>NC_022014.1:72793393-72819751 GCF_000317375.1 Microtus ochrogaster
TCTCTCTCTCTCTCTCACACACACACACACACACACACACACACACACACACACACACACACACACACCCTACTGAGTATATTTAGTCTGTGCCTATGTACTTTGCTGTGGGACTGACCATGTGGGCACGGTCAACCTGCAATCTGGAGGTTTGTTCCAAAATAAAACTTGTTACCTTTTCCTCAGAAGCCATCCACCAATGTGAGGGTGTGGTCTTGCGGTGTAGGAGGTTCTTCTGTTCATGTGTTGCTTTCATTGGTTAATGAATAAAGAAACTGGTTTGGGCCTGATAGGGCAGAACTTAGGTAGGTGGAGAAAGACAGAACTGAATGTTGGGAAGAAGTCAGAAGAAGGGAAGCCATGGATCCTCTGCTGGAGATGGATACCAGTTAGAATCTCCAGTAAGCCACTGCTACATGGCTATACACTGATTAATGGAGATGGGTTAAACCGATATGTAAGAGTTAGCCAATAAGAAGTCAGAGCTAATGACCAAGCAGTGTTTTAATGAATATGGTTTCTGTGTGGTTATTTTGGGTGTAAGCTAGCTGGGCGGCTGGGACACACAAGTGGCTGGCTCCCACCAACAGCCTTGAGAGCCCTTCCCTCATCCATGATGCCCATGTTGATTGGTATGATCTTGTGTGGGTCTTGTTCGGATCACTGTATTGTTGAGAGTTCATGGTTGCAGCATCCTTCTCATATGCAGAAGACACTGTTTCACATTAGTATGTTTGGTCCTCTGGCTCTTATGATTTCTCTGCTCTTTCTTCCTCAGTGTCCTCAGGGACCTCGCCCGTTCTTGAAGTACATGTTAGAATACATCTTCGGCTAAGTGCGAAAACAAAGCTCAGTGATGTGAGAAGAGTGGGTGAATTCCTGAGGAAATCTGTATTGTTGACGTGGGTATGGTCATGCCAACAACCCCAGTGCCTCAACCCCATGAGAGTGGCAAACCCTTCCTCAGGGGAGTCCCAGAGAAATGAGAAACCCTTCCTCTGGTCCAGGTTTGAAAGTTTCTGAATGATTGATCAGTGTGTGCAAAAACCCTCACTCTTGGCTTTCTCCTTCATGAGGACCACAACCTGAACCCGAGACTGCTCTCCAATAAGCTACCCGGCCTTGCTAACCAAGTGTGCTGAATTTCCTGGTTGCATAGTAGAACCTTCCATCAATGTGAGCGCAGCCTGCCTGATCCAGCTTTCTCTGTGTGTATTTCTTTACTATCAGTTGTTTCTCCATTCCCACGTTGCCCCTGCCTGGTTATTTTATTATTATTAATTATTATATCTTATGTTCATGAAAGTGATTTCCCTTCGTGTTGAAGACGCCCTGAGGAGGCAATGACAAATTCAGTTTCTATCAGGCTTTTAAGATGTTGGCTGTAGATGACCCTGGGAATCTGGGACATGATTAGGCTGTTCATCCGAGCACGCTGTCACCTGGGAACCAACCTTTCAGCATCTGGCCTTGGTTCTTTCTAAAGCCTATGATGAGTGACATGGTTTCCAACTTGTTGTTGGATGAAGACTTCCTTAGTCTCTGGGGAAGTTCTTAACACTTGGCATTGAATAGCCACTCTGACCCCTTTGGGCCTCTGCCACCTTTTGTTCTTGACATTTGAATTCACTGTTTGTTTGGTCTTTTGAGAGCTGCTTTCCCATCTAGGGCTAAATCAGGCTGCCTGCTTAGCTAGGTTCTGAGTCTGGAAGTAATGCCATCTTATCAAGACTACGTTTGTAAATTTCACTGAGCTTCCTACCACAAGTCTGTTGGATCAATCTTGTTCCTTGTGTTTTGTTTTCGCTGGCATTTATGACCCTGTGCTGTCTCCAGACAAAGCCTGATAGACCTCTGTCTTGCCTATACTTTATCCTTCTTATCCTTGGTTTTAGCTCTCTTTTCCGGAGTCTCACCCCAATGGTCACCCCTCAAAGCTCTGCTGGCCGGATACTTGTGCCTTTGAATAATCTACCATTTTTTTCTTTCTATCTACATTCCATATTTTCTGTTTTATCAAACTTGATTGTGAAAACAGGTAACTGGAGAAGAGGATGTGGTGAAGCTGATCTTAGACTGTAACATTTCCCATCAGGATGGAGAACAAGTAGAAAATACTGGAGGATTTGGACCAAAGAAACAGCTGAAAAAGAAGTAGTAATGTCATCGTCAAACAATGACCTCATGGTTGGAAAGAACTCAAGGGAATGCTGGAGATGTAGCTCTCAGTTCATGGAGTGTTTGCCTAGCATGCGTGAAGGCCTGGGTTTGGTCTTTAGCACAATATAAATTGGGTGTGAAACACGGGCTCGAAATTCCAGAACTCAGGAGGAAGGGGCAGGAGGATCGGAAGTTCAAGGTCATACTCAGCTGCATAATAAGTTCAAAGTCAGCCTGAGCCATGCCATTTGTTTTTTCTTTTTAAAGGAAGGATAAAATGTGTCTGTGTGGGTGCTTGGGAGATCTTTCAGTGGTTAAAACACTTGCTGAACAAGCAAGATGGGCAGAGATTAGATCCCCAGAACCTGTATAAACACTGGGTGGGTATGGTGGCTGTTCCATAATTCAAACTTTGGAAGGAAGAGACAGGGGATCCCTGAGGAGCAAGCCAGCCAGATAGACTAACTATGTAAGTGAGCTCTGGGTTTAATTGAGAGCTTCTGTCTCGAGAAATAGGTAGAGAGTGATCAAGGAAGATGCCCGAACTCAACCATGGGCCCCTACATGTGCATATAAAAACAAAGAAGAAGGAGAAAGAGTGGGGGTAAAGTGAAGGGGAGGGGGAGAGGAGGGCAAGGGGAACAGAAGAAGACACAGAGAAGAAGGAGGAGGAGGAGGAACCTAGAGGCCCACCTAACCCAACTCCCCTTCCTCTTGTCATTCTTATTAAGTTGTTACCTCTTCAGTCTGGAGCAGTGCCAAGGAGAGCATCGTGCCACAAGCAGAGGAACTCAAACAATCTGTTCACCTCCCTTAGTACGGAGCCAAAAATCTTCTTATTCCTTCCCTAATGAGTTTTATTTTAGGCTCCTGGAGTTAGGCAAAGAAGTGAAGTATCACTGCACATTCCTTTCTTACATTATAGCCTTTAAAATATTAAAAAATAGTTATTGTGCGATCTTGGCACTATCCCATGTCCATGTTTAGTTTTCCTTTCTCCCCCATGACTCTTCCAAGGCCAGAGGTTGCGTCCATCTGTGATCTTAGTTATTCTGGTGGGCAAAATGTTTCTGCACCCCCCTCCGGTTCATACGCTGAAATCCTGGCCTCCTAAGTGATGCTATTAGAAGGAGGAACCTGTGTAAATGTTTGGACCCAGAAAGCAGAGACCTCCTAAATCAGATCAGTGTCCTGTGAAGATCCACAGAGACACAGTCTTGCCTCTTTTGAGGTGTGAAATGATAACAAGAAGCTAACTGACTACGAACCAGGAATAGGGACATATTAGATGTTGCGTGGACTGGCAAGCTGATTTTGGAAGTTCCAGGCTTCAGAACGGTGGGAAGTACATTTCTCTTATTTACGAGCCACCCAGTGTGTGGTGTTTTGTTACAGTGGTTTAAATGGATCGAGACAGTTGTTTTTACACATTCTTTCTTATTCCTGACCTCCAGAATGAAACTTGAGACCTCAGCTCTAGGTTGCCCAAGGAAGGGGAGAACGGGGACCAGGCACTGCCCTCATTATAGGCATGCCCCTTAGATTACCGCAACCAAAGGCAGAACACATTTTGAAAAAGCACATCTCACAGTGCTAAGAAACTATGAGCATGTTTTCATAGATAGAATTCTGAAGTTGGCCTCACACATTCCATGATCTCATTCCCAGACCTGGTCTAAGATCCCTGCTTGTCATCATGGTCATGCTAGTGTTCCGTGATACAGCTGAACGGAACGAGATTATTAAGATCTGTCTGACCCCTCGTTGCCATCGTGACCACGCTAGTGTTCCACGGTACAGTTGGATGGAACAGGATCACTGAGCTCTCTCTGCTATGACCTTTAGAGGCAGAGGTCTTCTCTGACAGGCAGCAAACATGCTGGTAGCATAGAAAAGGCAGGCAGAACACAAAGCATTAGGAAGAGCCCAACCATGGTGGTCGGCTCTGAAGGTGGAGTGGGTCAAGTCTAAGGACCACCAAGTCGTCACTAAGGGCTGAGACTGCTTCCTGGCTGAGGGCCAGGGGGGGGACTCAGCCTACCAACATTTGGAAGGGGCTCCAAAGGGGGCCCCTTAGCTCCAGATAGACAGTCCACACCTTGGTTTTAATCTTATGTGAGAACAAGTCGACGTGCGTGTCCTCGTAAGACTTCTGACCTTCAGAACAAACTGGGTACTGTTTTGGTCTCTAAGTTGAAGGGAGTTTATATAAAGGAGTAGAAGATGGTACATATTCTGTTCACAAAGCAGAAAGGCCACACACTAGTGATTTAAGCCTATGTTTTTATCTAGTTTTAAAATATATCCTATAATCCCAGCACCTAGCAGGCAGCTCTCGGTGAGTTCAGGGCTAGCCTGGTCTACGTAGTGAGTCACAAGACAACTAGCACTACATACTGAGATCCTGTCTCAAAAACCGAAACTGAACCAAACCAAAAATTATGCCCAAAATTCCTTTCTCTTTTCTCCCTTGCATCCTCCCACCCTTTCTCTCCCTCCCTTTCTCCCTATCATGTATATATGTATGTATCATTTATTGTGTATCTATCTATGTATATGTATATGTGTGTATGTATGTATCTACTATCTATTCATCTATCTATCCATCCATCTACTATCTATCTATCTATCTATCTATCTATCTATCTATCTATCTATCTATCTACTATCTATTCATCTATCTATCTATCTACCTATCTACTATCTATTCATCTATCTATCTATCTATCCATCTACTATCTATCTATCTATCTATCTATCTATCTATCTATCTACTATCTATTCATCTATCTATCTATCTATCTATCTATCTACTATCTATTCATCTATCTATCCATCCATCTACTATCTATTCATCTATCTATCTATCTATCTATCTATCTATCTATCTATCTATCTATCTATCTATTCATCCATCTATCTATCATGTCAAGGCTGGCCCTGCATTTGAAGTTCTCCTGCTTCAGCCTCTGGAGCGCTGAGATTGTGAGATTATAGGTATGTACCACCATACCTGGTCTAATATTTTTCTTAAATTAGACAACCTAGTTCATGTTTCAGACTATTACTTTGTCCCTTGAGTGGTTAACCAGTTTTTGGATGGATTTTTTTTTCTTTGAGTTCTCTGGGGTCACTGGGCAGGAGACATATAAACTTGGTAACAGTCACAGAGAGAGGGCCGACTGATTCAAATGCCTGAAGCAACTGTCTGCTCAGGAGCAAAGAGTTCTCAGGCTGGGCAGGCAGCTTAGCCGAGCAAAGAATGCAGGCTGAAGGCAGCAAGGAGCAATGAGGAGTTTGTCAAATGCGAGAGCAGACTTGCAGGTAAAGGGAACGGCCACTTTCGCTTTCTGCTCACTGTTGTTTGAACCGACACCACTCATTCATCAAATGTCTGCTGAGAGCTAGATATTGATCTATATTTTAGAACTAGAGCTGTATACAAAAGAAAGTGGTTTTCGTTGTCTCACAAAGCATTTTCCGGGCAAATAATTTATTCTGAGTTTTCAAAAGGAAGCTGGAAATCCAGATTGTTATTCCAATTAAGCATCTCCTTTTATAAAGAATAAAAAAATGTCTGTTCAAATTAAACATTGTCTCATGCGAGGCCAAACGAGTTCACGGTTGTTGTGAGTTTGCTGCCATACTGGAGAAGAAGCATTATCAATGTTAAAGCCCCACTCACTGCCCTCCTGATATGACACCCTGAGCAAAGTATACAAATGATTAGACAAGACAACGACATACTCTTATTATTTAAGACATTAGATCCAGGAGCAGAAAAAACCAGTGGCTGAATCTTCTTTTCCCCAAGAGTAAGCCCCTTTGGCCTTGATCTTGAGGTGGAGGGAGGGAACCCAGGCTGGGGAGGGCTCTGAGGTTTGGAGTCAAGCCTGTGAGTCACTCCTCTTCCCCCTACCCAACAAAGGATCAACACGTACTATTTTTATAATTACTGAAAACGACCAACATTACATTTTTCTAGACGTAGCATTTTATAAAAATCAAGGGAAAGGGCAAATGGTCGATCAGGTCTCTAGCCAACTTCTCCCTTATTAACATTTTATTTTTAGGGGAAAATAAAGAAAACAAAAACAAACCCCCAAATCTGGCAGGCTCAAGTTCCCAGGGCTCTTTGGAGGCTACAGCTGTGTGATTGCTAGACTCTCTTGGGAATCTTCTGGAAGGAGTAGGAAGTCTCGGGCCAAGTCAGTCACCCTGAACCAGAACAACACAGAACATGGAGGAGGAGCAACGGTTTTTTTCTGGCCCAGCTGGGTTTGGGGATGAGGTGACATTTTCTCAAGCGATGTGAAATCGATTGCAGCTGCAGCCATGGCTGGTGATGCAGCATCCAAACTGAAACACCCGTGAGTGGCAGACCGAGTACAGCGTCAGTACTGTCATTGGCACAGTTTCCTCTCAGGTGGGGGCACATGCATCTCTGATTGGTTCTGCTGGCCTTACCAGAGCCAGAGTCCCACTCTTCCTGGGACAGTGGTGTGGAGGAGGATGAAAGGGTGGCGCTGTGAAAGTCCCCCTCTGTGTGTCTTTTTAGTGGTCGAAGTAAAACTGCAAAGACTGATCTATTTCTTGCAGCGACTTAACTGGAGCACTCCGAGTAGACAGCAGGGGGTGTGGTGGGATGGGAGGTGAGGTAGGGTGGGGTGGCGGAAGGTGGGATGCTGGGGTTGGCTCGGACACAAACTTGGAGTTAGCTATGAACGCAACCACAGCTGGAGCATTTACACCATGGCCATTGGCAAATGCTGCAGCTTAGAGCCTTTTTACCCTCAGAAAAGCTGGCTGCCCAGATCTAGCCCATCTGATGGTGGCTGTGTGTTTACAAAATAAAAATGTTTAAACACTCAGAGAGTCCTTTTGCTTCCGCCATCCTGCCTGTCAGGCTTGAGGGAGACATCAGGTTTCCAACAGAGTGTCTCAATGGATTGTAGCTGGGGGTGAGGTCGTCAAGGTCACCAGATAAGACAGAGGACAGGACTTGGGAAAAATGACAAAGCTGGCCTTGGCAGTTCTGATGGACACCCGTGAAACCTTCCCGAGGAATACACTCAAGGCAAGGCTATCCTTGAACTTCTTCGTGTATCTAATTCATGTAATTGCAACAGACTAAACTGTGGATAAGGATGGCTTCTAAAAAGAGCCTCCACCTAGTCTAAAAAGGGACTACCACAGAGCACCTTCAGACCAGGAGCTATCCATGAGGTAGCTGGGGACAATGCAGAGTGTCAGGTAACTGTGTCTCTTGATGGTCAGAATATCCCTATATGACTCAACATCCTTGAAGCTGCAGTTAGCTTGATCCCGCTATATCAGAAACTAAGGCACCAGGGCTTCCTCCTACACTTGCGTAGTAGTGAGGTCTGCATCCTCAGAGATATGATGACAATATAACGCCCTTGCTTTGTGGTTTTGCACAGGAAGAAATATCCTAAAAGGGAGATCTGGTCCATCATGATTTGGGGAAAAAAAACCATGCCATTTAAGCAGGCATGAGGTTAGACACACAGCAGAGAAGCAGCCACATGGTGAGAGGGGGTGCTTTGGAGGAAGGGTAAGGAAGCCGAAAGTATCAGAAGAAGCAGACGTAGGTTCTGGTTAGCTTTTGAAAGAACATCACTATATTTTAAATGGATATATGAAAATCGATTTATATAATGTGAAGTTCTGTGTGACAGGGTGAACTATCACGACAGTACCCCAGTTTTAAAACTAGCTTTAGTTCAAAGGAAAAGAAGAAGCACACAGCATGAAATTGAAGCACTAAGTATTAAATGCTCTATACATGGCTGTTGCTCCCATCAATAAAATACCTTATTTTCAAATCATGTGACCTTGAGTTGTAAAAGCCACTCTCCAGTCCTTTCCCCAGGCAGAGAAGAAGTTCCTTTGGTAAATGTTCCCTAAAAACCATGGCATCTCTTTTGGGTAAAAAGCACCATAAAATGTTGAATGTTGGATTCTTTTTTTTAACTTATTTAGTTTTGAATAGAAACCATGTTTAAATAACTCAAAACTTTAAATTTCTGGCATCTTCTTGTTCCCTGGAGGCAAAGGATGTTGCCAGTTATTTATTTTTTTCATTCTTTGTTTTCACCTTTAATCCTAAATATGCGGTGCAGTAAGATTTTTATGAAGCTTTGTTGCTTCTCATCAAAAAATATTGGGAACTTATCAATTCAGTATATAGAATTCTGTCTTGTTTTTTTTTTTTTTTTTTTTTTAGATAAGGTCTTGCTATAATAGTCAAGATGGGTCTGGAACTCCCAGTTTTCCTGCCCAGACCTACTGAATGCTATAATTACAGGCATGTACCATGGTGCCCGACTTCTCTATTTAGAATGCATTTTTAAAAACCATGTTATAGTCTGGTGTGTGGAAATCATGTAATTAACCCGCTATGGTATGATGGGTAGTGTTAAATGTCAACTTGCCACAGCCTAGCATTACCTGGGAAGAGAGTCCCTGTTGAGGAATGATCTAGGTCAGGTTGGCCCATGGCCATGTCTATGGTGGTTGCCTTGCTTGTTAATTGAGGTGGGAGGATCCGCCCTCACTGTGGGCGTGACCATTTCATTGGGCTGGAGCCTGTATTGTCCAAGAGTAGAGAAAGCAGGCTAAGCACTAAGCAAGCAAGCAAACAAGCAAGCAAGCAAGCAAGCAAGCAAGCAAGCAAGCAAGCAAGCAAGCAAGCAAGCAAGCAAGCAAGCAAGCAAGCCAGCAAGCAGCTAAGCAAGCAAGCAGGCAACATGAATTCCTTCACTTCTCTCTGCTCTCGGCTGTGGATGTGGTGTGGCCAGCTATCTCAAGCTTCCACTGCTGTGGCTTCCTCTCCATCATGCACTGTAACCTGGAATTTTGATAAATCCTTTTCTTCCCTACGATGTTTCCGATCAGTGTTTTTTATAGCAGCGACAGAAAGGAAACTGTCACATGCGACATGGGTGTTCATGCCCCCTCCAAATGCACACGTTGAGTCCTGTTCTCCAAGGTGATAGTATCAGGAGTTGGGGATCTCACAAGGTGATCAGGCTTTTGTGGTGGAGCTCTCAGGACTGGGGTTAATACTCTTTTAAATATGATCCCAGAGAGCTGGCCCGGCCCCACCACTATGTGATTCACTTGACCCCGGGTTTCCCAAACATTCTGAATTGTGGGGAATAAATTTTGTTTATAAGCCACCTGTTCCATCGTGCTTTATCATAATAACCCCAATGCATAATACAACTCCCTAAAATTCCGAGTTGTGGACAAGCAGCATTCCTATATGTGACGGTGTGTCTGTGTGATAAATTCCTAGGAAGGTAACATAATGGATAAAGGTAAGTAGGTCTTTGCTAGAGCTCCTCAGATTGTCCATCCCTGTTATGCATGGTGCAGGAACATCTTCACCACGGTGTTGTTATGCCTCTTTGGTCTTTGTCAACTTGGTAGGTGAGCAGTGGTATCTTGGCGTGTTCTGAGTTTGCATATCTATATTGTTATAAGTGAGGCTGTCTCGTTACATGTGCTCAAGAGGCATTGGTATTTCTTTTGATTCTTTTGTAGTGGGTTGTTAACCTTTTCCCCATTGTTTTGATGTGATTGAAGTGACTCTTGCTAAGATTTACAGATAATATAGGCTGGACCGTATGATATCCTATCGTGGGAGGAAGGAGGAAGAGACTTAAAAATGAGAAGCTGCTGGCAGCCAGCAAACCCTCCCTATTGTTGTCATCATTGGGAGAAAGGTAAGCCGAGAACAAGATGTCACCAGATGGCCCAGTGACATCTTTTGTGTATCTGCAGTCAGCTGCTTGGACTTCATGCTTATCCCAATGAAACGCTTTCCCCCACAGGCTTGGGTGGAATTTCTTTCTGCTGCCCTTTCAAAGAGTCACGTCTTCCTGCTGTGCCACAGAACAAACAGAGACAATGTCAGCTCCTCTTCTACGCAGGCCAGACCACAGAGGGAGAGAGCCAGCCATGTTCTCTACCTTATAGTGTCCAAGTAAGGATCATCTGCCAAGTCCACAATTATAAAGGACTTCCCCTCACCCCCTGCTTCTTTCTACGTAGTTTTGTCAAGACACAGTCTTGCCATGTAACCCAGCCTAAGTACTGGGATCACAGGTGTAGCCACCATGCCTAGCTTTGACTTTTTTTCCCTGAAGGAAAACCACTTCCTTACTCACCTCTATGTGAAAATGAACATGGGAGGTGCCTTTCTCCTCTGTCACGACACCACTGGTGCGTAGTTAACCCTTTGTTACATCTCTAAATTAAATTATAGTCCTTGCTGTCTTTCTTCCCGACAACCCCTTCCTTGGGAAAAACCTGCATCCAGTCCATCTTAACATCAGTCTTTACCTAGATAGCTCCTTCAAGGACCATTCCAAAAACCCACATCAACCTATCTTTGACATTCTGGATAAAGAATAAACAGCACAAAGCAAAACACAAGGTCTATTTTTATCAGCAACGATGACAATGGCATGTTTGGAGCCCTGTTGGAATGATGAGAGCGTGATGTCAAAGATGCACAGCAAGCTGAACGAGACCTAATCAGGAGTGCTCTCACAGAAAAGGACACAGCCTGTGCCCCGGGGAGATGTCACAGTGGATGAGGGGCTTGTTTATATAAGTCGGAGGACTGAGGCCAAGTCCCCAACACCCATGCACAATGTGGCTGCAAGCACTGGAAACCCTAGCATTGAGGCAGAGACAGGAGGGTTGCTGGGGTTTACTGGCTGCTGGCCTAGCACTAGGTTCAGCGAGAGACCCTGCCTCAAGGGAGTAAAGCAGAGACTGTAGAACAGGAGTCTCCATTCCTCCTCTGGCCTCTAATTTGTGTTAACACACAAGCACACGCATATAGCTCCTCCCCACAACCTGTGACCTTGAGGTTGTACAACAACATCTCAGAGGGGCCTCCCACCCCTGGGCAAGATGCCCACTCTTACCCACAGTTTGCAGATGAAACAACTGAGAACAAGATGTGATCTTAGGATCAGGTTACTGTCTCTGAGCTTCAGCTAACTTACTGTGGACAATGGAGGTCCTGATTGCCACCTCCTTGTATACCACAAAGATTAAATGCGTTAACAGGCAACCAAAAGATAAGTGTTCAAAGTGGACTGTTTTGTTTTATTCAAGCCCAAGGTTGGCCTTGAACTCATTTGTCTCTGAGAATGCCCTCGACTGTCCTGCTTCTACTTCCCCAGTTCTGGGTTTGTAGGCAACAGTGTGCTTGGTTTGTGTGGTGCCAGGCATGCAACCCAACTTTGTCCATGTTAGGCAAGCCCTCTGCTATTTGAAGTACATTCCTAACCTTTGAGTGCTATTTTTAATTGTTATTATTATTATTATTATTACCAGTTATAAAGATGAGAAACCAGGAAGGGGAGTTTCAGAACCACAATTCTACTGAGTAACTAGAAACAACCTGTTTTGCAAGCTAGAGAGAAATCTCTGGAACACACCACAAGTAAGGGGACAGTGTCAATGTCACAGGGTTTTCCCCCACCATTGCACACCTTGGCATGTCTTCAAGAGCATCCAACTGACCTCAGAGACTCGCCGGAGCTTGTTTGTGGTGTCTCAGTGTGCAGGAATAAGTTTTAGTCAAGCAAGAACAAGGGAACCCAGGCAGGTCCGTGCTTGGGATGCAGACAGGGACATCTGTTAGTGTGGGACCCACAGGTGGTCAGCCTGGAGGTGAGACTCAGGTGGATTACACAAGGCCTTGAGCTTCATTAGCTCTGTGGGATTCAAGGAGCTGAGGGTGCCAGCTAGCACTCTGTTTCCTTCCAGAATCTGGAGGGCAGAGCCACTGGGGTGTGGTACCAACTAGACAGGGGATGTGAGACTCTGAGGGAAGACGGCTGTGACTCAGAGGATTCCAGAAGGATCTAGAAGGTTTTCACAGGCTGGGACAGGCTCCTCACACACCTAGCAGCTGGCCACATAGCTTCAGTTCTAGAAGCAACCTCCTGCACTTTGGTCTTGAGGAAATAGAAAGGCTCGGATTGACACTTCCAATCCACACTTCATTTTAGGGCACACGTATTGCTTTCATTATATACATAGTTCCTTATGTGCCAGGTCAGGCCCTTTTGGAATAATTTTGGCACCAGACCAGACAGATATAAACACCAAGGTATTTTCTGGTGGCTGTTATAGAAGAGATATGGGGACAGAGTTGGAAGGGAAAGTAGAGAACACCCCTCTCTCATATGTGAGTGTGTGTGTGTGTGTGTTTTCTTCTGACAGTGTGGAGCCAGCTCTCTGTTCCTCAGACCTCCCAGCTTCACAGGCATCTTTGACCCCCTTTCCTTCCACATTCTATACTTCTGCACCCACAGTCTCTTAATTTTGCATGTCTTCCTGCAGCCTGTGTTGTAACGCAGTTCTCTTGCTTGGATAATGGAATCGTCCCGTAACAGGCCTGGCATAAATGAAGCTAAAGGGACACCTGTGTCTCTCAGTGTGACTACCAGACTAATGAAACAATGGACCCCAAAGAAATGGGAATGTCCCCCCAGGAATCTCATCCTCGGAGAAGGAAAAGCACTAGCTAGGGGGGTAACTTTGTCTCCCTATAAGACATTTCAAACAATTCTAAAGACCCTTACAGGTGAGATTGATGGGTCAGTGGTGGGTGGGACCACACCTTGATCAGGACTGCTAAGATGTGCCTATCCTTGGCTCTATTTAAATTTTGATCTCTGGGCTAGAGAGGTGGGCTCAGTGGTTAAAAGCATGGGCTGCTCACCCTGGGAACTTGGCTTTGAGTCTCAGAACGCATTGGGTGGATCCCTTTCCATCTCTGACTCTAATTTCAGGGCATCTGACACTTTCTTCTGTCCCCATGACACTGCATTCTCATGATATACAAACATACGTGGAGGCAAAACACCCATATACACATAAAATAAAAATCAATAAATCTAAAAACCTTAAACTTTAATCTCATTTCAGAGCACTGAAGACGGACACAAGGGACCCACTGGCTCTCCTTGTCTTTCTTCTGAATGTGGCCATATTGAACACATGTCATTTTTTTCTGCTTTTCATTTTTAATTTGGCTCTTTTAATTGGCTTATCAAGGATGGGTGGCTCAACCTGACTCAGGGCACAGATTGTGACCTCCACGTTTGATAACAGCCTCTTGTTTGCTTGAGACAGAGTTAGATAAATCTCACACTGGCTTCAAACTTGCCCTGTAGCCAAGGACGAACCACTACGTCCAGGTTTATGTGGTGCTTGGAATTGAACTCAGGACCTCACGCCTTCCAGGCAAGCACCATGCCAGCTGAGCTGCATCCCTCCCCAGCACCTGAATAGCCTCTTAACTAATTTTATGATATCTGTCTTTCTTCTTGTTGTTCTTCTTGTTCTTGTTTTTCTTCCTCAAGTTCTTCTTCTTCTTCTCCTCCTCCTCCTCCTCCTCCTCCTCTTCCTCCTTATGAAGTCGCTGTCCCACTGACCCAGACTGCCCCTATGGCTTCAGGTGAATTTGCTCTATAGACTAGGCTGGCCTTGAACTCAGAGATCTGCCTGCTCTTGCTTCCCAAGTGCCGAGATTAAAGGCCATTCCAGGTAGCTTGTTGGCTTTTTGAGACAAGGTTTTCAAGTAGCTCATACTGGTCTCAAACACTGCATTCCCCTGCCTCAGCCTCAGCCTCAGCCTCAGCCTCAGCCTCAGGGGCCCTAGGACTATATACAGCTCACATCTAGCCTTGCTTCCTTATTTTCTTAAAGTCACCTCCACCCACACAGTTGAGTTTATGATTTTGCTGCTATCCTGGTGAATCTTAACAGAATTCTCTTTGTGGGTGTGTCCTGGCAAGAGAAGGAGGTCCGCAATGGTCGGTTTATCCTATTTAACCTGAAACCTTTAACTTCTGCATTTGAGGAAGGAAGAAGAGCAGAACTTTAAAGAGATGATCAGGGCTGAGTACAAGATGAGATTTCCGTTACTGGCTGACGAGATGGAGCTGCACGTTCTGAGAATGGCAGCCTGCAGATTTGACCCGGATTTGAAAGAAGCTCATCAGAACCAACTGAGGAACTTTAGTACTGAGCTCAGTCACAAGTCCCAGGAAACGCTCCAGAAACTTAGCCACCTGGGGAGAGAGAACATGATCAAAGAGAAGACCAGTGAAGTCTGAGTTCGGAAGCACCAATACAGCCTCCGGAAGACCTTTCACCAAGCTGGAGAAGAAGCATGGGGAATCTGCCAAAGTGAAGCATTGCTGCTCCGGAATGCAGAGTGAGATTTAGAAAGAAGTGAGTTTCTATTGCTTCACAACCCAAACCCGGCTCGGACCACAGGTCCGTGTTCCTCCCTGATAATAAGAATGAACAAAATGCTATGAAGTCTCCCAAGACATGTCACTCCGGACCCAGACACTGCTGATTCTTCCCTTGTCTTAGCTGAGGACCTGAGAAGCACGGGGTTTGGAGACATACCACAGAGTGTGCCAGGCACTCCAGGGAGACTGCACTCCGCGGCCGCCCTGAGTGGATGCTCTCTGCACCCAACACGGAAACACTGAAGAGGCAGGCAGATCTCTGAGCTTGAGTCCAGCCTGGTCTACAAGAGTGAGTTCCAGGACAGGCTCCAGAGCTATACTGCCTTCTGACATACTTGCACGCACAGCTGTGTCCTCAGTTGCTGCTTCTATGCAGAGGATTCACAGATTGATACTCCAGCCCTCTGAGGTTCTTATTAAAGTCCAAGATAGCAAATATTTCAGTCTTTGGGAAGGATGAATGGTCTGTGCCAACTGCTCAGTTCTGCTGCAGCAGTGTTGAAAGCAGATGTAGCCAATTTGTAAGTAAGTGAGAGGAGTCTGCTTCTAGAATCCAGGTTCTAAAGTAGGTGGTCATGGACAGGGTTGACTGGCAGGTCGCAGCTTCCTAACATCTGTTTGAGGAGCGCCAGAACTCACCACGTTGAAAGCCAAATCCATGACCATCCCTCTAAATTTGGGCCTCAGATATGATTTTGTTTTTTGCCGAGCACAGGCCACATATCTTGGTCATAGACGTTTCTAGAAGTCAGCCTTGGGGATGGCTTGACTTACAGCTGATGAATAAATCCAAGAAGAAACTGGTAAAGAAGGAAGGAAGCAGGACAGCTTGAGGAGACAGACAGTGGATGTTGTGATCTCGGGCTTAGCTTTATTTTCTGCGAGCTCCTGAATTGCTATCCTGAAAGCTGATCTTGTCCCAAGTCTGAGTATCTGGGATTTTGGGTTCCCTTTGGTCTGGCACAGGCTGTCATCCTTCTGAGGTAAAAATGACAGAGCAGAGAGTGTTTATGTCCTGTGGTTTCCATGACAAATCACCACTATTTCGATGTCTTAAAACCACAGGAATGTCTTATCTCATTTCAGTGGCCCAGAAATCCCAAATGAAGGAGTCAGCAGGATGGCATGCTCTCTGAAGACCCGTGGGTAGAATCTATCCGTTAATTCTTTTTTGTTTTGTTTTGAGACAGGATCTCACTCTATAGCCCTGGCTGGCTTAGAACTTGTTATATAGTGTAGACTGGTCTTGAACTGTTGGCAATCATCCTGTCTCTGAGACCTTCAAAGTGTTGGGATTACAGGTATACCACATCATACCCAGTTTCGTTCATCAGTTTTTTCCCAACTTCTGGCGCTCTTGGCATTCCTGGGCTTGTGGCTACATCACGCTAGTCTTTGCCCGTGTGATCATCTTGATTTTTCTCTCTTATAAGGATATGTACTTAAGGCAGCAATTAGAATTTACCCAGTCTAGGATTATCTTGGCCATTTCAAGATCTTTGACTTAATCTCACTTGCAAAGACCCTTTTCCCAAACAAGGAAATCCCAACATTCAGAGGTATTACGAGCAGGGTAGTGACTCATGCCTTTAATCACAGCACTCAGGTGGCAGAGTCAGGCAGTAACTCTGTGAGTTTGAGGCCAGCCTGGTCTATATAGTGAGTTCCAGGACAGTCAGGGCTACATAGTGAGACTCTGTCTCAACAAAACAAAACAAACAAAATACAGTCTTATGGTTTGAATATGGAATAGCCCTCACAGGCTCATGTGTTTGAATGCTTGGTCCCTTAGCTACTGGCATTGTTTGGAAAAGCTAAGGTCAGTTGTTTTCAACCTGTGGGTCATGACCACTTGGAGTCAAACAACCTTTTCACAGGGGTTGCCTAAGGCCATAGGAAAACACAGATATTTATTGCAGAATATTTGTTTGTACTCTGTGAAGATGTGTTACCATGATTGGTTTAAGAAAGAGCTGAATGACCAATAGCTAGGCAGGAGAGAATAGGTAGGATTTCCTGGCAGAGAGAGGAACTCGGGATGAATCTAGGCATGCAGGAGACCAGCCAGACACTGAAGACGTCAGACATATAGTACAGAAAAGAGGTAACCAAGCCATGTGGCAGAATGCTGATGAATAAAAACGGGTTAATTTAAGTTTTATGAGATAGGTGAGAAAAAGTCTAAGATAAGGCTAAGCTTTCGTAGTTCTGACTACAGATATTTACATTATGATTCACAACAGTAGCAAAATTACAGTTATGAGGTAGTAGCAAAAATAATTTTGTGGTTGAGGAATCACCATGACATGAGGAACTGTATTCAATGGTCTCAGCATTAGGAAGGTTGAGAACCACTGCTCTAGGAAACAAGAGACTGATCTTTCTCTGCTTCCTGACTGCTGACCAGACTCACACCCCAGCTTTCCTGCCTTCCCAGCCTTGATGAACTGTGTCCCCTGGAGACTACAAACCAGCAAAAAGCTCTATCCGTTAAGCTGCTTTTATTAGGGTGTGTTATAACAGCAACAGAAACTAAATCAATACAAAAGCCTTCAGGTATTTCTTTCCTAGAGCCACTTTCCTCTTAAGTGTATAAAGTAGAGCTCTCAGATACATCTAGATCTTTCTAAGGGTTAGGTCAGTGTCTTAGCCACTTGGCAACACAGTGTACAGAAACTGGAGGGTGAGTGTAGAGCTTGGAACGGACCATGTCACTATCCATCTGGTTGAGCTAGAATCCCAGAAATATCCTAAATTCCCTCCTCCCACAGTGTCCTCCTCAGCACCAAATCATGCAGTTGTTACATCTTCACTAGTTTTTGGCTTTCTCTATTCCTCTACTCTCTGCCATCATCACCAGAGTCTAAGTCAACTGGACATCTTCAAGCGCCCCATGTGGTTCTACCCACTCACACGTTCCTTAATCTGTTCTTACTGTAGCTGGAAAGATTGCTTTGTCCAAACCACAGTTCGTGTCCTGCCACCCTCCTGCTCAGATGTGTTCCATGTCTCTGCATTGCTGTTAATGGACAAACTTCTTTCACAGCAGATTTGGAGCCTGTACCGGGAACATGTGACTATTTACATTTGAACACATTACGATTTAAGCACAACAAAACTGAGTTTGGTTCAGCAACAGGGCAGCCACCTTTCAACTTGGTAGTGATCACTTGTGATTATAAGAGAACATCTCTACCACTTGCAGAGTTCTCTGGGTCAGGTGGTTGAGGCCCATGTTCTTCTCCTCTGGCTAGGGCCCAATGATGCACCCATCAGGAGGACTCGATACATGCTATTTCCTCAGCCTCGTTTTTCTCTTTGTCTCTCTTATTCCCCTCTCTGTTCTTGCTGTGTGGCTAAGGCCAGTCTGAAACTCCTTATGTAGGAGTAATTTGTGATGTTTCTGCTTCAGGCTCCCAAATGCTGAGATTACAAGTGCAACACCAGGCCTGGATCCTTACTTTCTTCCCCATCAGCTAGAATCTCAGTTCTTGGGCAACCATATCGTCCCCCAGACAGGCCCCACATCCTCCTTCTGTGTTCCATTGCACAATCCCTCACTCTTTCATATATTTTTACACTCTCCATTTCTCCTTTGATTATGATTTTCCACCCCACGCACTATGGGGAAAATCTATTCCTATTTTTTGCTAAACACTGGGTTCTTAGAATTTGACGTGGAAGTAGGGATTGGGTGAAGGAGTGTGTTCCGCATCCGACCCATGGTGATGTGCAACTCTATGAGAATCCTTCCCTGTCTCTTTCTGGAAGGCCAGCACTGAGACCCACAGGCTTATTCAAGGCCTCCGTAGACGAGGACCAGACTTTCATGTCTATAGCGTTCATACGCTCGCTTTATTGGCATTGTACGTTTGTCTTACGGATATCGTATGCTTGCTGTACTAAAACGTCCAGAAATCTCTCCCTTACCTTCTCTTCCTTCTGTGGTGTCATCTCCTAAACTTTCAAGTCCTCCTGAGTCAGGAAGGACTAAACGGAGCACGGCAAGGTCTTCTGTCATTTCTGCTGAGCTCACTACTCTCCTGCTGGCATCTTGCCACAGCATCACTTCCAGGAGCAAGGATGCAGAATCCCCTCAAGCATAGCTCTTTATATTGCATGCCAGGGAAGCAAGATTTTATTAAAGTCACTGTTAGCAGAGCAGACACTGACCATGAGGGTCCTCAGGGAGGAACTGGGTGATACTACTTTAATTATTTTCTAATTGCTTGGACCACAGCTCATTTCCTAGAGCCATGCAGCCTTGAGCAATTCCAGGAGGTGCCGTTGGCTGGTGGGAGCGCTAAGATGCGTATCCCCCTTCCCCATCCTCTGGGCTGAGATTTGTGGACCTTATCACTGGTACTGGGACCCTGAACAGAAAGGCAGGAACGGGGCGGGGGTGTCTCTGAGTTTTTTTTCTAAACTTAGTGTTATCAGAAGGAAAAAAAATTGGAGCCAGAGTGAAAGGCTTCCAGCCATGTTTCATTTTCTTGACCAAGTTCTAAAGCTCTTGAGGACATGACTCTGTTGGATTTCTTTCACACCCTCTTCAGTGTTTGGTAAAGTGCAACACATAGTAAATTACCCTATAAGTTACTAGTTATTTCCTGATGTATAAACACTCCCCAGTTCCAAACGTTGGGGGAAAGAATCTCTCGAGGGACGGAATCCCGTCTCTGTTAGAACAGAGTTCTCTTACTCATTTGTTAGCTTTCTGATGCATTATGGCAAGCATCTACAGTGCTCAGCCTTCAGTAAGGTCTTGCATCTGTTTGAGAGTATCATAAAAGACATCAGTTAGGAACCAAGATCAAGGTGCCTATCTTAACTGATACAGGATTCTTAGATCAAATTAGGAATCCCAGGTCCTTAGGAGTCTAGGCATGACTTCTTTTTCTTTATTTAACAATATGGCCAGACTTGTTATCTGGATGATTTTGGATGACCTCACAGATTTGGGTCTAAATGGCTCCCAGATGGAAGGAGATGACTATGGCAAGCTAGAAGAGACATTCCTGGAGCTGGTGTTAAGATTTCCCTCTGCTGCAACATTATGATTGATTGCTGGAGCTGTGGGTATCTATACACTCTGGAGGAAATCAGAAAAAGGACCCTTTAGTCTAAGAGATTCCCAGAGTCACAACAGGGGACTGACAGATCCCTTCTAGCCAAGCAGTTTCCTAGACTTTAGTCCTGGGTGTGGAACTAAGAACCAAAATGGTTAATAAGCATCACTGGTCCCAGACAAATGATTATGCAAAGAGAAGCTGAACTGTGACCTTGTGGCCAAGGGGCAGTACACAGAAGACAGGTCAAGGTTTGGAGAATTCCTGACATGAAGCCTGTTGTTTAGAGAGCACCTCCTCCCAGAGCTCCAGGATCCTGTGCTGTATGCACATTCAATGCACAATCAGGAATGTTAACTGTGACTACTAGTCCAAAGGACTTCTGGCCTCACTGTGACGGTGCTGAACTGAGCAGGGATCTTGTGGCCACAGACTTTTCACATAACTGTTGCTTCCTTTGCACAGGCTTGTGGGTCTCAGCAAAGACTGATTTCACTCCTCAAGCAATATCTGACAAAGTCTGGAGACCCCTGTAGTGGCCATAACCAGTGGACAGAGTGCTGAGAGAGAGAGAGAGAGAGAGAGAGAGAGAGAGAGAGAGAGAGAGAGAGAGACTGGGAGAGTCCTATGATGCAATTAATGAAGTCTCACCACAGGAGATTATCTGGCCCCAGAGGTCAGTAACACTGGGGTTAGACACCCTGGATTAGAGCCACAGAACCATGAGGAAATAAAGCACTTAATCCTCTGATGACAGCCTGAAAACTGTGATGATGGATTTTGGACTCCGAGCAATTTAATATTTTCCATAGACAGCATAAAAGCCTTCCTTAGGGCCCCATACGCTGTATTGCTTCTGCACAGCAAAAATTAAAAATGTTACTTAATGTGTTTGATGTAAATATGTGTCAGCGAAGATTTAGCTGTCAGACTCATCCCAGCCTAACGAGCATATTGACAAGTCACTGAAACATATTAGTTCCATAAGATTCAGTGTTGGTGTCCTTAAATGCCAAATTGTATTTCATCCTTTAACTGTGCAACCCTAAAAATAAATAACTATATGTTGCACACCCATACACACATATGCTTACATATACACATGCTTACATACACATATGTATACACATACATACAAATACATATACACATAAGCACACACACGCACACATATGTGTTGCAGGAGCCCATTTTTTGGTTCCAGGCGGCTTAGCCCCAAAATAATTACACAGAAACCATATTATTTGCAATAGTGTTTGGCCAATAGCTTAAGCATATTTCTGGCTAACTTTTATATCCTAAACTAGCCCATCTCTATTAAACTGTGCATCAGCACAAGGTTGTGGCCTACCAGCAAAGTTTCAGCACATCTGTCTCAGGCAGCAGCTCCATGGCTTCTCTCTGACTCTGCCTCCTTTCTCCCAGCATTCAGTTTAGTTTTCCCTGCCTAGCTCTGTTCCCCTAATGATGTGGGAGTGTCATATATCAATCTGTTGATTTCATTGGTTAAGCAATAAAGAAACTGCTTGGCCTCATAGGTTAAAACATAGGTAGGTGGAGTAAACAGAACAGAATGCTGGGAGAAAGAAGCTGAGTCAAGGAGTCGCCATGATTCTCCCACTCCAGGCAGATGCAGGTTAAGATCATTCCTGGTAAGCCAGCTCGTGGGCTACACAGATTATTAGAAATGGGCTAGTCCAGGTGTGAGAGTTAGCCGAGAAAAGGCTAGATATAATGGGCCAAGCGGTGTTTAAAAGAATACAGTTTCCGTGTAATTATTTCGGGTAAAGCTAGCCTTGCGGGCGGCCGGGTGCTGAGAACGTATCCCGCCGCTCCTATTACAACACCCTAAAGCTCTGCTAGAGGCCCAAAGCAGTTCCTTTATTAACCAATGATATTCATAGCATATGGAGGGGAATCCCATATCACATATGCATATGTATATACAATGCACACACATACATACATGTATACATGTACACACATTCATACAAATATACATACACATAAGCATATACATAACACACATATATGCATACACACATACTCATATACACATATGCATATATAGATACATATATACATGCATATCTTCACACACACACACACACACACACACACACACACACACACACACACTCCAGTTTTAGTAAATGGCATTGATTTGGTGGGTATGAGTCCTTTCTTTCCTCTAATCATTTTTCCAAGCAAAGAAAGCAGAAATGTGGCCTAAAGATGATACTTTGAGCAGAGCAAGAAAACTCGGGAGGTTTAAAAATACACATCCTGGATTCTAAAATAGTCAAGAGTTTGCTAGATTATGTTTGTTTTTCAACAACAGTTTGAACTTTGCCCCGTTGCCCATGTCCCAGGCATGAGTTATTGGAAGAGAATGGTATCTGAAGAACGGAGGGGCTTGCAACAGGCTTATGTCTTCTGTGGCTTGTAGGCAAATTTCCTTGTGATCCACCCAGATTAAATTTTTTCCAGTCGCTGGCCTATGAACCAGGGCTGATTTGCATGCTATTATTTTCCACTTGATTTACAAATGGATCGTAATTGTGGATTTGGCCTCTTTCCCTCCTCAGCATGAGCAGTCAACCGTGTGGCTGGAAAATTTGTTGAGAAATTCATGCTGTTTTTTTTGTCTTCTGGAACTTCCTACACGTCTGTTACAAGAAGGTAGCTGGGCCCTTCATGCTTCCTTCTCTAAAAGGGCAATTATGATTCAGGACCAAGTAAAAGTGAAGACAGCAGACTGGCTTTCCTTTTCCTTCTTCCCTGCTTTATTTATTTATTTATTGAAAGTGTAGATTTGGAGAGGGAACATGCTATGCATACTGATGGGGTAGGACGTGGATAAAAGTTGGGAGAAGCATGAAGTTTTTCCCACGGGAGGAGAGGAAAGTTGGCTGCGTGGTCTGGTGAGGCTCGCCTGGGTGGTACCAAGGAAGACTCGCTTTAGGCATCGGGATGGGAATCCAGCCTCAGCCAATCATCTTGTGCTGGAAACTGACGCAGAGCAACGGTACCACCCACATGTGTGTGGCGATGCAGTGGGGATGTGCCTTCTTCAGATGTTGCAGCGCCTGGACCCTAAGGACCTGGGCTATAAGGGGTTTGCTCTAAGGGGCTCTGTGAGGACCGAGATGGAGTTTCCAGCCATCTTACTACTAAAAAGGGTCTTAGATTACCATTTGACTTGATTTCTGAAAACTAAGTCAGTGTTTCATTTCTTTCATGATTGAGTTGGTGGGGCACAATTCATCTACTCCTTGACTTCCTGTCTTTGGTTCTGTTACAGTGACATTTTAATCGCCAACCCTCAGGGACTTACCACAACCAAGATGGATCTCTCAGTTCTACTGCGTGCCTAACCAAAGTCATTAGGGCTTCTGCTCCATAGAATGACAAATGTGATAGCCACTGAGGATCCCAATAACATGGACTTTGATTCCTCAAGGCAAGGAGAGGAGCCATAGGGTTCAGCACTAGAATCCCAGCACTTCTTCAAGAAGTGATTGGCATCTGCTACTGAATTCCCATAAGCTAGAGCTTGTAGTAATAGGTGCGGCGGGGCTGCGTCCCCAGAACCCCGGCCGCACCCCGGCTGCCTCCGGCTTATGCCCCGAAATAATTACACGGACACTGTATTCTTTTAAAACACTGCTTGGCTCTTTAGCTCTAGCCCTTTTCTCGGCTAACTCTCGCACCTGGACTAACCCATTTCCAATCATGTGTGTCGCACCCCAAGGTGCGCTTACCGGGAAGATTCTAGCCTACGTCCATCCTGGGTCTGAGTGTGCCTCAGAGAGCAGAGCTCTGGCCTCTGCCCGCAAGAGTGGAGCATCGTGTCTCTCTGAGGCGTCTGCCCCTGAGAGGAGAGCTGTCGAGTCTCTGAGCTCACTTCCTCTTCCTCTCAGCGTTCTGCTCCTCCCACCTACGTTCTAACCTATCAGGTCAAGCAGCTTCTTTATTTAATTAACCAATGACCTTCCTCCATCAAGAGCTGGTCACATGACCCACCTAATTGCAAGGGTTCTGTCACACACAAGACAATATGTCAATTTTACTAAATAGTAATGCCTCTACTAAATGATTTCTTTGAACTTAACACCATTAATAATGTACATTTGTGCAAAGCTTATTGAAGGCAGAGATTTGGGTCGTTTGGACATATTATCTTACCATAGTACTCTCAAGTCCTGACCATTAAGAAGACCAAGGTCCACAAGAGGAAGTTGTAACAGTTAAGTGGAAAAGGATTTGAAACTGGTTTTGTCCAGAGCCCCTCCCATTCTTCCCCAGTGGCTTGAGAGAAGCCAATACCTTCTTAAGAATTTAATTTGATGGACAAGCAAATTAGTAAAGTCACTATGGAAATCAGTATGGCGGGTCCTCAGAAAACTAGAAATAGATCTACCACACAACCCAGTTACGCCACTCAGGTACATTTCCAGGTTAGCACACAAACAGAGACACGTGCACACCAGTGTTTACTGCTCTGCTAGTCCCAAGAGACAAGGTAGGAAACCAATCTAGAGGCTCATCCACCGAGGAATGGATAAAGAAAGTGGGGTGTGTATCTACACATATGCATACACACGTACAACGGCGTTAAATAAAAATTAACATGTCATTTGCAAGAAAACGGATTGGAAACAGACAGCATCATGTTAAGACAGATCAATCAGATGAGAAAGATGAATGTCACACGTGTTTTTCATATGCAGAATCTAGATTTTATAGTGACTGAAAAGTAGAAAGGGTAATATTCAGGGGGCGTGGCGGGAGGGGAGATAATGGTGATAGGGAAAAGAACAAATTGTCTGTTTTCTCTGATATGTGGAATTAAGGTTTATCTATTATATATGGAAGGGACAAAAGAAGTTAATGAGTGACTATGAATGATCTACACATATGAAGGGCACATAATGAAACACATTTTTGTACGCTAAAAAATTAATGAGGAGCCGGGCGGTGGTGGCACACGCCTTTAGTCCCAGCACTTGGGAGGCAGAGGCAGGCGAATCTCTGTGAGTTCGAGACCAGCCTGGTCTACAAGAGCTAGTTCCAGGACAGGCACCAAAGCTACAGAGAAACCCTGCCTCGAAAAACAAAACAAAACAAAACAAAACAAAACAAAACAAAAATTAATGAGGAAGCTAATTTGACTTTTTGATGTCACTATCTTGAAAACTGTGATCGTGGTGTGGGGGGAAGCACAGGAGTTTGTCATCTGTTTGCTGTTACGAAAACAATGACTGGACTGATATTTTAGAGAGATTTTACCGATAGTACCCATTTCCTGACACGTTAGTCCTCCCTCAGTGATAAGGACACATTGCTTCCTCTTCTCGGAGCTGGATTCTGGCTGGTGTTGCAATGGGACTCTGCAATGCCTGGGTGCCGACCTTGTCCTGACCCTGTATGTCCACAGCCCTGGCTCAGCTATTGTGTAATACCTATCCAGAGGATGGCGTGGCTTCTGGAGAGGCACCCAAAGGAGAATGCACCCAAAGGCATGGTTGGAGACCATGGAGAGGTCTGTCCCAATGAGGAAAACAAGCAAATCATATTCCAGAGCAACCAGTGACCCCAAATGGGTCTGAATGAAGACAACAGGTAAACTCTACACAGCACCGATCTTGTTCCAATTTAACCTGTTCTGTCCTCAGAGATGGTCCTCACGCTATCAGCATTTTAAAGATTCAGAAGCCAGGAACTTGTGCTAATGACTGTGGTACTCTCAGCAGCTGGCCTTACGTCAAAACTCAAGAAGACTCCAGAATTTGATCAGGAGACCCTATCAGTAACAATCCCCCATCAGTCATAGGAAGTCCAACACTTTGGGTGTAAAACAGCAGCAGCAGCAGCAGCAGCAGCAGCAGCAGCAGCAGCAGCAGCAGCAACAGCAACAACAACAACACAACTATGTCTAAAGATCGATGAGCGGTTCTGTCTTTACAGCTTTCATGGTTTACACTTCCATGGAAGTCTCCCTGATGTCTGAGCCACCACAAGAACTGAAGACCTGAGACCCCTGGGCCGAAAACCTCCTGGACTTGTGTTCATCTCGTCCTTGTTTCTAGGACCTGTCTGAAAGCATGAGTTGAAGTTAAACTCAGTGTTGAATTTCACTTCTAGAGTTGAAAAGACCTGACCTGAAATCCAGTGTGTGTGTGTGTGTGTGTGTGTGTGTGTGTGTGTGTGTGTGTGTGTGTGTGTGGTGTGTATAGGAGGAGGATGTGAGTATGTTTTTGGGAGCCAGAGGACATCCTCAGCTCTGGTTCTTCAGGTATTTTCCACCTTGTTTGCTTCTGAGTCAGGGTTCCTCACTGAACTGAGGCTGGTTGTTTTAGGAGCCCAGGAATCTTCTTTTGCCACCTCCCCAGTGCTGACATCAGTTGTACACCACCACCCCACCCCACCCCACTTTTTTTTTATGTCAATGCTATGTGAATTACAACACAAGGAAGGATCTGAGTTTCTTGTGCTGGAAGCATCTCCTTGACTCCGAAGTCCAGTTTCTTGTGTAACCTAGCCTGGATGAGCCTTTCCCTAGCCCAAAAACATGGATAGTAATGGTACCTGCATATGGAGTTCTGAGGATTAAATGACACTAGATATTAACACTGTCTTGAACAGTGCTGGCATGTGTCAGAAGCTTCTGTGTGGCAAGGTCCATAGAGGTATGGCTTGATGGGAAAAGTCTCCCATAAGCTGAGATCAGCCTGTTTAATACAGTTTTATGAGAGGCAAAGAAAAGGGGCTTTCTAGAATCTGGAGAGAGAGAGAGATAGAGATAGAGA
>NC_022014.1:72819856-72825252 GCF_000317375.1 Microtus ochrogaster
GAGAGAGAGAGAGAGAGAGAGAGAGAGAGAGAGAGAGAGAGAGTTAGTTTCTGAAACAGGTGAGCACACTGCAGATACAGACCTCCCTGTTTTCTCTCCACCTCCAAGGTCTAGTGTTTGACATCTCAGTGTTGAGGGAGAGAGATCATTTTGTAGTTTCTTTGTGGAAGAGCCAGCTCTGGCTACGTCAAACAAGGGCAGTGACCAGTCTGCAAGTGAGGGTACTTTTTCCTGGCATGGGAGACCACAGACATTGTTTCTTCACCATCAGTCCAACCACCAAACATAAACGGAGAGGGCAGGATTTTGCTGAGAACCAAATAACTCAAGTGTATTGTTAGTGGACACCAACTAGTGTCTTTCACGACTGGGGATTCAGTGTGGAAGGCACCAGGCACCCTTGGGATGCATATCATACCCTCTTTCACAGACCAGGAAACTCAGGCTGGAGGAAATCAGGGCACATAGGAGGTGGCCATGACAGAATTCAGAGTTGTCTGTGGAGCTCCTTAAACTCTCTAGGCTTTCACCCACCCACTCATTCATTCATTGACTCATTCATTCATTCACTCATTCACTCGCCCACTCATTCATTCATTCACCCACTTACCCACCCACCCATTCATTCATTCACTCACTCACCAGGTATTTTATGAGCATCTACACCATACAAGTGGCATTTTAGGTAAGGGAACAAACATCCCTTCATCTTTTTATGAATGTCCTCTGGCTGCGGCATCTAGCCATTGCAAATTTGGTGGCTTAAAATAACGTATTCTCTCACAGCTTGAACCTAAGAGTCTGAAAGACAGGTTGCCAGGAGGGCCAAGCTCCTTTTGGGACTCTGGGTGAGGATCCATTCTTCGCTTTTTTCCATAGCCGTCATTGTCACAATGGATGCCTCACTCCAGCCTCTGCAGGCTTGGCCACCTCCTCTGTCTGTGTCTAATCTTCCTCTTATAAGGACACTTGACAATGGATTTGGGGACCATTTTGATAACCCCCAATGAGCCTTCCTATCATCTTAACTAAATCAACCAAAAGTTATTCTTGATTTGATTACTTAAAAAGAGTTACTCTCCAGAGCAAGATGCTGGCCCTAAGACCTGGAGGTTAGAACATGGAGTCCTTATTTAATCCCAAACAATGCTTAAAGAGCTTAGAATCCAGTGAGGTTATTGATAAATCAATAACAGGACCATAGCAAGTTGTGATATGGGAGAGTAAAACAGAGCTCGGGGAAAAGAAGCACTCAAAGATCCCCTCTGGTTGGCAGGAGAGAAAGCTTTCCTTTTGTGAGGGAGGCCAGGAGAACAGGAAGAGCCAGCTGGCTGTGTCCAGAGGAATTCAGCTCTTCCGGTGTATTGCTTATTAAATTATACTTTTGTCGATAGAGGATACTTCCAATAAATGGAGCACAGCACTCCTTACCAGGAGATTAGGGAAGACACACTTTTCATGGATGTAGGTGACGTGGTTTTGCTATCATAAAGCATATGTTATTTTACTAGACCATAGACCCCATGGCTGCCAAAGAAAGGGATCATAATTATATAAATTGAAGCTTATAGGTTTTGGCTGGCTCTCCTATCTTTTAATGGGTTTATAGCTAATAAGGGAACAGATGTTACCCATTGTAGGTAACTGGGTGTTTGCTTTGTAATGAGTTTAACCTGGAGAGGCCACGGTGCATTAGGCATTCAACTATGGTTTTATCGATGGTTTTCATTTGGTTAAGATTGATTTAAATTTTTTCCTAGCTCCTAATTTTGCAGCCACATCCATGGCATATTGATTGATTACTCATTGGCTCATCACAGCAGACCTGAAAGTATAGTTTGGGAGAATCTAGCTAACCTGGGGACCTCTGGTTTCCCTTTGGATGGAGGTCAGTGACTTGGAGTCCACCTACCTAGCCTGTTTGACTGTATGGCCTGCACAAAGAACCTTTTGTTCCCATTTCCAACTTCATCTAATTGCCAGTTCTGTTTCTTTTCTTTTTTTTTTTTTTTGGTTTTTCGAGGCAGGGTTTCTCTGTGGTTTTGGAGCCTGTCCTGGAACTAGCTCTGTAGACCAGGCTGGTCTCGAACTCACAGAGATCCGCCTGCCTCTGCCTCCCGAGTGCTGGGATTAAAGGCGTGCGCCACCAACGCCCGGCTCGCCAGTTCTGTTTCTTTGCACTGAACGACAGCCTTGAAAATCTGCAGCCCGGTTCTGCTGGAGTTTTATCTTAACGAACTGTCACTCAGGTGCCAATCAGGAACTCTGTCAAAAAGGTAAGGCTTATGGAGGGTGGTCCAAAGGATGTTGGGTGCCCACTGCACTGGATCCTCAAGACTTTACCTTCTTTCCAAAAGCGAGACAGAGGCTTGAGTACCAGGACCCTGGTGTGGGTCTGAGTGAGCATAATTACATGGTCCTTTGCTGAGGGGTATCTGGGGGAGGCTCTCCTAAGGATGTGGAGGAGGATGCCAGTCCTTACGCAACGCTATGACTTGTGGTGGTGGTGGCAGTGATATGGGGAGGACAGGAGGGCCTTGGAGAAGACATTTCTCGGCTGATCACCTCCAGGGGGCCACTGTGCTTTTCCAGGCCTCTGCTTATAGACATGGTGCTTTCTAAGTAGAGCTGACTCTGGCAGGTTTTCTCAGCAAAGTTTAAGGAACTCCATACAAACCAGCTCCACTCATCTTGAGTCTCTTTTCTCTTTGACCTATTTTTCAGCTATGTTTTATTTTATGTTGAAACAGATCATGATTATTTTATGATATATCTGGAAGCTTATCTAACAGATAATCTTGGATTCTCTTTTATCTAAAAGGTTTCAAAAAACATTTGAAAAGATAACTACATAGAGTTTAAATTTGTAATGAAATATAACTGTCCCTGGATGATTGGCTTTCCAAATAATACTTTCCTGGCCTATTACCCCGAGCTTGTAAATAGGTCTTCATTTGGCAAAAGACTCTGTGGATGTAACTGAGTTAAGGCTCTTGAGATGAGATTGGATTATGTAGATAGGTCATGAATTTAATGGCAAATGTCTTGGAGGGGAAAGATAGACGGGGAGGAGACATGTTCAGACAGATAGAGGGGGGCAGACAGACAGGAGAGGAGATGTCTACACATAGACAGGAGAGGAGAGATGGACATATGGATAGAGGAGACAGGTCCACACAGACAGGAGACATGTACATGCAGACAGACAGGGGACATGTACATGCAGACAGACAGGGGACAGGTATACACAGACAGACAGGGGACATGTACATGCAGACAGACAGGAGACATGTACACACAGACAGGAGACATGTACATGCAGACAGACAGGAGACAGGTATACACAGACAGACAGGGGACATGTACATGCAGACAGACAGGAGACAGGTATACACAGACAGACAGGGGACATGTACACACAGACAGGAGACATGTACATGCAGATAGACAGGAGACAGGTATAAACACAGACAGACAGACATGTGTACATGGATAGAGGAGACAGGTACACACAGGCAGGAGAGAAGACAGGTACACATAGGGATAGAAGAGGCAGAGACGTGGCCCTGAGACCCACTGTAGTGATGGCCAGGGGGCATGGGATGCCATCGGCCCCCAGAAGTCAGATGAGGCGAAGACTAAAGTCTCTCTGGAGCTGCTGGAGGGGGTGCTCCTGGCTGGCACCCAGGCTGCGTCACTCCAGTGAGGCAGGGTGGCAAACTGCTGCTGTTTGAAGGCACCATCATCGACAGAGACAACGGCAGCCTTCATGTCAGTACCACACCTCATTTCCTGTTGTTTGCGAGCTGCAGGGTGATCCTGTAGTAGCTTCCAACAGGCTAGAAGTGTGACGTCTCAGGCGCCCAGCTGGAACTGGGTGGACCAAGAGTTGAGGGTTTCTATGCAGAGACACCTGAAGCCATAGGGGGAGCCTGGGTCAGTGGGACAGTGACTTAATAAGAAAAGGAAGGAGGAGGAGGAGAAGGAGAAGCGGAAGGGGAAGGGGAAGGGGAAGGGGAAGGGGAAGAAGAAAGGGGCCTCTGGCTCCTGCTGGAATGTGATTCTCAGGAATAGGTGAATACAGGTGAGCTTCCGAGAGGGAGAGCAGGGACAGGAAGGGCCGGACAGGGAGGGGAGCAGTGGTGAGCAGGAATGGGGACAGGTCAAAGGTTGCTTCTGCTGCACGTGGCTAGCCCTCTCTTTCTCCTAGGTTTGGCTTCCCGAACCTTACTTTTGTTCCCAGCCCTGCTTGAGCTGCCTTGAGTTGGGTTTCTAATTCATTAAGCCAATGTATCCTGAAGAACGCCAGGAGTACTTTGCAAGTCTAATGAACTGTTTCCTAGGAGGCCAAACATATGCTCAGAATGCAAATTTTGCATAATTTAAGGGAAATGTGGATCCTACCTGAACTCAGTTGGATACAGTGACCCCAGTTTAAATCCCCCCCACAATGAAACTTTGGTTAATATAGGAGGCTGGATTTGATTATAGAATTGGGGTCACTCAGTCTGACCTTTTCTTTCCTGAGTGCTCAGGGAGCACAGGGTGTAGGAATAAGGAGCATTACTGGGGATGCATAATTTTTATCAGAGTAATAAAGAGCACGAGCTGAGCTGTGAGAATAGATATGCACTTTCCCTTCAGGATCTGGGAGTTTTCTGCCGTTAAAGAAAAATGAACCAGAAATAGACATATGCCCATCTCAACTGCTGAAACTCAGCCCCTCTGGGACATGTGACTGGGCCAGGAGAGATGATGATCTGTCCCTTTGGGTAGATTTTATCTCGGTTAGCACCATCAAATGCTGGCAGCTGAAGCAGGTTTGCGGTCTGCAAGCTGCGCTTAGCTGAGTAGATGAACAGCTCTGCTTTTCCTCGGGGTGTGTCTTGGGCTCAGTGGTGGAGCAGTGGCAGGGGCTCTAGCTTGGGCTTGACATCCATTGTGGGAAAATAAATAAAGGCCACCATGCTTCTTATGATCCAGTTTCTCAGTCACATTTTCCTGTGCCATTGTGTGTGTGTGTGGTGTGTGCACGCATGCATGTGTTCATGTGCAAGAAAGACAGATACAAAGACAGAGAGACACACACATATAGAAACACAGAGTGAGAAAAAGAGAGAGAGAGGGAGAGAGGAAAGGGGGAGGGAATGAGAGAGAGAGAGAGAGAGAGAGAGAGAGAGAGAGAGAGAGAGAGAGAATGCGTATGATCGCAGAGGCCAGAAGTTGACATCAGGTCTCTTCCTCAGTTGCTCTCCATCTTATCTATCTATCTGTCTGTCTATCTATAATCTATCTGTCTGTCTGTCTGTCTGTCTGTCTGTCTGTCTATCATCTATCTATTATCTATCTATCTATCTATCTATCTATCTATCTATCTATCTATCTATCTATCTATC
>NC_022014.1:72825510-72832733 GCF_000317375.1 Microtus ochrogaster
TATCTATCTATCTATCTATCTATCTATCTATCTATCTATCTATCTATCTATCTATCTATCTATCTATCTATCTGAGAGGGTCTCTCACTGAACCTGGAGCTCACCAGCTTGTTAAGACTGGCTGGCCAACAAGTCCCAGGAATCCCCTGTCATTGCCTCCCCAGTGTTAAAATTACAGTGTGAACCTGACTGCCTCATGCCTGTGTCACAAAGCACTTTACCCACCGAGCTGTCTCCCCAGCCCTTCTGCCAGCCTTTGTTTGGCTGAGTTTATTACAGGCACTGGACTTCTTAGTACCCAGAGTCCCTTACCGTGCTCTGCTTCCTGTGGCTCCGCAGATTTATTATCTGGCTTATTACTAGCGAATCCAACCAAACAGGCCCTTTCTGGGACTTCACTTTGTCTCATACAGCTCCAGCCAAATTCTCCTGGCTGCCCCCAGGGCTTGGCCCCTAAAGCCAAACTCCATGGGTGGAAAGTCTTGAACACTGGCCTCTCCCCAGAGCCCTCAAACTCAGTTGTGCCCTAATTTCCCACTTCAGTCATAGGATGTCGTGCCAAGGAACAGGGCACAGAGAGAGTTAAGGGTTTTTTTTTTCCTTCCGTACTTTGGTTTTCATTAGGCTTATACGTGAGTGCCTGCCTATAATAACAGGTAGTCATACGTGCCCAGTAACTTCTGTTCCGCTGAAGCCACAGCTGTTTAGAACACTATCCCCACTGGGCTTCGAGCCATCCGCAGGCATACTTCAGCGAAACCCGCAGCTTCTCATCAGCTTCCAGCTTAATGAATAATCACGAGAAAAGTATAGGTGGGTACCTGCCAAGGGGCAGGGCAGGGACCATTTTGGCAAAGTCAAGGCCTCTGTGTTTCCCATTTTTATTTCATGCAAGGCTTCTTGGCTGCTCTTCTTAAGGAAGCAAAAGATGCTAAAGAAATTCCTTCATCTTAGCAAATGGCACCTTCTCAACTTTCCTTCTTGCTCCTGTTTCAGGCCCGAACTTGATTTTCTTCAGGCTCCTACCATAGGGAGTCAACCCAGACCCAGATCTCACATTGGCTCCTCAGGGTGGTTTGGCTTTTGACTTTTATAGGAGAGGAGTCAGGAAGTCATAGGTGGGGTGGCTTTACAGCCGAGATCTATTTTATCCAAGGCCTTTCCTGTAGGAGACGGTCAGCTACTGATAGCCCCCAATCCCGGCGTCATTCTTCACAATTGCGCACTACACAGAACCTTTACTAGGGATCTACACCATGGCAGAGCATGGAACCGATGTACGGGGTGATTGTGCACAGCTGGGGCCTGCAATGCAAAGACCAAGTAGCCGTTCATCTTCAGGCCTCACTCCAGGCTCCGTGGAGTGGTAGCCGGGCACAGCAGATGGGCACGTGAAACTTTGTGGCATATGCGGAGAGCATGAATACAGCCCAGCAGAACCAGGGTGGGAACTATTGCCAGAAGAGGCTTTCCCCAAGCCGGGGTGTGGCTGGGGCGTTGCTAGTTACGGACACGATTCTGGAACCACCCTTTCTGAGTCCAAAGCCTGGTATGGTTTGCTTTCTGCGTGACTTTGGGCAGCTTGTATGACAGTCTCATCGGTCTCGGAGCACAGCAGACTACATAGTAGCAGGGTGTTTACCTCCCATTGCTGTGCTGTGAATTATTCCAAAGCTTAGAGCTTAGGCACCTTCCCTCCCTACACCGCCCTCCCCAGGTTTGGAGGTTCAAGGCCTGGTTCTGGGTGGATCTGCAACCTGTGTGGAGGTCACACAAGGTTGAAGTTGAGGTCCTGACTGAGTTGGATTCTTGTTTAGAGGCTCTGGGGTGTGTGGAGTGAGGTACAGCCTATACCTCCCTGTTTCCAGGTTCATTCCTACAGACAGCAGAATTCATTTCCTAATTCTATTTTTTGCCGTGTGTCAGCAAGTGTCAATCTGGAGCCTGCAAGGTCATTTATGTCTCCTTTCCCTTGAAGTCAGCAAGCAACAGTCAAACTTTCTGGTTTGCTCCTTGCCTACAGACTCAAGGGATCTTGATTTAGGGATCTGTGATCAGATCAGATATACCAGACAGTTACCATGTTCTGAGGCATCTTACAAAATATATTTACAGCAGACACACAATGCAATTGGTCTGGGTTACTAGAATAGGGGTGTGTGTGTGTGTGTGTGTGTGTGTGTGTGTGTGTGTGCACATACCAGGGCTGGAAATCTTAAGAGGCCATCCTGGACGTCTTCTGATCTCATCTACCTACTTCTACAGAGGCCCACGTGAACAAGTGTGTGTGCAGGAACTGGCGTGAAACAAGCATGCTTCAGGTAGGATTTACACATGAAAGATTAGTCACTTGAGTTTCCGGAATTGACGAGAAAATGGTTGAGGAGAAAGATGGTTCGGGACTGGAAACAGTGGCAGGGCTTGTGGCTCTTCACTGAGGGTCTTCCCTTTGGTCCGTTTGGAAACAGATGTGACAGCTTCCTTGGATGGCCATCAGCGGTACTCCCCTGCTTTAGTTCTTCGTTGAAGCGAAGGCAGTGAGAACCAGTGTACAACGAGAAAGGAGCCTGGCCTGGCCTTCTGGACTAACTCACTCAGAAACCATCTGCCTGTGGCTTCTGATTCTGAGCAGCCTGAGGTCCCTGAAACCACCAAAATAATAGTTTTTCCCAAATCAGCCCAGCCAGGCTCTAATTAAGACGGATGGAAATGAATGCCCACGCCAGTTGCCCACCACATGGAGGCTGTGTCTGGGGAGCGTTCCCAAATCCTGGGAGGCCATTTCTCTCCCAGCCTGGCATTGCCAAAAGAATGCTCAGATAAAGACCAAAGTCCTATTGACTCTGGGAGGAAGGCGGATGGCCACCGTCTGGGACAGTGTGCCTGGACTCTGGGCACCCTGAAGGCTGAACTGCTCGTGAGAAATGGATGTGGTGGATGGTCTGGAGTAGCGCAGGGTAAGCCAGCTCTGCAAGGGTACTGAGGAGGGGAAGGGAAAGGAGAAGAGGTGTCCTTGCTCCTTGCACTCTGCCGTGGGAGGAGGGAGTTAATTCTTTGAGAATCCTTGGCTAGACAGTTCTTATTTCCAGCAGAGTCCTTTTTTTTCCTCCACTCCTGGCCTTTTCTCCCTGTTTTCCTCTGTCAGCCCTGTTTCTGGATCTTCTCAGAGCTTCCCCCAGAAAAACTTTGGCCAAGTTGCTTCTCTTGAACAACTGTCACTTTTGAAAAACTGCCCAGTCTCTTTGCTGTGACTTCTAAAGAGAGACTTTGGGCCAGGGTTCCTTTCCGTGACAACGAGGATGTTGGAGAGGGGAATGGTAGAGAAACTTGGGATAGGCGCGCCCACACACACACACACACACACACACACACACACACACACACACATACACACACCCTTCTGAGAGATGCTGAATCTGTCATCACCAGCCAGTATAACTTTCCCGACATCAGAGGAAGACATCAGAGAAAAGCGGAGAGCAGAGAACTCATACTTGCATTCCAGCTGCTCAGCTGCTGCAGTTTCTACATAAGGGAGGCCTGACCCTATTTGACCTTGACCACCAAGACCAGAGGATTATAGAAGAAGAACTGACCAAAGACATGTGGGCAAAAGGCCAGGCCAAACTTTCCAGTTGTGACATGTCTGTCTCAGGACAGACATTCTCTGGCTGGGGAAGCTGTGGACCACAGAAGAAACTCCAAGATCAGTCACTATGAGTGTCAGGATAGCCACGAATGTGAACCCTTACCTCGGATAAAGGTAAGCCTCATGGCCACCGTTGCTGACTAAGAAGGAGCAATAAAAGTGGGATGGTTCTGAGTTGTTAGTTTACAGCCTGAGATAGTGAAGCCGACGTTTCCCTGCTCCTTGTCCGCCTGCCTTTTTGAGATTCCAGACAGGTGCCAGAGGTGTCATCAAGGCTGACAGAGCCTGGCATTGGCTTGCTCGCTGTGATCAGCAGCTGACACCCTGACAGGAACTCTTTCCCTGATTACATTTTAAACTTGGACCGTGCCACACTCGGTTGCATTTTGAATAAGAGAGAGGCAGGCAGGAAGGCGAGGAAAGCCTGTCAAGGAAGGAGGCTGGCCCAGTCTTCAGGGTCAGAGGACACACAGCCAGCCCACCCAACACACAGCGTCGCTTCCACACTTTGACCTAACTAAAATACTGACCTTCAATAAATTGCCATTGGGTGAGAACTGAAACATTCAAGACAGTGCACAAACTCCATCTGGTGCTGTGTGAAATCGAAGAGGAATGTCCAGGGGCGGGAAGTGGAAGAAGGTATATGTACCCCCTACTGGAAACTAGCTCCAGTTGCTTGACAAAAGGCATTTTTTTTTCTGACCGAATACCATTATTTCTTTGTGTGGTAGTAAAACGATAGAACTCACTCAGATTAAAAAGGCTCTCCTCTAGGCAAGACACGAAGAATGCTGGCTTGGCTATTTTATTGCCTCCACCTCGCCTACTGTGGTAGATAGTTTGCTTATAGGTTTGGTTTTGGATAGCAATTAATGTTAGGTAATTATTGGCAGGGAGGTACCACTTATCACTAGTTTTTAAATGCTAGCAGAGTCGTGGCTACAAACAAGGACTTGTCTGTGCAAGACACAACAATTGGCCAGGCCATTCATTATTTCTCCCTACGTTGCCCATTCTAAATGGCAGCTTGGGGAATCGGGATGCTGTACCAAGGTCCTCGGGGGTCCACAAACACATCCACGTATCCTTATAGTTATCAGGATCTAAGCCTCAGTAAGGGTTGGTGTGATTACAGTAGAACTTTTGATATGATTCAAATCCAATGAGTCTTTTAGGTTCCATGCATGTGGAGACAGGGTCTCATGTAGCCCAGGCCTGTCTCAATCTCAATGAATAGCTGAGGATGACCTTGAATTTCTGCTCCTCCTTCTAGCTCCTGAGGGTCAGGATTACAAAGCTGCACCAGTACATATATATTCTGAGAGTTGAACTCAGGGCTTCATGAATGCCAGGCAAGCCCTCTACCAACTGAACCATCCCCCCCACAGTGGGTTCCAGTTTTGATGCTGGCGTGACTCTAGCACATTTGTTTATCAATACCCTCCTATTGCTGTTTACAGAACTCCTTCAGGTGGAGGGAATACGGTTTCCGTCTCTAAGGTCAAAGTTCAACACAATTAGGAGCAGCTGAACCTTTCACATCATCATCCAAGGACCATGCTAGGGCAACTGTTACTTTCAGTGACACTCTGAAGACAGTAAGGCCATCAGCCCCTACTGATCTCTTATTGAATGACCAACATTTCCGGGCAGTCAGTTGTGGATCGCACTGTATTATTGTTCAAAAGCAAGCTTGAAAATCAATTGCTCAACTTGACGAGGCTGACTTTTGCTCCCCCCCCCCCCCAAAAAAAAACATTTCCACGGAATTTCCTGCAAGGCCTAAATAACATAGCGGAATCTAGGGTGACAGAAACGAGATTAGGCAGACATGCATCTACATTTACAATAGCAAGCAACTTTGCCCATAGCCTGTAATTCTTAAATGTGTAGATAATTTTTCAAAGGGCAAGATTTCCTAGTTCACTGATTCAAGATGCTTCCACATTATTGATGAAATTAAGGTAATATTGAAAGTGACGGCTCTCGCGAAGCAATCTTAAACTGCCTTTTTATTGCATGCAATTAGCAGTAGAACTGAGCACCACTTTCTAATATAAAATCATCAACCACAGAGGCTGCACACGGAATTCACTGTCGTGATCTCAGCCAGTAAGTTTCAACTTCTCCTCGTTTGCTGAAGTTCTCCCCCGCCCCCGCTCCAGTTTTAGCCCCGCAGAATAATGAGAAAACAGTTAAATTGGGCTAGCAGCGAGTTTCAACGGAGATTTATGGTGTTCTCATCTTCCCGAGGGACTATAAAACCATCCCTGACATCTCATTCTGAAAGCTCTTATATTAACAGATGGGTGTGGCATGGAAAAGGGACTCTGGATTCAAGTGACAGACAAGTCCTGTACTTTGAAAAAGAGCCCTTAATTCATAAGAAAGCTTCCTGCCATTAGCAGTGGGACCCCCCCCGCCCCGCAGTCCCTAAGTCCCTACCACGCCACCTCCAACCCACTCCTGCAGAAACACTCTTAAATTTACCATAAATATTTTAATATTTCTTTCTAAATTTCGCTTTCAGTTTACAAAATTCGTAGGGCTCTCTCTCTCTCTCTCTCTCTCTCTCTCTCTCTCTCTCTCTCTCTCTCTCCCACCCCCTTCTTCTCCCTCCCTTTCCCTCTCTCTGTTTGCCTAGGCCCAATACACCATCCCTAGCCCTACAGTAGATCACCAATAGCTGCCCTTCCCCTTTCCAACATCTCCTTTTCCCCAGAGACCATCCCCTCCTCCACTCCCTACTATCATTTATTGCCACATTGCAGTCTCTAACACTGGCAGGCATTCCTTAGGAAAGCACCAATTGAGCAGGACAGGACAACAGGCAACATACAGGCATCATACCCTGTGAACATCTAGAGAGGAAACTGTTACAGAATAATCTTTTTGTATACTAAGAAGAATTTTCTTTGCCAAGGCACTTTCTGATTGGTTTATTCACAGAGCCAGTTGTCCTTTATAGGTAGGACAGCTGGATATAGCAGATGCTAGGACAAAGAACCATAGAGTATCTGGCATCGCGATCAGACATTGAGAAAAGCAAGATGTATGTGCTGTGATGAGAGAGGGTATTGTCACACTGCCATGTGACAGGCATTAGATAAGAAATACAGGTTACTAAAAAATTTAAGAGTTAGTTACTATCAAGTCCGTTGAGCATTTATAATTAATAATAAGTTTCTTTGTAGTTATTAGAGAGTTGCTACTGGGACACATAGAAAATTCCACCTACAGGAAACAGAAATCAAGACACAAAACATTCACTCATCAAAGAAAAACCCAGAAATAAGTGCCTAGATCTATCCTTCTGCTGTATCCAAGAAACATATCTCAACATCAAGGATAGACTTTGACTCAGGGTAAGAGGTGTTGAAATAGGAGCGGCGGAGCTGCGTCCCCAGCACCCGGCCGCCTGCATGGCTAGCTTAGCTTATGACCCGAAATAATTACATGGAAACTGTATTCTTTTGATCACTGCCTGACCCATTAGTTTCAGCCTCTTATTGGCTAGCTCTTACATATTGATCTAACCCATTTCTATTCATCTGTGTAGCCCACAAGCTGG
>NC_022014.1:72832833-72836735 GCF_000317375.1 Microtus ochrogaster
CTCTCTCTCTCTCTCTCTCTCTCTCTCTCTCTCTCTCTCTCTCTCTCTCTCTCCCTCCCTCTCCAGAAGCCTCTGCCCAAATCAACAGGATAATAAAAGATAACAAACTGCCGTCAATTCAGAACACTGGCCAAAAACTGACAAGCCAAGTTTAATGAGCAACAGGGATTGCCCATGTCAGAGAGCTGAGAGTCTAATTCTCTCTCCAGCTGATCTCCTTGGTCTCCAACCCTAGGCAGAGAGAGAGAGAGAGAAAGACGACGGGGTGGGGGTGGAGGAGGACAAGGTCTTTAGGGATTTGGCATAGCTTTGTGCAAAGCGCTCAGGTTTGACCAAGGAGCAGAGGTGCATGCTGAATTCGAGTCAGCTCTGCTCTGTTTGGAAACCTCATTCTGGAAAGCAAAGGCCTGAGGGCAGCTGTCCACATCAGGACGGAGAGAAACGCGCTTGAGAAGGCCCTGGAATCAGGAAAGAGACTGGCTAGAGAACCCGAGAACTCAAGGGGAGTGGCTGGGAGCATGTCTTCGCTGTTGCAAAGAAATTATTCGCACACTGAGATCTTACTCCAGGGCTAACGTCTGAAGTCTGCAACAATTGGTGGGGGTCCAGATGGGGAAAGAAGCCCAGTGCCAGGCTGTGAGGGCAGGGTGAAGTCCCCGCAGCCCAGGAAGGGAGTGGGCGTGGGTAGCCAGTGCAAGGGACTCAGACAAGGGAGCCCGGCGCCTGGGGTTCTCCGGCAGGGTCCTCACCTGTTCCAGCGGGCCACCTTCCTCCGGTAATACCGTAGCGCCTCCTGGCTGGCCAGGAGCCAGTCTTCGGGCCCCAGGAGAGGTGGCTCCTCCGGGATTTGGTAAAGCGAGTGGGCGAAGAGGGCCTGCAGCTTGGAGCGCGGGCTAGGGTGACCGCGGCTGGGATGCTCAGCCCCGGGCCGGGCTTGGGAAAAGTTGTGCGCCGCGGTGCCAGGATCCCGGGAGGCTGCGGCCGAGTGCAGAGACGCGGAGGGGGCGCGGCCGGAGCACGGGCACCCCGCGGGGTTCTCGCTGGGCCGTAGCTGGCGCTGCACTCGTGGCCAGAGGTGGAAGTAGAGGTCGGCGGAGAAGAGCGTGCCCAGGAGCAGCAGGGCCAGCAGGCGGTCCCTGCGCAGCCCGGGCATGGCCCAAGCAGAGACCCGGGAAACACTTAGGGTGCAGACGGAAGAAGCTCCAGGAGTCCCGAAGGAGCTGGAATGTTCACTGCCGGGGATTAGCTCCTTCTGGAAAGGTGTCGCCCCTGAATTTGGGGACCGCGTGCAGGAAGCTCACAATGTTGACAACGTCACCTTTTTTCACCCAGTGGAAACCGGGGGGTTGGGGTTGAATACCCGCTTCTCGAGCCTTCTTTGCTCTGTGTTCCCCTCGCCTGGGACCCGCGCAGGTGGAGGTCCCCGAGACACGGGTGGTGGCTCTGGTGGCCGGTGGCCCGGTAGGGGTGATCACTAGAAGGAGTGCAGGGGAGCTCTATCCCCTAGGAGGAGGCTGGAGGCTACGTAGTAGCCCCGGGTGTCTCTCCCAAGGATGCTGTCGCTCCTCCTGCAGCGGCTCCTCCTGCAGGCGACAGGGACTCCCCTGGTCCGGGCTGGCAGGAGGGGAGGGAATGGAGAGTTGACGGAGAAGGGGCGCCCCGGGGCGAGCTTGTCTCTGAGCCTGAACTCCTAGAGGCAGAGGTAACGCCTGGCCACCCCCCTGCCTGGCCTGGCGCCGGTACCTCCGCCCACTCTCAGCTGGCACCTGCCTTTGGCGTTGCTCTCCAGCCAAACTCCCAATCCCTCTGCTGCCGGCTCTGCCCTTCCACCTTGTCATCAACCCTCTTCTCCTCCCCCTTTCCTCCTCTTTGCTCCAGGCCTCCCACTTTCCCTGGTCAGGGCTCTTCATATTTATTCTGGTAGACTCAAGTGAGGTGGGCTGGAGCCTTTTATTTCCGTTTTTAGTTTTTAGGAGCGGGGGGGGGGGGAGGACAATGCAAACCCTTAAAAGCCTTTCTCCTGCAAGCTTTGCCAGCTGTGTGTACGGGGTTTGGACTTCATCTCTGAGCATGCTCCCTGCAGGGCATAAACATAACAACCACGTGCCCAGAACATAGTAGGCATTTGCTCTGGAGACACTCACTTTGTGCACAAAAGAACTTGCCCTTTAAAAAATAAGACGCTTTTTTTTTTTAAACCTAGAACCTGGGTGATTTCCTGTTTGGATGGAGTTTGACTCCAAATCTGCCAGTACTTTGAAAAGAGGAAACGGTAGGGAGGGAGGGGCCCCTTTGGAGGGGCCCCAAATGACCCCACTCCGAACTCTTGAATGTAGCTTGGTGTGAAAGTAGTCCACCCAGATGAATCATTGGAAAGCCCGCTTTCTTAGGTTTTTCTCCCGATATTCTGTGAGGTCATTTACACCTCTCCATCCGTGTTCCTTCCTTCTGAGGAGCCCGGTGGGGATGGCAGGCGTGGGGGTGGCCCAGAAATCCTGGCTCTCTCTGTTTTATAATTTGGAAGTATAGCAAAATGCGAGTCTGCCCGGGGAGGTTGCCCCACCCTGGAGAATGTTCAGGAAAAGGCATTTTTTTTTTTTCTTTCTGCCAGCTGTTGCCTGTCTGGGCAGCAAAGTGCCTATGTATGCTAATTTTACGGGTTAAGGATCTCCAGTCTCTTGCTGGAGTCTCCAGCCTGAGACACTCTATGTGGCTTGTGGGTTCACAATGATGTTTTCCCTGCCCTTTGTCAAATATTTCTTGTGTTACCTGCTGTCCTCTTATCTTTAGATGAATGTGTGTGTGTGTGTGTAAATGTATGTGTGTGTATCTGTGTGCACCTTTGTGGAGGTCAGAGGTCAGTCTTAAGTGTTATTCATCAAAAGCCATCCACACTGCTGTTTTTAAGGCAGGGTCTTCCACTGGGATCAGGTGTTCATGGATTAGACTAGATTAGATTGTCTGGTCAGTCAACCCGAGAGATCATCCAATCTCTGCCTCCCCAGTGCTGGGATTATCAACCCATGCCACCACAATTAGCTTGGATTCTACGTGGGTGTTGGAGACTGAACACAGGTCCTGGTGTTCGTGTGGCAAGGAGTTTACTGACTGGGTTATTGCCTCAGCATCTTGTAAATGAGAATTTGCCTTGTGAGGCCATCCTGAGGCTTACGCTGAGTTCAAGCATATAGACTTCTCAGGTTATTCCCTAACCCGTGCTAGATAACTAGGAGATAAGCCAGCTGTTACAATTACTTCTTGCTTCTTGTAATGCACTAGGTTAGGGTTGGAGACTCTTTACAGCTTGGTAAAGAACAAAACAAAACAAAAAAACCTCAGAAAAATATGGAAATGCAAAACACCAGAAAAGGACAAGATTCCTTAAAGCTAAGTTCAAGTCTCGAAAAACCAAAAAAAAAAAAAAAAAAAAAAAAAAAAAAAACCCTCAAGATCCACCGTCCCCAGCCAATTCACATGAACTGGATATGTCGTAAGCCTCGGAGAGGCCTGTGGGACTTTGACTTTTTATCTAGAGTTAAATTTTAACTGGTGGTCAGTTTCTGAGAAAATTCGCAACTTTTGTTGTGTCTAGTTAGGTACCACGGCCAGGAGATTAAAAAGCCAGGTAATGGATGATGATATGGTATCTATGATAATAAGCTAGCTGCCTGTTTCTGGGTTGGCAAAGATGCCATAAGCCTTGTGACTTTGATTCTCCCAGCCAATGGGGCCTGTGTCCTCAACAGACATTTTCATCTGGACCCAGGATAGGAAGTGCTGTTTCTAACCTGCTTCAAGATTATCTAAAACTCAGGACCGTGAGGGGTGCACCCACACACTGAGACAATGGGGATGTTCTATCGGGAACTCACCAAGGCCAGCTGGCCTGGGTCTGAAAAAGC
>NC_022014.1:72837128-72874563 GCF_000317375.1 Microtus ochrogaster
AAATCAATTTTAAAATAAAAAAAAGATTATCTAAAACAACGGTCAAGGGCAACACTGTGTATAGAGGTCAGACAGGAAGTGAGTACAAAGCTAAGTCAGAAGAGTGGGTACTCGGCATGTAGGACCTGCCGTCCAGAAGCTATTTTCAAGGTATGCCCCAAATGCCTTTCTTTATCAGGCATGAGCTCTCCTCCTTGGCTTCTTTGTGTCTGGGCTCCCAGGTTTCCTGACCAGCCTCAGCTATGCATTCCCAGCTCGGGCTGAAGCTACTGTACATGGTTTTCCAAGACCTGCCATTCTCTTCGGCTTCCCAGTGGAAACTCATCTCCCCCTTTCCCTCTCTGCTGCTCTTGGAAGCATCTCGAGCTTCATAAAGTCATAGACTTGCAGACAAACAAGCCTTGCATCTTGGCTTTCAGTATGGCTCTGTTTCAGCGCTCAGCCACACTCACCAGAATGGGATTCTATCATGCAGATACATACAACCAGGGTGTTACCCGTCTTAGCTTTTCATGCGTGGAGATCAGGCCATTCACTGTGACGTGGCCCTCCATGTTCTGACTTCTAACTTCCTTCCCGGCCTCATTTCTGAATAACTCCCATCCCGGGTCTTCACACCATAATGTCTTCTGCAATCCTGCGAGCGCTTCAGGCTCCTCTTCAATCAAATGTTCTTTCTCTTTTCCCCACTTGAAGAACATCCATTTATCCACTGGTGTTTTGGCCATGTGTCCCTTCCCCCCTAATGCATTCCCTTGTGCCTATTTAACTCAGTGCCATTACCTTTCATGTGCCACCCATCCCCTGGCTCCTTGCATAGTTCTCTACTTTCATAGTGCCCATGTCGTGCTTTATTGCTTATGTGGCTTTGGAGTTGAAGTGTGCCCCCTTCTCGAATTTGTGTGCTGAAACCCTAACTTCCCATACCTCACAGTGTGACCATATTTGGAAATCAGGTCACTGCAGGTACAGTCAAGTCAACCTGGAATAGAGTCCATCCTTAAGGGGACCTTTGGATGGGGAGATGTGCAAATCTGGGCAGAATTAGGTAAAGATGGACATAGAAATTGGGACTACAAGACAAAGCCTTGCTCAAACTGCCAGCAGCCACCTGGTGCGGGACAATTGTCTATATTCTGTCAATTATATTTTAAATAAATGCTGATTGGCTAACAGGCAGGAAATATAGTCGGGAAAAGCAGACAGGAAGTAGAAGTGGGGCAATGAGAACAGGAGTATCCTGGGAAGAAGGAAGCTCTCTTGGGATTCCTGCCCAGATCACCGTAGAAGTAGGATGTGACCTGCCCCGCTGAGGAAGGTACCGAGCCATGTGGCTAACATAGATAAGAACAATGGGTTAATATAAGCTACAAGAGCTAATAAGAAGACTGAACTAATGGGCCAATCAGTTTATAATTAATACAGACTCTCTGTGTGATTTTCTCTGGGACTAAACGGCTGGGAGACTGGGTGGGACAGAAGCCCCAACAAGTCGGCTCTTATGTTACAGTAGTAGGCAAAAGGTGTAGAACAGAAATCTCAGAAAAGACCAACAAGGCCCACTTCTTGAGCCTGGACTTATAGCCCCTAGAAGTGTGATCTAATGCATTTCTGTTGCTGGAGTGACTTGCTTTGTGATGCTTTGTTATAGCTGCCCTTGCAGGCCAATACGGTGTGCATGCCCACTGCCACGGAGCACCACCTCTGAGCGCAGAGAAAGCCGAGCACTTATTAACCGACACAGATCTCCACGTACACACACTTCCATTTGAGGGAATGCTTGCTGAGTGAGACACAGGCACACACTGGCAGTCTCTGCCATTACAGCATTTCACACAGGGCCGAGAACACCATAGGGGATTGGTGATTGGCGTTGATAAAATGACATCATTTTGAACCCTGTAGGAGACGCAGAAGAAATATTTGACACAGTTACTTCCTGCCTTCGAGCATCTCTTATGATCGTTAGAGAGACAGATCTATCTGTACCTACAAACCAATTAGGAAAAAGAAGGAGACAACGCACGAAGCAGATCAGGGAGTCTGTGCCACTGCGTCCCTCACCAGGAGCAAATGCAAAGGGCATCCATGTTCCCCATCGGTCTTGTGAGAAATTGCCCACAGTCTCCTTCCAGGAATGAAATCGTGAAGACGACAGAGGTAATATTGAAAGACAGACGCTCTTCATCCGTGAAGTGTGAGCTCTATTTTTACCACACACAGTTCACATACTGCTTAAAACATGACTTATTATTTCTTATTTGTATGGTTGGGTTTCTATGTTAAGCCATAACTCATGAGGACATGGGGTTTTTGTTCTTTCCACCTTCCTGGTCTTCACAGGATATCATAGACAGTAAGGCCTATGGATGAAAACTAATGGTCTTTTTGGGTAGAACAAATGATGTGTGTGTGTGTGTGTGTGTGTGTGTGTGTGTGTGTGTGACTGTGTACTCACACGTGGAGGTGGGTGGTAAAAAGTGACATGGATTTTCATTTATTGGGGGTCTGGAGACATGACTGAGTAGTTAAGGGGAATAGTTGCTCTTATAGAGGATCTGGGTTTGGTTTCCAGCACCCATCTCAGCTGGCCTACCACTGCCTGTAACTCCAGTTCCAGGGGGTCTGATGTCTTCTCCTGGTGTCTGTGGGCATGGCGTGTGTGCAGTGCCAATACGTACATGCAGGCCAAACACTTACTATAAAATAAACAGATCTTAAAAATAATTTGTAGCTCTGAAACCCAGCCCCAGGTTTCAAGCAGTGTATAATCTTAACTGCCCTATCTAAGGAGGAGGAGATGAGAGCTTCAGGGAAATAAGCATCCATGTCCCCAAGGCTTTTTTTCCCCCAGAATAGGTCTATGTGAGGGCATTGCTGCCATAGTGGCCAGGCCTCTCAGCTGTCAGTGAGAGGAGGGAAGCCTTTGAAATGACCTCGAATGGTAAACCCAGGATAGAGTGACACCAAGCTTGTGTTTGCCAGATCCAGACAGTCGAGAATCCCTTCTCCTTGTTCTGTGTGGTGCTGGGGAGTGAGCCTACATTTTTAAATATGCTAAGCCAGCACTCTAACACTGACTTACATTTCTGGCCCCCATTTCATTTTTTATTATCAGACAATAAGTGCCTTCTAAGTTACTCAGGCTGGACCTGAACTCACTGTGGAAGTGGGTGGGGGCTGGGGAGATGGCTCAGTGATTAAAGCCCTTGTGTGGGCTTTAATTTGGGTTGCATTTGGGTCCTCAGAACCCACAGAAAACTGCATGCAGGGGCTATGGGAGGTAGGAAACGGTGCACGCAGGGAGTATGGGACACAGGAAATGGAGACTGGAGGGTCTCCAGAAGCTCACACTCCACTAGACTGGGGTCTGCATCAGGAGCAGTGAGGGACCCTGTCTCAAGGTGCAAGGTGAGGACCAGTACCTGAGGTTGCCCTCTGAACTCTATATGCGTGCAATAGACCATGCATATCTGCACTTACACAAGCATTCAGGCATGCACAAATACACAGACACACACAGAGAGACAGAGACAGACAGACATACAGATAGACAGACACATGCACACACAGAGGCAGAGAGAGAGAGAGAGAGAGAGAGAGAGAGAGAGAGAGAGAGAGAGAGAGAGAGGATACACACACATGCTTGGAAGAGGGGAGGAGCTTGGAATGGGAATGTGTATTTTCAATAAGCCTGTTTTCACCTTAAATGATTTATTTATTTTATGTGTATGGGCGTTTTGTCTGCATGTATGTCTGCACACCCCGTATGTGCTTGGTGCTCTCAGAGTCCTTGGGACTGGAGTAAGAGAAGATGGCTGTGAACCACCGTGTGAGTGTTGAGAATCAAGCCCGAGTCCTCTGGAAGAACAGCCAGTGCTCTTTAACCACTGAGTAAAACAAGGCCCCCACACCTAGCCTATTTTTAGAAGCCTGTAAAGAACCAGACACACAGTGAAGTCTGGGAATCGCTGGCTGGGACGACAGTGCTAATGACTGTGGAGGCGAACGTTTGATCCCAGATACCCAGCAAGGCTGTGCAGCCTAGTGCTGCTCATGGCAGTAGTAATGAGGAAGTCCTAAGGGGGCTAAGGAAATGTGTCGGCTCAGCACAGGCCGTCGCCAGGGCTCGCGAACACAAACAACAAAGCAGCTGTAGCCTGCTCTTTACAAATGGTGGGTGTGTAGTATGATTTTGCCATTAGAAAGTCACGGATCTAATTAATATAATTTCTTTAGGGAGCTGCGGTGCCTTCTCTGGGCCTCATTTTCTACACTTTAAAAATATGGAATATCGAAGCTCATGATCTCTAGAGCTCCCTTCGGTTCTAAAAAAGGATAATTTTACAGTGTCCCTAATAAACAAGAGTCTATTATTGCATAAATGTATTCCCAGTACAAACCAAATAATTGAAATAACAAGTGAGGACATTATATATAGAGGAGGAGCACTGGTTTGGGAGTGAGGGAGTTAGCCCGTCACCCTGGCTCAGCTGTTAACGATCATGATTGCGCGGGTTACGTTATTTAATGCCTCTGGGCTTTGCTTCAGATGCAAATGAATATTTTGAGCTAGACAATTTCAAAGTCCCCTTCCAGCATTAATTTCTTTCAGGGATGAAGATGAAATAAGGACATTCTCGGATCATAAAAAAAAAAGAGAGAAGAGAATTTAGCCCTTGCAAATGTTAAAGGGAATTTTCCAAAGATAAATGCTTCCAGAAGGAAGCCTGGACCATCAAGGATGAAGGAAGAGCAGAGAAACGGCAAATATCTGAGTAAAGTTAATAGATTACTCTTTTCTTAAGCTCTTTAAAACATAGGATGTGATGGTTGGTTTTAATTGTCAGCTCGATGCAGCCCCAGAATCATCTAGAGGAGAGTCTTTAAGGAGGGATCATCTATACTGGGTTGGATTGTGGGCATGTCTGTGGGGGATTGCTTGAATTATGTAAATTAATTAAAAATAATTCTAAAAGGAAGGTCAGGTATCATGACTCCTGCTTGTAATCCAGTAGAAGGAGACAGGAAGATCCATGAAATTCAGTGGCCAGTGACTCCTGGCCAATGAGAAATCCAGTCTTAAAGGAGGTAGATGGTAGATATCCTTGGTAATGTTGCTGGAGGCTGTCCTCTGGCTTCCACATGTACACTCATGAACATGCCCACTTGCATATATGTGTACTCAAACACACATATACACTTTCCCTTCCTTCCTTCCTTCCTTCCTTCCTTCCTTCCTTCCTTCCTTCCTTCCTTCCTTCCTTCTTCCCTCCCTCTCTCTCTCTCTCTCTCTCTCTCTCTCTCTCTCACACACACACACACACACACACACACACACACACACACACACACAAGCATTAAATATTTAAACGAAACTCTCTGTGCAGAGCAGTACATACTACAATCCTACACTCTGAAGGCAAAGGCAGGAGGGCAGCCTGGTATCTGCAACGAGAACCCACATAATAGCCTATGACTTAGTAAGATGAAAGGCCATCACACTGAGACACACGGTCGCAGGATAGATCTAAAAGGCATTGTGCTGAGTGAGAGAATTCAGTCTCAAAAGACTGTATGCTGTTTGATGACTACAGTTACATGACATCCAAGAAATAGAAACAAAAGAACTATGGCATTGCCATTGTTAGATTATAGCACTGGTTGCTGATGTTGGATGCCCTTCTTTATATGTGTTGCTTCTACTGGTTGATGAATAAAGATGTTTCAGCCAATGGTTTAGTAGAGCAAAGCCAGGCAGGAAATCTAAACAGAGATAGATAGAGAGAGTAGGAGGAGTCAGAGAGATGCCGTGTAGTTGCTGAAAGAGACAGATGCTCAGAACCTTTACTGGGAAGCCACAGCCTTGTTGTGATACACAGATTAATAGAAATGGGTTAAGTTAAGCTGTAAGAGGTACCTAGGCATACACCTAAGCTATCAACCAAGCGGTGTTGTAAGTAATGTAGTTTTTGTGTGATTATTTGGGTCTGAGCAGTTTGGGAACGAGGGAGCATTCTCTGCCTACAGTTGTAAAACAATGGTGTGATGAAGACTGGTCTATAAAAGAGGTTAGGTAACTGGGTGATGGAAGTGTTCTATCTCCTAGTGACCATAGGAATCCATGTGTTTAAAAACACCAGGCACACACATTAAAAAAGTAAAGCCAACGTTATTGTTCATTTGTCCAGTTAATGTAATCAACTCGACAGAGCCTAGAATCACTTGAAAAGAGTTTCAGTTGAGAAACTGTCTTGATAAGGTTGGCCTGTGGGTATCCACGTGAAGGATTGTCTTCATTGTTAATTGATGTCGGAAGGTCCAGTTCACCGTGGGTGGCACCATTCCCTGGGCTGTGTAAGCAAATGAGGGGTAAACTCCGATCTTTCATCCTCTTAAACATGAACCAGACAACAAACCAGTAAGCACTGCTTCTCCAGGGTTCTTGTCCCTGGGCTTTTGCCTTGAATCCCTGCTCTGACTTTCGTCAGTGATGTACCGTGGCCTGGAAGTGTAAGCCAAACAAGCCTTTCATCCTTCAGTCACTTTTAGTCAAAATGTTTTTCATCACAATAATGGAATTAAACCAGTACAGTTATATTAATCAAATAGCTATAGGTTAAGACCAAAATGGAATTTTAAAAAAGGCTGCACGTGTTTCGTCCAAAAGAATTTTTCATGTTGTCTGGCTTATAGTAGCAAAGAATTGAAATAAAAATTAAGTATTCATCTATAGAAGTGTAAGTTAATAAGCTGTGACATGGCAATGCAGTGGGAAATAGCAGTTAGGGTGGGGGAGTATGACTATATATTTTTGATGTTGATACATCCTCAGATTGCATGAAGATAAAATGATTCATGATAGGTGTGTGTGAGTGGAGCAGAGAGTGACTGTTTTAAAATTGGAAACATAATTCTTGATATTAATAAATAAATACATATACAGTAAAATAATAAAAAGTAAGGATGAGAATGATGACTATCATCTTAGTCTGGGTGAGTTTAACAAATATGTCACCTACTGGGTGACTAAACAGTGGAAGTTTCTCAGAAGTCCAAGACGAAGGTGCTGGCAGGTCCAGTGTTTGGTGAGGAATGTTCTTGGTCTACAGACTGACATCTTAATGTACCTGTATGCAGTAGAGGGGGGTCAACTCTGACCGCTCATTCTCCTATAGCTCAATATTCACACCCATCAGAGCTCTATCCCATGCCTCCACTCTGCCAAGTACCTCATCTTCAATCACCCTGTCTTTGGGGGTTTGGGCCTTGACTTATGGGTACCTGGGCTAAAGCCCCAGAACTGCATAAAGCTGAACATGGTGGTACAGGCATGTAACCCTAGTGCTCCTAAGGCAGAGGCAGAAGGATCAGAAGTTCAAAGTCGTCTTTGGCTATGTAGCAAGCTGGAGGCCAACTGGGACCACCTGAGACCCTGACTCAAAAAAAAAAAACTTAAAAAAGTTTGACATGATATATTTCATGGCATTATATCCTGGACTATTTTAGTTTTTTAAACTTCATGTTAATTTTCTTTTTGAGGTAGGGTCTCACTCTGTAATCCTGATGGGCCTTGATCTTGAACTTACTATGTGGACCAGGCTGGTTTCAAACTCACCACCTCCTCCTGCCTCCTGAGTGCTGGGATTAAAGGTGCACACCATCATGCAGAACTAAATTAATTTTTAATGAGTACATAAAGCCGCAAAGTGTACATTTTATGGGATGCCATGTGATTTTTGGATGCATATAGACATTGTGTAACATTTAAATCAGGTCAGACACCTCTGCCTTCTCAAATATTTACCCTATTTTAGTTGATGAAATGGACATCTCCAACAGTGTTGGGTTTTAACAGCAAGGTGAAACAAGGTTAATCAAGTCAAACATTTACCCCATTTCCTGAGGAGATATACAGCAGAGGGGAGAAAACAGCAAGCTGGAACACCTTCGACCTAAAGTAATTGAATGAGAAGAAATCCACAGACCCTTGCAGAGCAGGCTGCTTCCAGACCTGCTGATTCTGAGCCGCACCCATGCACACGGGTGAGCCACAACTGTGTCTCCCTGTCATGCTTAAACAGCACATTCAACCTGTGTTACAGGAATTCAAAATTCAGTACAGCGCGCCAACACAGCTAAAATAAACAGACCCTACCCCAAAGACCTTTGTCGGTTAACATTGGCTCTCATAAAATAACTTCAAAGGGGGCGGAGAAGTGAGCATTACGTTACTGAGGTATGCAACACATCTTTATAAGTTTTAATTAATTACATTTATTAATTGATTTGCCATAGTGCTTGTGTGTATGTGCGTGTGGGGGGGGCATCTTGTGGGAGTTAGTTCTATCACCATGTGAGTCCAGAGGATGAACTTAGGTTGTCAGGCTTGACGGCAAGTGCTTTTAACCACTGAGGCCTGATGCAAGTCCTGCAGCAAGGTGTTTCTAAATAGCCTTAGTCAGTCTCTTCCTTTGCAAAGTCTTCCTGGTCTTCTTTCCCTCCTTTCCTCCTTGGGATCCTCTTTATCCTCCCACCATGCTGCTTCCTCCTTGGGATCCCGTAAATTCTCCCATCATGCTCCTTTCTCCTTGGGATCCCGTAATTCTCCCACAATGCTTCTTCCTCCTCCAGGCCTGTCCCAGTCACAGGGAGGGTGGTCCTCTCTGCCCCCACCCCTTGTCGTTTTCCTTTCCACTTCCCACCCAGTCAGCTCAACAGTATCCTATTAGCTGGCTGTGTAATTAAAGGATTCTTCTTTCCCATAAGAACTTCATATATGTAGAACGTGATAGTCTGCCGTTTATTATCACAAATTGTGCAACTGGCTGTATTAAGTTAATTGGATTCTGTCAAATCATGATTCAGAAGATTATTAAGAGTAACTGGGATGAAGGTGATGACATCATCTTAACTCACAGTTATTTCTTCTTGATTTTTGAGACAGGGTCCTACTAGGTAGCTCACAGAATAGACCAGGATGCACTTAAATTTTCAGAAATCCACCTACATCTACTTTCCAAATGCTGGGATTAATGGCATGCACCACCACTCCCAGCTAACTCTCATGCTTTAAAATACATTAAAAAAACCAACCTATCTTCCCAACTCTCTTGATGGTGGTTTTATGTAGTTGTTTTATTTTACCTTTTGGCTCTTTGTGGGGCCCACCACTCAGCTCCCAAATAATTACACAGAAACTTATTCTTTCTTATGAAAGCTTGGCTTATTTCTACCCAGATATTTTTAAATTAGTTATTCATCTACCTTTTGCCTCTGGGTTTTTATCTTTTCTATTTCTGTATTTTTTTCCTTCTTATCCCGTGTCTGACTTTGTGACTGGGTGGTTGGCCCCCCGGCATCCTCCTCTCCTCCTTTTCTCCCTCCTTCTTTTTTTCTTCTTTTTCTCCTTCTATTTATTCTCTCTGTCTGGCGGACCTGCCTATCCCTCTCCTGCCTACCTATTGATCACTCAGTTCTTTATTAGACAAATCGGGTGTTTTGGACAGGGAAAGTAGCACAGCTTCACAGAGTTAAACAAATATAACATAAAATAATGCAACCCAACTTTGCATCACTAAACAAATATTCTACAGCATAAACAAATGTAGCTCATCCTAACAGTTTCATTTTCAATTTGGGAGGAAGGATGAAGAGTTAAGAGATTGCTTGTCAGTCCAGGAGCAAATGAATGTCTGTAACCCTAGTCTGTGCTGAAGGATCTGCGCCTCTTCCTCTCTGAGTTAGACTGAATCCCCATCTGCAAATGGACCCAATGACTCTTACGCTTTCCCTCTACCCTTCCCCAGGCATAGGTAACCACACCATGAACAAAAATCTATACTGGGGCTTTAGCTCAATAAAATCTTTCATTGAGACACACTGCTAAAAACAAACAAACACATAACAACAAACAACAAACCCACAACCCTCATCTGAGAAAACCCTAGAACATGCACAGACTCAGCCCTCACTGCCCTTTGGGGTCCTACAGGGATGAGACTCAGAACACCACTGGAGCCTGCGGTGCCTCTTTCTGGATATGCCAATTCCAAAGACAATTAGCCCTGCCGGGAAAGGTGACTTTGTCTCTTGGGTTGCTGTGCCTAAATCCCAGAAACTGAGTATGTCATAAAAAAGAAACTTATTGTAGTTCACAGCTCGTCTACTGTCGGTGAACACACGCTGGAAGGAAAGAGAAGTGGTCATGGGGTAAGAGTGGAATAGGAGGGGAAACTAAGGCTTCTGAACTCACACTGGACAATTTGCTCTTCCCGTGACAAATTCAGTAATGTGAGTTCTAACCCAGTTGGGAAGAAGTAACCCAGTTTCTCAAGGAGGATACTGATCCATTCATGGTGTAGGATCCCCATGGCTCCAGAAGCCTCTTCAGGGTCCCACCTCCTCAGTAGAACTCTGGCAAGTTGTCTACATGTGAGTTAGGGTGATGCCTGCACTCACACCCCAGCAGAAGGCAACAGCTCCGATGACATCAGCAGTGAGGGGCAAGAGCAGCAGGAGTAGTTCGTTTTCACGACATTGTTATCTTTTAGTCTACAAATAATACCTGAATATTTTCTCCTTGTAGAATATTCGAGTGACAGACATGATTTTATAATAACAATTGGGCCTCTCTCTTGCCCCCTCTGTCTCTTACATTGCTGTGGAATAATATTTTTGTACACTGTGAAGATGTGTTGTTCTGATTGGTTTAATAAAGAACGGAACGACTAATAGCTAGGCAGGATTTGGGGGGCCGAGAGGATGCTGGGAAGAAGAAGGCCGAGACACCAGGAGATGCAGAACTTGCAGGGTGGGCACTATGGAGATGAGGTAATAAAGTCACAAAGCAGAAAATTAACAGAAATGGGTTAATTAAACTTGCCAGAACTAGTTAGAAACAAGCTATTAGCTGAACTTTTTTACTTATTAATAAGTCTCCGTGTCTTTATTGGGGAGCTGACAGTCCCAATAAAAATGCCCAACTATATTATATCATATCTTCTTTCCTAGAAGTAGCATACATTTATAACAACATTTCATGGGTTTCTTTGGGTGGTAGGATTTGTGAACAATCAATGTTTTACTTTTTTCTGGTTTTGAGTTATCAGTATTTTTATGACTTTTATCCAAAGATCTCTGTGTTACTTTTTGAAGTGAAGAGAAAGCAAAAGGAGTCAGTATTTGACACACAAACATGAAAAACCATTTGTGAAAAATAACCCTGTAGTTTGCAGGACTGAAGTAACAGGAGAAAGTAGAGGGAGGTTAAGAGGTTCAGGGAGAAGGACAAAGTCACACAGAAACTGTATTCATTTACATGCTATGATGAATACAGGAGAGCTGATGCAGGAAGCTCATAGTCAGAAGTCCGTGCTTAGCCTTGTGGGTATCTTTGGCTCCGCACTTAGCCTCATGGGTATCTTTGGCTCCTAGCACTCTGAAGCTCTGCTCACTTGCCATATACAGCAGAAGATCAATTTGGTTCTCCCTGCATCACTTTTGCTTAATGTAGAATTCCCTCGTTTGCTATGATTCATTGATAAATTCTTGGAAGATTGGTCATACTATTAAAAATAGGATGATCTGTGACGTCAAGAGATCCGAGGCTGAGAGGCATTTGAAAGGCTGTCATCTTGTTTTTAGAGACAGGGTTTTCTAAAAGGGAAGAGCGGAATATGTAATCACTTTCCAAGTTAGAAACTAATTACTTTACAAAATTTCTTTTAAAGTTATAGCTGTTTGATTTCCAGTTTTTGACAACGAATCTTTTTTTTTTTTATTGTTGCTGTTATCCTAAAGCTTGAACCTGTAGTCTAAATCAGACTAACCATACCAACTGTTGGACTCAAGATGTTAAATGCTATTTGGAAGAAGATAATTAAAAACATATATGATTAAAAAATAATCATTTAAAAAAGCAGGAGAGCATGCATTGCGATCTTTTACAAACATTGGTGATGTGGGAGTGTCATATATCAATCTGTTGATTTCATTGGATAAGTAATAAACAAACTGCTTGGGCTCATAGCTTAGAACATAGGTGGGTGGAGTAAACAGAACAGAATGCTGGGAGGAAGAGGAAGTGAGCAGAGACTCGACAGCTCTGCTCTCTGGAGCAGAGACACCATGCTCCCGGCTCCTGGGCGGACATGGGGATAGCTCTGCTCTCTGAGGCACATGCGATGAAGCTCCGACCCAGGATGGACGTAGGCTAGAATCTCCCCTGTAAGACCGGTGCTCACAGATTATTAGAGATGGGTTGATCGGGATATCAGAATTAGCCAGTAAGGGCTAGAGCTAAAGGGCCAAGCAGTGTTTAAATTAATACAATCTGTGTGTAATTATTTCGGGGCATAAGCTAGCCAAGCGGCTGGGGTGCTGGGGACGCAGCCCCGCCGCTCCTATTACTGCACATTGGTTTCTGATTGATGTTTATATATGATGGCACTGACATGTTAAAATGCTAATGAAATAAACTTAAGATATATGAATTATAAGAGAAAGTCATGGGTTTTAAACTAGAGCAGAAGTTAACAAATGTTTTTCTCTTCAGGGTTGGAAAGTAAACACTTGGGGCTTTGTAAGCCAGATGGTTTTTGTGCAGTGACTCATGTCTGCATTGTAGTACTAAGTGGCCACAGATAGGATGTAAACTAATGGGAATGGCTGTCTTCCAATAAAACTTTATTTATAAAAGTAGAAAAGAGGCCAGAGTTAGTCTGTGGATGCTGGGTGCTGACCCCTGAGAGAGAACATCAAGGAGAGGAAACCAATGACAGTGGCTTTCTGGAGCTGAGAAAGCTGATTTCTATCTGCTTTGTGGTTTCCTTGTAAGGGAGCAGTGCTAACAGATTTTCAGGTATACGTGGTTTTTCTCAGGAGGTTAATTTGAGCTCAGCGATGATTGACATGAAAGGAAGAAATAAAATGAGCCTCTTTGTGAATTAAACAGCCGGGTTCTCAGAAGGAAGAGTGGTTTTCATGAATTCTAGCGACAATACTTCTGGCCATTGTGTTCTCAGAATGTGTCTAATACCTACATGTAAGTTGATCTTCGTAGACAAAGCTTTCAGAAATATGGAGTTACATGCTGAATGACTTCGGTTCACGCTACAGTAGCTGTATAATAATCAGTGATGGTATACATGGGGTTTGTATGACTGTCTCTATACTTTCTGTGCTAGCAATTCATCTTTACTCATTTTTTTTTCTATGTAGTATTCAGTTGCATGATAAAACTCAGAGGGAAAATGAGATCCTAGAAATGAAGGCTATTTCTGAGGGGCTGGGTATGTGATGGCTTTATGGGGTTAACCGAGTTAAAACAATAATAAAGGAGAGGGGGCTTTGCTTTGGGTAGAAATACCTGTTTTGGTAGATCGAGGTGGTTGAGGAAATCACTAATTTTTCTCCTTTTACTTTGAAATTAAAGGGCTTAATGCTTACTTAATCAAATCATGTAACAGATAGGAACTTCTCTGGGTCACTCGAGTTCCCTGTCAAGCAGATACCGAATTGATTAGGAACACAAAAGACTTGCTGGGCAGGAGGAGCAGCTGTCTGTGGAACAGATCTGAGGATCTCTCTTCTTGCAATGTGGAGCAAAGAGCACTTCAGAGAAGAGTCCTGTGCTGCATAGAAACTCTGAACTGTGCTTAGTCAAACCACCAGAAGGACTGAAGTAAGAAGAGCTTTTGAGCAGAAAGCCAGAAAGGGGTGTAACTGAATGTTTTCTGAGTCAGAGGCTGAATATGAATTCTAAATGCTCGTTCAATAGCTCGGACTTGTTATTAGCTACTCTTTCACTTAAATTAACCCATAATTCATATCTACGTTTAGCCACGTGGCGTGGTACCTTTTCTCAGTATGACATTCACATCTTGTTTCTCTGCGTTTGCTGGCCACTCTCAGACTCTTCCCTTCCTCTTCCCAGAATTCTCCTAGTCTGACTCTTGTGCTTAATTTCTTCCTTCCCAGCTATTGGCTAATCAGCTTTTTATTAGCAAATGAGAGTAATACATATTCGTAGTGAAGAAAATCAAAATCTGTGACTTAAAGTCTTCCACCATGTCCACTTGATAGGGAGAATCCTTCAGGAAGCCCAGTTTCATGGTGTGATTATCACTCTCATTTTGTCTTCATCATTGGCCACTTCTTGCTATGGACCTTGTGTCTCATACATGATTGGTCCCTACATGCCACTGGGCAGCATCTAGCCTACGAGGCAGGGCTGAGCCACATGGAAGCATAATCTTCAAATCTATTTCACCTGTTTGCACAATGTCTTCCTCATTTAAACATTTGGAAATTAGGATCTCAGCGGGGTCAGTATATTCAACCCAACACATTCTGTGAAAATGAATGATTTGAAGAGTTTTAGAAGAAACCTCCAAGATAGCTGGCTGAGATAACCGGCACGCTGTTATCCGGGTATCTGAGTAATTGCCGCAAAGCTTGGCCATTCTCTGGATGTTGGAGCACAATGTTGCCTTCTGTGCTCTCGGTCATCCCTTAAGACAGCGAGATGACACGGCCTGGTGTTCCATCTTCTTAGATAACAACATCACAGAGAGAAAGAAAGGGTGGAGAAGAAACGAGTTTCTCCTTGTGTGCCTCTTTTATAGATAGTAAATGTGTCTTGGTAGCTTTTGGGAGACTGGAAAGCTATCTCAGTTGGAAACATGCTTGACTCTCAACTATGAGGATTTGACTCTTATCTCCAGAACCTGTATAAGAAAGTCTGAATGTGGTGTGGTTCTTGCTTGTATTTCTAGCACCGGGGAGCCAGATCCACACATGTACATCCCTGAGACTCCTTGACCAGTTAGCCTAGTCTGCACAGCGATCTCCAGTCCAATGAGTGACCCTGTCTCAAATGGTAAGATGAAAGATACTTGAAGACTGACACATGAGATTAATCTTTGGCACACATACACACACACACACACACGCATACACTCACTTACACATGCACTCATGCACTCATGCACGCACACACACACACAACACACACACACACACACACACACACACCTGTGCATGCATAGCTGCACATCCTCCTCCACACGCACAAAGAACACCTTGTATGTCTATCCTGATCATTGATGGGGCATGGATAATTTTCCTTCCAGGTATGGCTTGGGCATTCCTTGTTTCCTCCTAACACTGTTGGGGAAATCTGTCTTTGCGGCAGTGTTGGAAGGGGGTGGGTTGGCTATAAGGGGTGACTATATCCTTCAACACAGTCTTCATATGGAAGTGGGTCCGTTTTTATGAGACTGGCTTGCAAGTTGAGTCTGGTCCCTTCTGTCTGTCTTCCTCTCCATAGTGAAGGGCAGGGAGCAAGAGGGGGAGGTAGCTAGAGGAGAGCTTCAAGAGAAGTGAGAAAGAAGAGGCTCAAAGCAAGGAGGGCTTTGTCAGAGGAAAGCGGGAAGGGCTCAGTGTCAAGATCTAGGGGGATGAAGAAAAGGAGCTCTGGGAGCTCAGGAGGATGGAGCTTTTTAGACAAGGTAAACAATGAAAAGAAAATCTACAGATGTTTTGAGATGAGGATCAAAAAATGGAAAATCCACAATGGCTTCCAGGAAGGCAGATATATCAATATATGGAATCATTGTGAAGGAAAAGTACAGAGAAAAGACATGGGCCAGATATGGAGGATTAAACTGAGAAATCTGGAACACGAAGAATAGGAAAAAGTGTTTTTTTTGTTTTTTTTTGTTTTTTTTTTGTTTTTTTGTAAATTTAGAGTGGTAACTGAAAGAATACCCCCAAACAAAATACAACTGGAAAATTATATCCAATGACCAAATGGAAATAAAACCAAATTGCATGAGAGGAAAAAGAAATTGATATAAAACTTTTTTTTTTGAGATTTCCCATCTTCCTGTTGTCTGAGAAATAACAAAGGATGCTTCTCAAAGCCCATGTTTCTCTTTCCTTGGTTGAGAGACGCCATGCGGCTGTTACACTATCCATAACATAAGGCTTTGTTTGCTTAATCATCCTCAGGATGAACAAATGGAAAATTGGTTACTGAGACAGATTTCAAGTCAGCTCTATCAGGATGCTTTCAGGACACATGCAGTGTGTTTGTCATGTTGAGCTTTTGACATGACCCAAAAACCAAATCACCGAGCCTGCCTTAAATGGACAGAACTGTGAAAGAGAATAGCCAAACAGACATAGATTAAAAAGTACTTTGAACTGTGAAATTGAGAGGTGTGATGTGTATGAATTTTCCCACTAGGCATTATTGGGATAGTTGGTGAAATTGAATGGGGGTCTGACTATTAGGTAATAATAATGTAGTCAAGGTTAAGCTGGTTTCCTGTCTCACATGCTGAGATTGTAGTTATGTCTTTGTTTGTTGGAAATAAGTTCAGTGATCAGTGATTGAGGCAGTTAAGACATCAGGTAACAAACTTACCTCAAAACCAAACAAGGAAACAACTAAAGTCTTTCTACTGCTCTTGCAAAGTTTCTGTAGTTTTGAAGTTATTTCAACATTTAAAAGTTCTATAGTGCAATTTTTTTCCAACCCAGCACCACCACTTCTAGATATAGAGAAAAAAACCCTACTGGTATCATGGACATAAAGAAGGGTGTACAAAGATGTGTGTTGCAGCTGAGCTGACAACAGCAAAAATGAATGCAGGTAGAACCATGGTGAGCAGAGAGGAAGGGCGAAGTGGGAGAGAATCTATATACCATAATACAGCTGGTAGAAAAGAATTGAGAATGTCTGCATGTTAACATGAGACACAGTATGAAATACAGAACGTTTCGAAGAAATATTCTTCCTTTTGTGTGTGTGTGTGTGTGTGTGTATTTGTGTTTGCAGCCATAAGAGTTCTCTAGACATTCACTTGGGGGAAACTGATTATGTGAAAGATGAAGGGTAAGAGTTAAGGGGAGGGACAGTTCCCTGTTAGTGTGAAATCCTCTCTGCCTATTTTTCTGTCTTTAATCATGACCATGTATTTTTCTTCCAACGATTAAAAAGTTCTTAATCAGTGTCTCCAAAAGAAAAAAAACAACCATTTCCTTTGTTATTCACAGAGTTTTGTATTATATATAGGCTGTGACGAAGATCTGGTTGACAACTTGTGTGAAATCCCTCAGATCAAACCAACAGCGCTCACCCAAAAATGAAGACTCCCTTTGCAGGGATAAACTCTCCTAGAAGACTTTGGGATGGGTGAGAACAGGCCATGGATGGTCTGTTGAGAATATGGGTTTCCCGTGTGTGGTCACCTCTTCTAAGGAAGAAGATGCTGGGAAGGGTGAGCTCAGACTTTTTAGCCAAACTCTTGAATTAGAGAAGTCCCCCTGGTCATGGAAGAAGATAGAAAGCCTTGAAGCATGTGTGTAATAAATGATCTACCTATGGGTTAGTAATTAAATCCCTTTGCACCAAACAAAGCACTGGGTTAGGTAGACATGGGACCCAGTGGAATATAAAGATAAGCTACAGAGGAACAGAAGATCAAAGGACTTTATAATCTGGCACCAGAGTGAAGAAACAACAGCATAGGAGTGGAAATACATACAAATTTAACAGGCACAGGTGGTGTTCAGCATGGGTAAGAGAAATGGAAGAGCTTGAAGTCGTAAGGGGCCAGCGAATGGAACCTTCACAGCTGTTGCTAAGGAGGTCAGGCTCTTTATTGGGTAGTTGACAGGAAGCTAGAGGATTCCGAGTACAAAGAATGAACAACTAGGTTTCCTTTTCTTTTCTCATTTCTGTGGCATGCCATGGGGAGGGTGGGACTTTGGACGGGGCTGGATCTTTATTCTGTGTTATACAATCTCTTCTGCAGTTGATGTTTCCCCTGAGCCCAGACTTTCATAACTCTAGTGACTTCTATCTGTGTGTTTTTCTTCCATGCGAAGTCTGGGGGGCCTGGAAGGTTGGGTGGTGTGAAGACATGGCTTCCTTTTCTTCTCGAGTCCTTTATTACTTCTTTAGTCCTTTCCTCAATTTTACATCTTTAAGATTTTCATCTCTGTGTGTCTATTTATATGTCATGAAGCTGCTTCTGGCTTGTGCTAGTTACAAAGGAGAAAGGTCTGATGCATAAGCAGGTGGTGTGAGTGTGTGTGTGCATGTGTGTGTGTGTGTGCATGTGTGTGTGTTTTATATGTACTAGTAGCAGGCAGTTCAAACAGTTTGCTATTCAGGTAAATAGGTTGAACTAGACTGGCTATCCCAGAAGAAATGTTAGGATCAGAACAAAGGCAGGTAGCTCTGGAGATGAGCACAGGGCAGTAACCCCCAAACCTCCAGGGTTCACAGCATCCTTCGTGTCTTGACCATTCTTTCACAGTAAAACAAGGCAAGAGAAATCGGTATGAGTTCTCTTTAGTAAGTCATTAGCGTCTCCAAATTTTGTCAATATTCACATTTTAACAACTTAATATCTATTTCAAAAAAGATACAGTTACAGGGCTAGGGAGATGGCTCAGTGGTTAAGAGTACTGCCTGCTCTTCTAGAGAACCTAGATTTGGTTTCCAGTACCCACACGATGTTTTACAACCAGATGTAACTCCAGTTATAGGGATCTGCTGATTTTGTTTGACCTCCTTGCTAAGTTAGCTTCCACATGATATACAGACATGCATGCATGTCAAGCACTCATATCTGTAAAAATATCTAACAAACAAACAGCAACAACAAACACAGCTACTTTAGTTGCTGCAGATAGAGCTTGAAGTTAGACTAGATATGGACACCCTCATTTTCTTTTCTGCACTTAATTTTCATGTGGTACTTTAAAAAAAAATTCACTTTATCCAAACCAAACTTTGCAAAACTGGGATGTGATCAAATGGAATGCAGTGACCAAGTGATCAAACTGACGTACCTTCAATTACTGATTTCCACTGTTCTTGGCAGATGTCAGCTATCATTGAGCTTTTATTTTCTGAAAAATTCTCATACCCTAGAACACTCTGCATAAGTTCAGTCCCATGCCCCAGATACTTCCATATACTAAGGCATGGGGGCTGAGGAAGGCCTTTGTAGTGAAAGGATGTTTAATGTTTGATTGAAGGCATCAAGGATGAGATTAAAAGTCTAGGCAACAAGGGCACTTGTGCAAGCTCTGAAAGTGATGATGATATTCTATTATTAATTTCTATGATTTATTTATCTATCATCTTTAGTCAAAGTTTGCTCTTTTGTTCCTGACTGCTTGGACCCAAATAGTCACACAGAAACTATATTAATTACAACATTGCTTGGCCAATAGCTTAGATGTCTTTCTATCTAGCTCTTATATCTTAAATTAACCCATTTCTATTATTCTGTGAATCACCACGAGGTTGTGGCCTACTGGTAAGGTTATGGCTGGCAGCTGGCGTCTTTCTCCTTGGGCAGCTATATGTCATCTCTCTGACTCTGCCTACTTTCTCTCTATATCTCTGTTCCAATTTCCTGCCGACTTTACTCTAAGTCATTGGCTGAAACAGCTTTTTAAATAACCAATGGTAATAAAACATATTCATAGCACAAGAGAGGAATTCCACATCAATCATCTATTATTTTATTTATATATCAACAATCTATTTTCTATCTACATACATACTGTACATCTATCTATCTATCTATCTATCTATCTATCTATCTATCTATCTATCTATCTATCAATCTATCTTCTACCTATATCTATCTATGTATCTATGTATTTTTCTATGTATCTATGTATTTTTCTATGTATCTATGTGTTTTTCTGTCTATGTATCTATGTATTTATCTATTTATGTATCTATCATCTACCTACCTAACTATCTACCTGCCATCTTTCTATCTATCTTTTTTTTTTTTTTTTGTTTTTCGAGACAGGGTTTCTCTGTAACTTTGGTGCCTGTCCTGGAACTAGCTCTTGTAGACCAGGCTGGTCTTGAACTCACAGAGATCTGCCTGCCTCTGCCTTCCGAGTGTCTTATGATCATTGATCATCTATGAGTTAGTCATCTATCTATTCATCCAACCAACCTTCCTTCTCTTCTTCCTTCCTCCCTTAAGGTCTCATATATGCCCAAGATACCACCCAGTGTCTTAGACCACTTCTTGTTACTTGCAAGCCAGGATGTGGGACACTTGGCTACTTCTCCAGCACCATGTCTGCCTGCACACCACTGTGTCACATTATGATAAAAATGGACCAAATCTCTGAAAAATGTAAGCCACCCCAATTAAATGTTTTTTCTTTGTAAGAGTTGCCATGGTCCTGATGTCTCTTCACAGCAATAGAAACCCTTACTGAGACAGAAGCTCAGTTACAATTGTTGGTCAGTAGAGAGCTGCAGCTGCCAGCCTAGCAAACTGGAAGAGTTGAAAACTGCCTACACGATCATCTTGGAAATGGATTCTTCTTCAGTCACATCTGAAAGTAACACTGGTTCCATGGATCTTCTCCACAGAAGCATAGGCATGACTCTGAGGCAGATATGAAGCCTGGATCCCTCACCCACAAGCACCTGAAACAACTAACAATGCTTTACGCTATTGTCGTGGAACCATTTGTTATGCAGCAGAAGATAACACATATGCACGCATCATGGAGGCTAATGTGCTGTTACTTGTAAGGCACTATTGTCTTATTTTCTCTGGACAGGAAACACTGTTGCCATATGATCTCTCAGAAGGTGGCTAGCACAGTTGGTTGTAGGAGGTAGCCTGCTTTTAGGGAAGCTAAATGTGTTTCTATCATACTTTGTGTGGTCTGAATAATTTTCTTAGCATGTAGTCATTATACAAAGTAATGAGTTCCATTTTCTTTTCAAAGACATTTTCATGACTTTGACATACTCCGCCTATTACGCTTTCCCCACTTTCTGGCTCTCTTCCCTTTTTTCAAGTAGCCATTTCTCCTATTCTCTATTAACAGAATTATGCATTTTAGAAGATTTAGTTTACTTTATTTATGTGCATGTGTGTGCTGCTGCCCATGGAATCCAGAAGAGGGTGCTTATCCCCTGGAACTGGAGTTGGAGGTGGTTGGGAACCACCTGAACTATGTGCTGGGAAGAGCAGCAAATGCTCTTAACTTTTGAACCACCCCTCCAGTCTCCTTAATGGTTTACTAAATGATCTCTATCTTCTCTCCATTGCAGTAGTCAGCAATCCGTATCTTTGTGTGACTCCTAGGACCGTGACTGCCTGTGGACAGTCTTCACTTATGTTAGATACACAGTTGTCAAACCCTCCTTCAAGAAGGGAGGGTACCCATTGTGTCCTTTTTTACTAGTAAAATCTATCTTTCTTTACTTTTTGATTCTTTTAAAATGTCAAACCTTTGGGAATTATTTCTTCAAAGACTTGGCATATCTTTATGTCATTTTCTATAATTTAATAAAAAGATAAAACTTTAATTTGCCTGAAGCACACATGGGCTTTTGATTTCTAGTTTTATTAGAAATCTGGTGACAGATCTTTTCTTCAGGGCTGAATAAATCTTTCTTCAGATAAGAAAATAGTTCCTAATCTGACATGAATGAGGTAGGGGTTCTTTTTAAAATATTTATTATTCTTACCTATAATGATATATTCATATCTCACTCTTAGTAGATAGCTCAGTCTGTAAAGTTCTTGGTTGGCAAGCAGGAGGACCTGAATTCAGTCTGCAGAAACCACACATAAAGCCTGGCATGGTGGCATACACTGATTCCACTGCTGAAATGGGACAGCTTGCCAGCCTAGCCTACTCAGTGAGTCCCAGTCCCGATGGTATACCTTGTCTCCAAAAAGAGAGGTAGATAGCATCCTGAGGAAACCACCTGAGGTTGACCTCTGATCTCCACAAAGATGTGCACATGGGCACACACATAACTGCACACACAGGTGTATATACACACAGCAAAAAGAAGAAAAAGACAAAAACCAACATATGTAAGATGCATGACCAGCTTTGACCTCTTCAACCTATTCCCAAGTAGCTGTGTTTATCTCATTGGTGTGTTAACTCCTATAGCTCTTTTGCATTTGTGTATACATCAGGCATATGAAGAAGATCACATATCCAGTGGGTTTATCTTAATATGAGTGTGATCATATGTGTGTGATTCTATATGTAGAAACACATATATAAACACACACATATATATGTATATACATACATTCACACACATATATCCATACACACAAATACTCTGTAGCTACAGGCTTTGCATCTGTAGATTCAATCAACTGCAGATAGACTATAATTTGAAAAAGCACCCATATTGAATGTGTATAGATCCTTGTCACTATATCCTAGACAATACAGCATAAGAGATATTTGCACAGCATTTACATTAAGTCAGTTATGGTAAGTTATCCAAAGATGATTTATAAAGAAGAATGGTCTGTGCCGATGTGCCATTTAATCACTATTGTTATTTTAAATTTTGTATCCATCTGTGCGTGAGCATGTGCATGTTCATGTGTGTGAGTGCAGGTATGCATGTGTCATGACGCACATGGAGAAGTCACAGGACAGCCTTAGATGGTGGCCCCACCCCCACGTGTTGTTTTATGATGAATACTCCAGGCTAGCTAGTCTTTGAACTCCCCAGAATTCTCTCTCTGACCCCATCTTTCTGGAGGAGCAACAGATTCACAGATGAGTGTCACCAGGTCTTGCTGTACATTGGGTCCTGGAGTCCCAAATCAGGTTCCCATGTTTGAGCAGTGAGTGGTTCACACACGAGCCATTTCCTCATCTCCCTAAACATCATTTTTTATGAAGGATTTTGACCGTCTTTGAGGGGTCTTGGAGCTAATTCCCTTCCAATGTCAAGGTATCACTATATTCTTCAAATGGCCTTTTCTAGTCAATAAAACAGCAAAGAGGTTTCTCATGTGAATTTCCCAAAACGGATGCTCCCGGTTTTATCAAGCTGCTTCTGGTTGATGGATACTTAGATGACTTTATTAATGAGTTGTTGATGCAATGAGCAGCTCTTTCTGAGACAGATAATAGCAGCCAACTTGCCAGTACAGACAGATGAGTTGATATTTTTCTTTATTTTGATAAATTTTGATCAACTTCTTTCTTTTCTGTTATTACCCCCTTAAGAAATATATTTAACTTAGATTATTGAGTTAATTGCTTAAATCAATTAAAGTTAAATTAAATTTCTCCCTCATGGGAGACATGAAAGATGAGCCTTGTGTTTTGGTTTGTGTATCTTACAGAAATGTAAGATAGTTTTGCTTCCAAGAGCCATTATTTTTTTGCTCCCAGGCAAAGTTGCCCTATTGAGAATGTAGGGTTTAGGAAAGCATAGTTGGAAACTTTTTTTGTGGGGTGACCCTGTGGAATAGACACATCTTTCTTTAGAGAAGTTCATTCTATACCACATTGGCTCTGGTGGCATTCCAGCACCTAGCCCTTGAGGTTGGTATGGGTGGAGTTAAATGCAGATGAGGTAACCTTCTGGGATGTTCCCATGTCCACCAGGAAGCACAGGAGACAGTGTGAATTTATTCTTCTTCTTTGTATACTAATTATGCTGTCACAAATCACCAGAGGGGCTGGAAAGATAGCTCTGTGGTTAGGAGTGCTTGAGATCTACGTTCAGATCCCAGCACCCCTATATCAAGGACAGCATGATCTCACACAGGTCCGTAACCTCAGTACTATGAGGGTGCTGAGACAAGAGGATCACCAAGGCTTGTTTGTTTCTGGCCCAGCTGGAAAATTCAAGCTCTAGAGTCATAGAGAGATTATTCCTTGAAGGAATCAGGCAGAGTGATAGAGGATGACACCAATGCTCTTTTCTATCTGATGTGTGCACACTGAATACACATGCATGCATAAAGTAATACACATATGTCACACTGTCATCATGACACTACGTACAGATCTCTAGAATACCATCATCTATAATACACAAAGAGGGGAGACACAGGAAAGAAAAAGCAGTGGACTGTAGGCTGACACTAGAATTTGCTCATTTCCATGTTTTACAAGCAGCTTTCTACAGTGAAAAAGATGGAAGATCATTCTCTGAAAGATGCTTCCTGACAGGCAGGATGAGGCTGAGAAAATTCCCCAACATAGAAAGACTGCAAAAAGAAAGCCATGATGGTCAGGAATAATTATTTGTAGTTCTGTTCCATGAATTCATCAATTACATTAGATACGAAAGAAAATTATCATCAAACAATGAGAATACAAAAGTTCCCAAGCAGGGAGGGTAGGAATAGAGACATTGATGAGGGATTCCTCTCTGTGTGCTGTGAATATCATAGGAACTGCTTTGGGCCTACAGCAGAGCTATAGGGGAACAGAGCTAGGTGGGGAAAACTAAATGGAATGCTGGGAAAAAGAAGAACGGAGTCAGAAAGAAACCATGGAGCTACTGCCAGAGACAGATGCTGAGAACTTCACCTGGTAAGCCACTGCCATATGACACTACACAGATTAATGGAAATGGGTTAAATTAAGTTATAAGAGTTAGCCAATAAGAAGTTAGAGCTAATGGGCCAAACAGTGATTTAAATAATATGGTTTCTGAGTGATTATTTCAGTTTTAGGCTGTAGGAGGAAGGGGACCACTAGTTAGCTCCCAGCCACCCAGCTAGCTTAGACCCCAAATAATCACACAGAAACTGTATTAATTAAATCACTGCTTGGCCCATTGCTCTAGCTTTTTATTGGTTAACTCTTACATCTTAATTTAACCCATTTCTATTAATCTGTATATTGCTATGTAGCTGTGGCTTACCAGGTTAAATTCCCAGTATCTGTCTCTGGTGGCTCCATGGCTTCTCTCTGACTGTGCCCTTCTTTTCCTCAACATACAGCTTAGCTTTCCCAGCCTAATTCTGTTCTTCCCTGCCATAGGCTTAAAGCAGTTCTTTATTCATTAACCAATAAAAACAACACATAGACAGAAGAACCTCTCACACCACTGGGTGGCTGGGACAAACAAGCAGCCCCTTACAACAAACTGGTGAGCTAATGTGGTTGTCTAAATCCATGTAAAATCTGAAAAAGCTTAAAAAGAATTCCTAGATACAAAAGAACAAAGTTAAGTGTTGTTTGGTAGCAGCATTTTCTTGGGTGGGCTCTGTTTGCTAGAAGCAAGCAGAGGCATGACTCCTTTAAGAGAGGTTTTCCTGATTCAGCAGTAGCAGGAAAAAAGCTGTGTTGTTTTGAAATGCTGGCTTTCTGGGACATGCTGCCAGCACAACCTCTGGCTCTTTTAGGAGGCCAAGTATTTAATGGGTTTTATAAGTAGCGCGTTACAAAATGCTTAATGGTTTGACATAGACCCACTGCATACTGGGAACTAGGGTGGTGTGCATGGCTCATAGGCACTGAATGGAACAGCTCAGCCATGCTGGGCTGGGCGAGGCAAGCAGGAAGTGTTTTCCCTAGCAATGGCACAGCTTAAAGTTTTTAAGAAGTACTTAGCATTTTAAGAAGTGCTCCTGGATAGTAAAGAATAATAGATACACAATAGGCAGATTCAGACATAAAAGACCTCTAAATGGGTCACAGTGTTGGTTAAATGTATGTAGGCTTGGGAGAGAGAAGAAAAAGAGTACAGAAAATTATAAAAAGAAATAAATGTTTTAAAAAAAATAAAACAAAGTCTTTAAAGAGACAGAGTACAGACAGTCATAGATTAAAGGAGTAAAGATAATAAAATAAATATTAAAAAGTAATAGAGTATAAATAAACAAGCCATATAAAGATGGAATATGCACAGAGAGTCTGTATTATGTATATTATTGAGTCTTCTTTGAATTTTTTGACTGTGAAGGAGCTAAGTACAGAGAGACATTTCATTGTATAGACTGCTAAGCCAAACCAGCATGTATATTATAAAGGTATCATGACTTCAGAATTTGAGTCTAAGGATATGTTGCTTTGAAAAACAGGTTCTTCTTTTGTTTCTGCAGAGGATGAGCACCTGTGGAATTCTTACAGACTGATGTGGTTTTGTGGGCCAAGATCCCCTGAAAGGTTGCCTTGAACGCCGCTCAAAAAATTACTTTACCCAATAAACAGCAGCAAGAAATTTGAATAGAACTATGCCCATATTCCTAAATATTGTCTATGTTTGTTTACATTTAAAGGGGATATGTTATACAGATTTGCATTGGTATGGATCTTAGGTTATTGATACAAATTTAAAGTCAATTCTGTTATATGTATATTTCTGCTCTTGATTAAGATATTGTGTTTGTCCAGCTCATTTAAAAATGTTATGTATAATTAAGAAATATAGATTAATAGATAGTCATCTATAATAGTCAAGCTTGAAGTCATGTTAGTTAGATTTTTTTTTAGATGGACAGATATGTATTTCAGATGGATAGCCATTCTTCAAACCTTTCAAAGACTATGGAATATGGCATTTAAAATGTTTTAAGAGTTTAAGACTTTTCATGACAATGAGACACATCTGCTCCTGGCAGCACCAATTACTTCAAGAGGAAAATGGGCATTGAAGAGGCTCCTCATGGAGTCTATTAGCCATTGGGGGCAAGAAACTGCTCTTTCCTGGACTGCTTGATGAACTGGCCATGCAGGAACCTCAGAGAAAATAACTGCTGAACTTGCCCAAAGGTGAGACAATTCTTCAGGGTTCCTGCTTTATGAGAGTCTGCCAGACAGTCTACAGGACACAGAAGCAAGTGACTGACTGCCAATATAGGTAGAACTGTCTTTGAAATTTCCTGCTTTGTGAAAAAGTCTGCTGTATACTATGGGCCTGTAGGCTGAAGTTGCATGCTCCACCATTACAGAAGAACTTTGGGTGACTGTTCAGGCCATGAGACATCTCTGTCAATTCTAGAGTTTTGGAAGTTGCTTACAATGCATCTCCTGTTTACTTAGGCAATATTATATCCTTCTGGAGTTTTTGATAGAGTTGAGGAATTTATGGTTATAGTTTTCCTTAGTTATGATAAAAGATAAAGTAGATATAAATATTTTAACTGTAATTCTTTGCTTAATACCTGTTTTGTTATATGTAATTTTACTATGTTAAAGTTAAAACCTTCCTTTTAATTTAAACAGAGAAGGGGAGGTGATGTGGAATTCCCCTCTGTATGCTGTGGATATTATCAGTTAATAAAGAAACTGCTTTGGGCTTATAGCAAAGCTGTAGGGAAACAGAGTGAGGCAGGGAAAACTAAATGGAATACTGGGAGAAAGAAGGGCAGAGTTAGAGAGAAGCTATGGAGCCACCACCAGAGACAGATGCTGGAAACTTTACCAGGTAAGCTACTGCCATGTGGTGATACATAGATTAATGGAAATGGGTTAAATTAAGATGTAGGAGTTAGCCAGTAAGAAGTTAGAGCTAATGGGCCAAGTAGTAATTTAAATAATGTGGTTTCTGTGTGATTATTTTGATTCTGGGAGGCTGGGACAAACAAGCAGCCCCTGCAACAGGATATGTATGGCATGGCTGCTGCTTCCATGTCCTTAGGGACAAGCAAAAGTGCTCTGATCTGGGTCTCATTTCCTGCCTTCCCAGCACTAGCTGTGTTACTTTGGGCAAGCCACTTGGTAGTTCTGGTCCTCAGTTCAGCAGAATGGGCCTGAAGCAAAAGCTTTGCACAGACTACTTGTGGAGAGATTTGGTGTCAAGGCAGTTCTAAGTGCAGCTGGAAGCTAAGAACATGCTAACATAGAAAGCAAGAGATGGCCTGGAGCTCTCACAACCTTTTCACACACACACACGTGAGCGTATTTATCCTCATTGTTATGGCTTTACTTTAATACGCAATAGAAAGAAATATAACCCAGTGCACTGAGCTTCTGATTTTAGAGATGTGATTTATGGCTTTAGGATGTGACTTGTAAAAAGTCGAGTTCATTGTATATTGATTTAAATAATAATAGCACATAAGACTTGTTTTTTTTTTTTTTAAGAGTTAATGCTATAGTTTTTAACTCTATAGTTTCTCACACTGTTTTGAGCTTTTCACATGGGGGGATCGTGTATGAAAAGGGAACTTTCTGTTTAAAAGGACCTGGTCTGGTGTCCTGTGATGGGTTTCTCTGTCATCTTGGTTCAACTTAGAATCACCTGGTAAGAGAATCTCCATGAGGGGCTGTCTATACCGGGGTGACTTGTGGGTGTGACTATGGGGTACTGTCATAATTAAGGTAATGGATGAAAGAAAACCCAGGCCAGCACGGGTGGCACCATTCCCTAGGCAGGGGTCCTGAAGTATTATAAATGGAGAAGTTGAGCTGAGTACAAGCAAGGGAGCATGCCCACATACACCTCTCTTCGTTCTTGACTACAGATGTGGTGTGACCAGATGTCTCAAGCTCCCACAGCTGTGGCTTCCCTGCAGCCATAGACTGTAACCTGGAATTGGGAGCTGACATAAGCCATTTCTCCTTCAGATGGCCCTTTGTCGGGGTATTTCATGACAGCAACAGAAATGAAGCTAGCACAGGCTCCCAAACACAGCATTTGTTACAAGGGTCCAAGCATTGCTCTTTCTGCTGAGCCGTGGGTTTGGAAAGAAAAGGTCAAGAGACTCTTATGAATGCAGGATGCTCTTCTCTTGCCCCTCTCTCCTCTCCCTGTCTCCAAGGCATTCATTGGGCTCCCATGTGTACGAAGCTACATCCCAACCTATAGCAAAGAAACAGGACACTTGGCATTCAAAGGGGACTCAGTGTGGACACAGTCATTCACCTCTGCCTTTTCTCATTTGTTGGCTAAGAGCAAAATGAACAATGGCATCCAGTCCCAGGGGTGCAAAACCATCGTCTTCAGGGAAACAAACCTCCAAACACGTTTGAAGAGAAGCCTTGGTCCAAGGACTGTGCCTTTGGCTGTAAATTGCCTTTGAACTTTATGTAACCTCTTGGACCCTTCTCTCAGAAGTGTTTCGAAATTGTTGGTGTCATTGTTGGGGGTTGTCTGTAAAGAGACAAACCGCTCTTTCATCTGAGCTGACTTGGCGTCAAAGCGTGCTCTGCCTGTCCCTTTGGCTGTCCAGAGCTCTCCCAGGCTTGGCGTTTGTAACCTCTTCCTTGCTAGCCTGTCCTAGAGGCCCCTTGAGACAGAATTCTGCTGTTGGAGCCCTGTTGACCTGCACTCAATGGTCCGCATTGTCACCCATGTGAATCTCACTCAGCCCAGGAGCTGGAGAAGTGTACAAGGAAAACAACTCATGGAGTTTTGAAATTCAGTCTAAATCCTGTTTCACGAAGGTAGAAAAGTTTAATCTCAGATAACACGAAGACTCTTCCGGTGCTAGGATCGCATTTAAATTTTAGGCACATAATCCTGCTATATGGGCATGGGATAAGACATTTGCCCCTCCCATTGGATCCTCCCCTGTTGGTCTAAACATGACACCACAGACATCCTTGTTCCTCTTGGTGTGGTCTTACTTTTTCTCCTTAAAGGTGTTTTCCAAGAAATATTTCGTCCAGGTTGTGAACTCTTTCCCAGCTTCTGACATCATCAGCTTTGAGCCAGGAAAAGTAATAATTTCTCTGCTTTCTTCTTTACCTTTGCTCTGCCCTTCTCTGATGAACCAGTAAACATAGCTTTGATGTTATGAAAGTGGAGGTGGAGACTCGGCAGAGTCAGTAAAGTGCTTGCCACACAAGCATGAGGATCTGCATTTGAACCCAGAACCCACCTCAAAATCTAGCTGTGATAGCATATATCACCACAGTGCTGTGGGGAGACTGAGAATCCCTGAGGTTTTCTATGCTGGCTTGAATCTGTGACCTCCCGGTTCAAAGAGAGACCCTGCTTCAAGGAATAAGGTAGGGAGAGGATGAGGAAGGCTCCTGACATTGACCTCTGGGCTCTATACATCTGCATACAAATGTGCACACGCAAACACACACACACACACACACACACACACACACACACACACACACACACACACTGAAATAAGGGTTCAGAAGGTCAATATGTAAAATCTATCACTTAGAAGGAAGAGCTGGTATGAGACAAACCGTCATACAACTTGTGTAGACTCATGCGTCTCAACGCTTTTTACTCTGTGAGTTTGGCCAAATGCTTACCCACTGAGCTATAAAACACCAGCCCTTGACTTCATCCATGTTTAAATGTTACTGTCATATTCTTAGAAGAAGTTCCTCATAGTTTTCCCCTTTGCAGACTGGCTCAGAAGTCAGTAAGACTTCTACAGCAAAGACAAGAGAGTTCCCACGCTGGAAGAGGAGGCGGGACAAGGCAACACATTTGACAACGTGGCTGGATCGGTTTTGAAAACAGGGGTTTTCTTGATTTGCTCACCCTTGGTGAGTTTATAGTGATAAGAGATAGACTAGGGCTAATTAATTCAATTAATGAGATAGGACAAGAGGTAAACTCATTTTAGTATGTGCTGCCGTGTGACTGTCAAAGACATAACAAGCTTTGGAGTCAGAGGCCAGTTTTGATTATTGACCCCAGCATTTCCTGTATAGTTGACCTATACAGGAGCAAGCTATTGAACCTTTCCAAATTTCCAAATGGAGACAATAGGAGCACCTGGCAAGACCGTTACAATGTCTGAATGAGATAATAGAATGCAGTTATAGAAGAGGAAAACGAACATTCAACTCAAATCCAGAATAAATGTTAACTTATAATAATACAGTTGATGCTTTGATAGCTTCCCCATTTGAAGAATGCCCAGTGAAGCTCTGCTCCTCATTTGTGAAGAAGGAAGAGTCCCAGGAGAGGCAAAGACCTTCATGGAACTGACATTAAGGCCTGAAGACAGCCCAAGCTGTGAGCAGGAGACTCCATAGTTTCTTCACCACAAGAAATATGGCTTCAATAAATCTTTGAGTATGTCGATTTAGCAAGCCCCAAATCCTCATTTTAATATACAAGGCCCAAGTAGAACCTTTTGTGAGATAGCTCTATAGGCTTGTGGGAACAGTGGGTTAGGTGGTACCTGTCACTATCACTCCCGGAATCATGTTGTTAATAAGACCCAAGATGTAGAGCTGACAAAGGCAAGGGCATTTCCACCCTGGGTATGTGGCTTATTTGCATTAATTGAGGCTAAATATTCACAGGTTGCAAAGCTCTAGACAGGTTTTCCCAAGCCTGCTAACAGGATGACAGTGTTTACAGTACTCTAAGATAACTCTTACTGCTGGAGAATTCATAAATATGGAGAACTCTCACCAGCACGCACCAGCATGATTTCTGGGCCCCTGCTCTTATTTTCTGCTCTCCTTTAAGACAGCAACTTGGCTGGGAATGCCAAATATTTACCAACTTCTGAATCCCCGCGGAGGTCAGGGTTACATTTCCCAGATCACCCTCTCAGGTCTCTGGATGTCTTCCAAGAGCCCCTATTCACATCTACAGACTCTTCTTCACACCGGTTATGTTCCTGCACCCTTTCCTTCAGCAACGCCACAAAACAAACATCACAGAAATGAAACAGCATCCTCTTCTATGTCAGTATTTATATATTATGAGGAACAGCTGTCTGATTTCGGTGCTTTCTTCTCTTAGAAGTCTAGAGTTTAGAATTTCATCCGGCCTCTACTTACTTTCTCAGAAGATTAGCATCCCTTTTCATGCGTGCTGTACAGGATAGCATAAGAAATAAAAGAAACAGACAATTGTGTTTCTTGGACTAATATGCAAACAAATAGAAATTTATATGGATCACATAATAGTAACAATATATATTTTGAACTTAAGTATAAATAAAAACAATGAAAACATGAAGAGCTGGGGGTAAATAGAGTTAAAGCGTACCAAGGTCTTTGCAGTTTCTAGAAATAAACACCTCATTTGTGCTATGCTTTGATAATTTAAGAGTACATGTCTACACTAAAAGTTTGGGATGTGCAGGGCGTCACATTAATAGAGAAAAGATTGGACAATAAAAATCCATCCCTACCCTCAAAGTCAAAAGGAAACAAAGAGGGAGCAAAAGCTATGTGGAACAAACACACAGTGAGCGGTTAGAAGATTTATGACTACCGCGGGCTGAATTGTGCACCTTAGTTCAATTGTTCAGGTTGTATCTCTCAACATTGGAGAACCTGGCTCCAAGGAGAGTCAGGCAAGTAAGGCTAAATGTGATCATTAGGGCAAGCTTCTAATCTAACAATTGTTTTTTCTTCAAAGGGAAGGTGTAAGATCACAGACTCAGAAGAGAGATCCTATGAAGAAGAAGGAAGACAATAGCCATCGCTAAGTCAGGACAAGATGCTGCAGTAGAGCCCACTCTTTGCTCTCAGACAGGTGGACTGTACAACTGCCAGGAAGCATGGTTTGAGCCAGATAACTGGTTTGTGGAAGCTCTTAGATTTGTCTGTATTTACGTCAAATGTACTCAGACTGTATGCTCCGTTTGGAAGACACAAACAGGAAGTAGCTAGTTACTTTGATTACTTTGCTATGATTGCCCCAGGGGGCATAGCTTGGCAGGCAGTTCAGTATGGCAGCATTTGGGCTCTGTCATCATTGTGACCTTTCTCCTTCAACAGTCTGTATGACACCTTCTGGCACTATGGCTGCTAATCACGGGAAGAAGCTTCTAGTTCAGTTTCTACTTTTTTTTTTTTCAGTTTTTGAGTCCTTATATCCAGAGTGTGTGGTGTCTTTACCAATGGCTTTACTATTCAGTTCCTTTGGGTAACCAAGAGCAACAACAGTAGCCTATATTGCTAAGGCAGCCTTTGGGGGCTTTCTTGCCAACAACTCCTGGGGAGGTATCTTGCATCTGGCACTGGGACTTTTCTTTGAAAGCCCATGACTTCTGGAAGCAGCCTTAAGCAGTACTTAACCCATGGGAAGTACTTCCAATCAAGCTAACCCCTTTAAAATCACATTTTAGAGTTTATAAAACAGTAGATTTCTTTTTAAAAATAATTTTATTTTGGAGAGTATAATTACATAATTTCTCCCTTCTCTTTCCTCCCTCCAAACCCCCTCTCATGTGTCCCTTTTGCTCCCTTGCTTTCTTTAAAATTCATGGCTTCCTTTTTTTAATTGTTGAGAAACACACATGTACACACACACACTGATCAGTTCATATCATGTTGCACACGTATATACATAATACATTTATATACATACACATTTACACATATATATACAACATACACATATGTGTACATATACATATGAGTATGTGTGTTCATGGCTGATGATTGAATGTTGGATAGCCAATTGGTGTGCTCTTCCCTTTAGAAAACTGTTTCCCCTACTTGCAGTATTTCTTTGTTGTCTGTAGTTCTTTGTCTAAGGTTGAGGCCGTCATGGAACTTTCCCTCATCCATACTGACATGTCCATTAGTGTCACCCTTGTAGAGGTCATGTTTAGGCAACCATAGTAGCGAGTCTTCATGGTTGTAGGTTCAGACATTTCTAGGAGATACAATCTTATAGCAAACTTCTTGTTGTCTGGCAGTTAGACTATTTCTGTCCCTTTTTTTTGTAATGATCCCTGAGCCTTGAGTGTCAGAGTAGTTTTGTAGATGTATCAGTTGGGACTGGAGTGCACAACTTCTTTGGATCGGCTGTGGTTTTCTGTAATGGTCTCTGCTTCTGCCGCAGAGACACATCAAGGAAATGTTTCCTTGATGAGGAGTGAGGTCTGCATTTTGTTGTGGGTTTAGGGACAAATATTCAGAATGTAGTTAAAGATCATGCTGGTTTAGTAAAGTGGTGGTTGTAGGTTCTCCTCCAAGGTTCATGACTCCACCAGCTCTTGGTTGTTGGCTAGGTTTCCAGTACAAGGCATGATTTTCTTCTTGTTGATTGGGTCTTAAGTCCAATTAGAGAAGTGGTGGTTACTGCCAAGGTAGGCATTCCACCATTAAACCCTTAGGGTTTTCATGGCATGCTGGTTGTTGTTGTGGTAAACAGTAGGTTTCTAGGTGTGTTTTCTCCCATCCATTCCAACTGATTTCCGATTGGATCTGAAGCCTGCTCATCAGGAGGAATACATGAGTGGCGTTGTAGAATTGCTCAGAAATTTGTGACTAGGGGAGGCCACAGGCTCCACTGGGGAATGACAATTTACATGCGGTTAAACTGCTTGCAAATATTTATGTTTATATTCATAGGCGAGTGCAGCTCTTGGCTTTGGTCAAAGCATGCAAGGGTCCAAGTGGGGACTCAAAGTGCTGAGAAGGGACTGCGTGGTGCTTGACCCTAGATGGGACCTCTCCCCATGTCACCCCTTTCGAGGCCCAGGGAACATCACAGAAGAGGAAGTAAAAGTGCTGTGGAACTAGAGAATGGGGAAGTGTGAGGTGGGTGCTGATGGGGAAACTCTATCAACCAATCACATCTAGTTAGGGTGTGGCTACCTGGGGCCCAGGTAGAAAAGCTGGGAGGACCCAGGTTTGCGCTCTCTCTGCATGGTGCCTGCCGGACAGATAGGACATGGTACCTCCTACTCTTGTAGTGTGAGTTTCCCCTTTTTAACCATTGAAATAGAGCTCTTATTCTTGAGCTGGCCCTGTTATTTATCGTACCGACCTAATTCGCAACAGGGTGCCATCTTCTGGTTACATGACAGCTGTAGCAGCCAGGAACATGTGTGGCTGTGAGTTCAGGTCATGGAGAAGACAAGACAAGGCATGAGAGGAAGAGGAGGGCCAGATGGGAAGAAGGGAATTTGCAGAAACTAGAGGGCATGCGAGAAGTGGGGGTGGAATGCAAGCACAGTGCATTATCTACAAGTTTAACATTGACCCCTAAATTAAGGAGACCCTGATGTTTATCAATATCAGTTCATCCACTCTCTTATCCACCCACCACTCTTCTATCTCCCCAGAGCAGAAGCAGTTTGGTTGAATGATAATGGCTAGATTCTGAATGAATGATAGAGCCTCTCTACACTGTAGTCTTTCTCTCTCCAAGCCAGTACTTTCTTCATTAAGGATTAGACATGGGGTTGTATTTTGTTAATCTTATCTAATTCTAAGAACTGTAGTCACTGCTGGCCTTGGGTCAGCAGACATTCCCCCTCATGTCTCTCTTACATTGCACTTGTGAACAAAGATCATCTATGCTCTTATTCTCATTGAGTTCTAGACTCAGTGTAACACATACATCTTAGGGTAAATAGAGATGAGATGGGCCTTCAACCTTCCTAGATTCCAAATTCGATTGTTTGGAATCCCACGAGCCTCTCTTCTCAACTACTGAAAGCTCCCTAAATTTTGCTTAACCTTAATGGTAACAGTGAGCTTTGGAAACAATTTATCTTCTAATAAATTTATTTCAGAATAGCATACTACTGGAATATCAATTCCACAGTCTGCTTTTAATGAGGAAAGTGTTGGCTTGCAAAAGACTGTGATCCAGTAGGGGGCTCAACAGTCAGCTCCCCATGAGTGGTTACTTCTGAAAAGCTGATTTTTATCATAGAGGCTTAGTGAATAATGGTCGACTAAAGAGAATGTAGAGGCTTCAATGTCTAAGCTGTGCTCTGATGACTCACATGGTACCAGCTTAGACACACTTGACCTCATGAGCTCAGTGGAAGAGTCCCAGGCTTCTGAGTAAGAAAACTGGGGAAGAGAACCATTTGGTGCTGTATAAGTCACTTAACATCATTGTTATTTCATGTCGTTTCTTCATTGAGAAATGGTGTAAAAGTATATATCAGTATTATTTAGACTTCTTTTTAAGTATTAGATCGTCATTTAAGCAAATTTTAGCAAAACAAAGATTGATTTATTTCTAGGTTGCTGGAGTGCCATATATAACCCAAGAATAGTAGGAATTTGGACTAGAAAAGCCATGAAGGACCAGGAACAATGAGGTCTTTCATTTTTTTTTTTAATTCGTCTTTGGAGAATCCCACTATCCTCTTCTCAAGACTGGCCCCTTGGCTATTAATAATGGGCACTGGACAGTAGGGAGAATAGTATTGAGCGATGTACCAGGAAATGCCTGTATTTTAAAATATTTGTATGGGCTTTTCTCATGCTAGAGACCCAGGGCTTATTCAGAACTGGTTCTCATGTTGGTTGCAATGTCATGGGTCACATAGCCTCTGCAGTCTGCTAGTTGCTAGAGAACTCTTGCCTTTAAGTGTTCATGGAAAAATCACAAGATGATCTCTGTGGCACCCAACTGAGCTGCTGGAGAGATTTGTCCATCTCTTCAGCACACGGTTTTGTCCAGCTGGAAGATTATTTCATGGCTTAGAAACAGCTGGTTGAGAATGGGAGCTGTGGATATCATGCAGCTGCTTTAAAAAGTGCCCCAGAATGGGGGCAAGTTGTGAGTTCATCTACCCTTTGTTTATGTATGTGGTTGCAAAAAGATTGGAGAAGGGGAGGGCAGGGGGAAGGAAGGGAAGGGAAAAGAAGGAAGGAAGTACGGGAGGGAGGGTAGTGGAGAAGGGAAGGAGGGTAGTGGAGAAGGGAAGGAGGGTAGAGCCATAAATAATTTAATAGGTCAGTTTCAATCTTTCCAGACTTATTACTCTTGTCTATTGAGTTCAGACAGGAGTCAGTGAAATTTAAACAACAGACAAACAAACAAATAAAAAGCTATTTTAATAGTTGTGAAGAGGAAAGTTACTATGTCATCTCAGGGTTAATATTTACAGCTCCAGTCAATGGCGCAGCTGATGTTTTCAAAGTTCCTGGAGGAGATATTCTGATTGTGTTCCTGGGATCTTGGCTTGGCTTCCTTTAGCTTCCCAGCGCTGTGATTTTTTGCAGAAAGTACTCGAATGAGATGCACAGAAGGTAGGTTAAAGACAGGAAGGGTTTATTACAGAATCATATGAGAACTCAAGGGTGGAAGGGGCCAATGATTGACTGTCAATGTGGAAACGGCTCTCCCCTCAAAGGGAGTAAGAGAGTTTGTTCTGGAGCTAAGCAAGAGTTGACTATAGCCCATGGACACAGATGCAGGCTATTCCAGACACCGCAATCCATATGGGAGCAGTTTTAGGAAGATTTATAGTTAACAAAACAAAAAAGTCATAAGTCAAAGTACTTTTAAGCATAAGTAGTCAGTAAAAATTATAATCAGAGGGGACAGTGGAATGATAAGTGTCATGGAAGAACATAGGAAGTGCCACAGGCTAGAGGTTTACGTGGCGACAATATAAAGATGATAGAGAAGGTAAGATGGGCAGGAATGGGTTAACAAAAAGTCAGGGTGAGCAAAGAAGCATTACAGAAATCCACTAGTCTGTAAGCTACTTAAAAACAACACAATATAGGGCTGGAGAAATAGCTCAGCAGCCAAGAACACTTGCTACTCTCTGAGAGAACCAAGATTGCTTTCTAGCAGGTACGTCAAGTAGCTTTCAACCTCCTAAAACTCCAGTGTTAGAGGGGTCAGAGCCCTATTCTGCTCCCTTGCATTCACCTTGCATTCACATGGTACACACACACACACACACACACACACACACACACACACACACACACAGAGAGAGAGAGAGAGAGAGAGAGAGAGAGAGAGAGAGAGAGAGAG
>NC_022014.1:72874663-72902285 GCF_000317375.1 Microtus ochrogaster
ACACACACACACACACACACACACACACACACACAGAGAGAGAGAGAGAGAGAGAGAGAGAGAGAGAGAGAGAGAGAGAGAGAGAGAGAAAGAGAACCATATACTTTCCCAGGAGATGACCTTCCCTTAATGAGCTTCAACAAAATCCTGCTTTTTCTACCTTCTTCCTCTTTGTCTAATCCACAACTACACTTTCAGATAATATTTTAAAACATAAGGAGAAGCAACCGCAATTATCTTTCACTTTGTCTGCACATTACTCCAAATTCTAAGAAGAGGCGGTTGTAATTCTCTCCTCATTTATCACTTATCACTATTTTCACTTGCTACATTAGTGTGTTACCAGGGACGTGACAGGTGAGACTTGAAGCTGATTATGAGGTGGTGGCAGGGGATGGGATGGCTTCTGTCCTCATTGACCTCTAATTCTGACTAAGCTGTAGTTAATTTTAACTAGCCACCTAATGGCTAGACTACCTTAAACGATCCTTCAAGCAATCATCTGAGCCAAGGGGTTGAGATCACATCACATACAGTGGCCGTAAGGTGTCCACAGCTCTGAGCAAGGGACAACAGGGAAGTCACTGGATGCTGAACCTGTAAGTCCAAAATGCAATCACTCGCACCTCAGAACCAAGTCTGAGGTAAAAGTAGGGCAAAGGTTTGCTTACTTTTTCCAACTTCTAACTCTACTCTGAGAACTCCTTCTAGCCTCTGCTGATAGGCAGATGGCAGGGATTTGGCAAAATGGTTGTTTCCTCAATTGTTTCTTGAGGAAAGCGATTGGCTATCATTGCCATATTTATCTTCATTTTACTGTAAGAAATAGCTAGACTTGATAAACTCCAAGTAGACAGAGTGAATGATCAACCTGGTAGGTTAGTTCATTGGGCCTCATGGTAGTCCTGCAGAAGGATAGATGTTATCCTCATTTTAAAAGCATGTTATTTAGAGCCCAAAGAGATGGAGTGATTAGCTCAAGCTGACTTGAGTCACAAACATGATGGAACTTAAATTTTTGAAAATTCAGACTAAAATCATTTTCACTGAATAGGAAGGGTCCTTTCAGGAATGCATCTTCTTACAATTAGCTGAAGCAATGTGACAGGACTTGCTGCTCAAACCAGGCCTGGGAACGTCCATTTATTTCATGAGGACTGTTGGTTATGGGATGGGCACAAGGCATGCGTACCTTTAGGGAGCTTGTGGAGTGACAGCAGAACTAGTTCTAAAATGGATAAGTTCAAGGGTTGTTTGATTATCTTTATCCTAAGTTCTCTGGAGAAAATTGTAAGCAGAGACTGTTCTTTTGTTCCTAGCTGCTCAGACCCAAATACTCACACAGAAACTATAATAATTACAACACTGTTTGGTCAATGATTCAGGTGTATTTCTAACTAGCTCTTACATCTTAAATTAACCCATTTCTATTAATCTATGTATCATCATGAGGCTGAGGCCCACCAGTAAGTTTCTAGCATTTGTTTGCTTTGGCAGTTACATGACATCTCTTTTACTCTGCCTACTTTCCATATCTTTTCCAGCCTGGCTTTAGTCTGCCTTGCTATAGGCCAGAGTAGCTTCTTTTAACCAAAGGTAATAAAACATATTCACAGCATATGGAGGGGAATCCCACATCAGAAAATGTACAGGGGTATTTTGGACTACAACAGATAAAAAAGGGAACTTGTAATAGCATCATTCCCTGGACCAGTGTCCATGGGCTACACCCATGACTCGTGTTCCTTCTGGAGGATGTGGGAAGGCTTTGTTCCTGTCAGAGACACCAGGAGTCTCACTGACTGTCCTGGAGAACCCAGCATGGTCTCTTCCCCCATCCCACCTCTATGATGTGGACAAAACCTGAGACCTTGGGCATGCTGGGGAAGGACTCTAACACTGAGCTGTAGCCCCAGCCCCAGGATAGTCTTCTGACTAGGAGCCCAGAGTTTATGGCTGGAAGTCAATGTCCATCCCTTGTCCCCCAAGTGCAATTCTGGGCTTTGACCTTTCAAAACAAGACAAGACCAAACAAAACAAAACTAAAATCAAAAACAAAACAAGCAATGAAAAACTCAGGAATTTCTCTCTCTGCTGCGCTGGTTTGGGCAATTCTCAAAACTAAAGAATTAGAGAGAAATTTAATTTGCATTATGAAGCAGAGAGTAAGGTGAGGTCTAGGAAAACCTTGGGCAAAGGCTTAAAATTAGCATTTGAAAAAAACTAGTTGGCAGAGAGAAGGTTGGATGCTTCCCCTGGGGTCACTAAATCTGGCAACCCACACAGGCTCAGAAGCCCTCCACGGTGTCAGAAGGTGACCTTGCTGAATATAACCCTAAAATGTACAGTCTGGGGTGAAGAGCTTGGATTCCAAGGGGACATGTAGTAAAAGCTGTTGCATGGAGAACTACATGTCACAGAACACATGTGAGAAAGTTTTCACTATGCAAATAAGCTCGAAAGCCTGCATTATGTGGCTTACCCCCCTCCAACTCTTTGCAGATCCTTGGTACAGATTGCTGGTTAACTAAATTTTTTCTTTGCTCTAGCCTGCTTCCTTCCTCTGTCTCCTAATTCACTGTCTTTGCTTCGGCTACTATCCAGGTGTCTTTGTTCAATTTCTTGTTCTGGGGCACAGAAACCTAGAATCATTCTTGGGAGGTGCCCATGGAATCCCGGTATCTTCAGATCAATTGTGAGGTTTTTCTTTTTTTATGTGTACGAGCATGTTCATATGTGTGTGGGCACATGTGTGTGCATATATGTGGAAGCCAGGTGTCAACCTCAGATGTCATTCCTTGGGCACCATCCATCTTCGTGTGTATGTGTGAACTAGGATCTCTGCCTTAGTAACTCCTCTGCTGCCGTGATAAAAATCATACACTAATAAAAGCAGCTTGTGGAAAGGTTTGTTCTAGTCTCTCGTTCTAGTACAGTCCGTCACAGCAGGGCAGTGAAGCCAGGAGGAGCTTGAGGCAACTGGTCCAGTTGCATTCACAATTAGAAAGCAGAGAACAATGAATGCGTGTGTTCCCAGCTCTCCTCTTTGTACAGCCTAGGTTTCCTGTCTAGGGAATAGCGCCGCCCATAGTGGGGGTCTTCACACCACAATGAACATGATAAAGCTAACTCCCTATAAGTACGCCTAGAGACCATTTTCCCGGGTGGTTCTAGATCTCATCAAGTAGACAACTGAGATTAATCGTCCCAATTGCCCCCCTCCCCACCCCCAACAACTCAATTAGGCCAATCAGGCTAACCAGTGAGTTCCAGGGATCTGCCTGACTCTGCCTCCCCAACACTAGGATTACAAGTATACGCGCCTGGCTCCTTTAATGTGGGTTCTGAGGACTGAACTCATGCCGTGTGCTTTAACAACTGAGATATCTTCATAGGCTCCAAGGTCACTATCCTAAGAAGAGGGAGCAGGTAAGACCTTCAGGAAGAAATTAGATGATGTCATCTCTTGAATTCATTAACCTATTTATAGATAGTGAATCAGTGAGTTATTTCTCAAATTAATTTATTCTCCGTGTGACGTACATTTGTTGAGGTGATGTTGAGTGTCCTTCTTTATCACTCCTCACCTTATTCTCCTGAGACAGGATCTCTCAGGAACCCGAAGCTTACCTGTTTGGGCTAGTCTTGCTGGCCAGTGGACTTCTGAGATCAGCCTATCTCTGCTTACCAGTTCTGGGGTTACAGCCTTGTGTGGTCATGCCCAGGTTCTATGTGGTGCTAGGGAAATGAACTAGGTCTCCATGTTTACATCGTTTACCTCTGCCTCTTTTTGGGGCCTTTCTCACCATGTAGTTTGCTGCATTCCCTTGGGTCTTTTATGGATTCCCCAGCAGTAAGAAAGGCTTCACCGTGCAGCCTCTTGAGCAGAGGCTTCCAAGCCTCCAAAGCCATGAGTGGAATAAACCTTTGTTCTTCATCAATTTCCCAGTCTCAGGAATTCTCTTACAGTAACGGAGGGTAAGTTGAGAAATGTCTCAACTCTTATTTTTTAGAAAGCACTTGGTTCTTTCACTTGTGGCTAATTGAACAAAGGCCATTTGGAGTGAAGAAATGATTAACCTTGACTTAAAAGTTGATTTAACACATTCTCTACTGAATGTTGTATTGAACACTCATAAGCTACAGAAGTAAGACATAGTCTGGAATGAACATCCAGCCTAAGGAGCAGAAAAAGAGAAGAGAAGCTAACACATCCACATAAAATTTTACTGCTACTAGATTTTTTTTAAAAAAGAGTGACTGAGATCATGTCGAGATCAGAAAAAACTTGCCTGTTTAAATGAGGAAGTGAAGCATTAATTTAATTAATCTTTATCAATAAAAAAATTCAGGAGCCAAATAACAGGGTAAGAACCTGAAAGATTAGAGAAGCAGGGAGCAGCTGTCACTCGCCTCCTTCCTCTTCCATCCCTTCATCCAAAAGGCCTGAGATCCTCTCTCCACCTTGCCTTACCACTTCCTGTCTTCTCTCTCTACAGTCCTCCAAACCTCTATGGTTAATTTAGGTCAGCTAGTGGCTAACTCTGCCCTCTGACTCCAAGCAAGCTTTGTTTGTCAGAACACAATCAAGATATCACACAGCAAGTCAGGGCTGGAGATAGGGCTCCGCAGTGCATACTGCTTGTGCAGAGGGTCAGAATTCAGCTCCCGGCTCTCACGCTGGGAGGCTCACAACTGCCTGTAACTCCAATTCCAGAGGATCTGGTACCGTCTTCTGGTCTCCCTTGGCACCTACTCTCATGTGAACAACAGTACACAGATACACATGATTAAAAAAAATCATATAATGAATGAATGGATGGATGAATAAATAAAGTAATAAACGCACCTGGAGCACTCATCCTTCATCAAATTAAAAAGAGGTGGATTTGGTGTAGCTCCTAAACACTGGCGAGAGTCTGTCAGGTGGAGATCATCCACAGAGGCAGGAGGAAACCAGCAGATGAAAAATTACACAAGTTTCGTTTTGTCAGTCTGTGAATACGGAACTAAAAATACAGCATGTAAGTGCATTGATGGGGTGTAGCTATTTATCCTCTCCTGTGAGAATGAGACGGAGAGAATGTGGATCTGGGGGAGGGGGAGGGGCGGTGGTGGGATACTGGGAGGAGTGGAGGGAGGGGGAACTGTAGTCAGGATGTGCTGTATGAGGGAAGAAAAGAAAATGTAATTTATAATGTAACTCCTAAACTGGTGGGTTGGCGGCACAGCAAATCATGTTCAAATTTTCACCGAATATCACTGCCTCTTTTGTGGAAAAGAAAAATAAATCTCTCCCTCTCAATATCCACCATGTTACTGTTTCGTCTGAAAACCCATCTACTGTTTCCAGGTGTTGGAAGCTTTGGCGTGGTAATTATGTGCTGATATCTGAATAGCTCCTATCATTGCAATTTAGAATATCTTATATGCTTTGTAACAATATCATCTAAATTTTTATTGTGTGCTGGTGTTGAGTCTGGCGGAGAAAAATGTACCTAAAACCCCACAATTGTGGAATGAAACTAGATGAAGCAAAATGCTCTAGGGGAGACCGGATAGTGCTTGTGACGAACTGTAATGGCTTTTTAGAAGACCAGGTAGGGAAGAAAATTAGGGGAAATGGGAGTTAAAAAAAATCAAACAGTACTTCACAGGAATGACTTGGATTTAATTTTTAAAAATTAGACAACAAAATAAAAGCAAAGATGGGAAAATAGATAGCGATACATCCATAAGAACAATTTTGCTTACAGTCTTCTGTGTTCAGAGTTTATATGGTAAACATTCTGTATGTTCATGCAGCATAATGGGTCATAAGGTGCGTGAGGCAAAGGAATGGGTTGCTCATAGAGAATATGGCTGGGAAGTCACTCTGTCGGGAGGAGAAGGGAGAGGACACAGATACTGGAGGCTGCTCTGGAGACTTTCAACACCTGGTAAGACCTAGCACTGACTTGGTTTCAGCACAGAGAGGCTACCGACAGTCGCTATGAGGGTGGTTGTCGAATTCATCTTCTGCCGCTGTCACTGGATACCTGCATCCATCCACACTTGCTCAGCATCTGCTGAGGGCTTTCCTGATGTGTCCTGCCGTGGTGGAGGGCGCTGCATGGTAAACAGAATCAAGAGGCCAGTTCCGGGCTCTTCCTCTTCATGCAAGTCCACCAACGACACCATGGAACTCCCATGCTCATGGTCTCCTCTATTTATATCCGACAGGCATGTGACGCATTTTATGCAAGAAGCGATCTCTTGCTTTGAGTATCTTACAACAGGAGGAAGATCTGTAGTGTTCTGAGTGTTCTCTGTGTGACAGACTTCCCCTGGGTAGATGTAACACACACACACACACACACACACACACACACACACACACACACACACACACGTTCCCAGTATGTGAGCTTTTAGGGGATGCATTCAAGCTATAAGAATAGATGATGCCATTCCTGAGATGGTAGGGGCTCAACAGAACTAAGTGACAATAGAATGGTGGACAAGGAAGTCATCAGTACATCACCAGTAGACCAGTAGAGGAGACACTGTACGAGATGAACCTGGATCCCGAGATCCAAAGAGGTGCGCTCAGGAAACTCCCGCCAAAGTGAGTTGTCCTTCAGACCCAACTGCTGTGACCGAGCTGGCAGTGAGAGCCTCTTGTGCTTGATTCCTGGACCGTCAGGACTCTGGGAATGCTGCTTGGAATATTTGGCTGAGAGAAATGACAAGCCCTTTCCTTTTAAATACGGGTTCGTTATGACAGACCTACACAGCTGTTTTCTAAATCAAAGATCAGTGTGTTGGATTACATTTTATGGCCTGTATCTGGGTAATCGCTTCCGGAAAACATCTGTTCTATAAATAGAAAATGAAGATTTTGTTTCTCCAATGGAGCATAATTACCTTCAGACATCAGAGGGAGAATTTTAGGATTGTCACGAGAATTCAGCAGGGTTACTCACAGGGGTAGTTTTTTTTCTTTTTCTTTTAACTTCTTCTAAAGAAACCGGGAGAGCACAGGGAAAAATCCATGCTTACTTGCATCTTATAAGATGTAATAAAATGAATCAAATCCCTGAAAGCTGCATAAACTTGCTGCTACAAATAACCCCACTGAATTGAGTCTAGCCAACTCAGAGCAATTCCATCCTGAAAAGGAACGCAGGGTTTCCAGAGTACTAAAGGCCTTTTCTGCAAAGTTCAGTCAGTACTGGAGAGCCTCCTCACTCCTTCCAGCTTTCTGTGGCCTGGTAGCTCTAGTTGGTGACAGCACAGCTTGCCCTCATCTCCATGTTCATGCTGTTATTGTCCCTTTGTGATGTCAGCGTCTAAATTTTCCTGTCCTTATCGTCATCAGACTAGGACCTCTGAAATTCAGCATGACCCCGTGTCAAGTTCTGATCTGCAAAGGCCCTACTTCTAAACAGAGTGACATTCACAGGTACCACTCCATCCAGTACAGAGGTCTCACAGTTTCCTGAGGCTCAAATACTCCACAAGGAGTTCAGTATCTCCCACTGAATGTATCCTTCATCCAACTTCATCAGTGACTGCTACTGCCGTCATCCCAACTGTCCAAGACTTAAGCCCAGGAGCCTTGGTTAACTCTTTCATTGCTTCCCATATCTAGGCCAATGTCAAGTTTTGCAAATGGACCTACATGTTTGCATAAGCACCCAGCCCGGAGTCCATCATCGAGGTTATACCATCTCTCTTCCAGATGTTTGTATCAGTCTTCCAGATGTTTGGTTCTGATCTTTACCTTGGAAGTAGAGCTGTCCTCATCACCCATTCCCTTGCTCAGACCACTGCCTCGCACAGTAGCTGAGACCATCAGTAAAGACTGGTGGCAGGGGTGACCACCAGGGAGAGGGAATAGCAAGCTTCTTGGTCTTATACATGTACTAGGGGGTCTGAGATATCCCTTCTGCCTACTACCCAGGTCACCATGGCTCATTTCCATAAATACCTACAGTCTCCTGGGTCTGTGACTGCAGAACCAGCCACACATATCAGCGAGGAACGTTCCTGCCATAGCCATCAGATTCTCATTCCTACTGAAATGCTTGACCCCATCTCCATTGAGGACAATGATGCTGTATCCAGTGTGCGGCAGGTGAACTCTGAAGAGTATAGCTCGTTTCTTCTACCTTAGACAAAAGGACCTTTGAATTCACTCCTTGCTTCCTGAATTATCTGGCAATGGAACATGCTGGAGTGTGCCAGACTTTTCTTTCCTCCTGGAAACATTCACTAGTTTTTCTGCCCACAATAACTTCCTTTGGGGTCAACATGCCTCTAGCTTGGAAAATATAGATCCTGGACTCTGAAGCACATGATCTGAGCTCTCAGTTGTGACTCTGTCATCACCCATATGCCTTCTGGGTAAAGAAGACTCTCAGGTCTCAACATGGAAGTAGAGGCATGAGTAAAGAGAGGTGTGACTAACTTCATAGAGTTAATTCCTTTGGTCAAGCATTAAGTAGGGGCTGGAGAGATGGCTCAGCAGTAAAGAACATGTACTGGTTCTGCAGAGGACCTGAGTTTGGTCCCAGCTTCCATGTCAGGCAGCCCATAATCACCTATAACTCTAGCTTCAGAGAATTTATTGTTCTCTGCTGGCCTTTGCAGACACATGAACCTGTGTGCAAACACCAATACACAGACAAACACATATACATGGAATTAAAAATAAAATCTCTCAAAAACAGTCATTAAGCATGTGTTCTATAACGTGCACTTTATAAGGACAGCAATAATGAGTAAAGATATCTACTGGAGAGGGGAGGCGGCCCTGTACAATTTAACAGGATGATAAAACATCATGTAGGGATAGGCCTTAAAAAGAAAGCTCAATCAGGGGGAGGAACGGAATAATGGGGCATTGCTCTCAGTGTGGCATTCAGGGAACCTTCTGGAACAGGTGTCATTTGAGAAGACACCTGAAGGAAGTGAGGGAGGGCGCCCTGTTTCTATTCCAAGAAGAGGGATAGGCAGCCAGTGCAAAGGCCTGAGGCAGGAAGAAAGGTCAGGTTGTACCAGGGTAGCTGTAGCACACAGAAAGGGCAGAGGAGTAGGTGCACAGTCAACCAAGGCAGCTCACCAGGTCATTAACAGGCTTTTTTGCTGGTTGTTGTTGTCATTGTATGTATGTACACACATGTGCCTGTGGGTGTATGCGTGTAGCACATACCTGTATGTGGGCACCCATGTGGAGACCAGAAGAGGAACTTGAGTTTCTTCCTGCTACTCTTTGCCTTTTTTCTTTAAGGGAAAGTCTCTCACTGAACTGGAAGCTTCCCATTTTGGCTAGAGTGTCTGGTCATTGAGCACTTGAGATCTGCCTATTTCTACCCACCAATGCTGCTGTTACGGCATACAAAGTCACGGTCAGGATTTCACACAGGTGGTAGAGATTCTAACTCAGCTCCTCATCTTGTAGAGTGCATGCTCTTACCATCTCCCTAACCCTTACGAAGGGCGTCAGAGTTTCTTCTTAAGAAGTTGAGAAGCCATTGGATAGTTCTAAGGAAATGTCTGTCTAGTGCATGGCAGAGAGGATGCCAAGAGAGTAAAGGAAACAACATGGAGACTGGCAAGAAAACTACTGAAATAAGCATAATCCTAAAAACAGGCTGCAAAAGTAAACATTTACCACCAACTAGTTTCTTTTGAAGGAGGTTTGCAATAAATCTTTTTGTAAAGTGTAAACCTTCTTTCTCGCCATGTAACATTACAGGCACTTGCAAAGCAAGATTTGTGACTTTCTTCCTTCACTCATCCAGCCCCCGACAAAAGCCAAAGAAGGGACTTTTTAGGTTTTATTTTATATATTTTTTATCAGTGTGAGTGTTTTGTTTGCATGTGTGTCTGGGTCCATGTGCGTGAAGTGCTCTCAGAGGCCAGAAGAGGGCATTGGATCACCTAGAACTGGAGTTATAGACAGTTGCAGCTGCTAAGTGGGTGCTGGAAATAGAACCTGGGTCCTCTGCAAGATCAGCCAGTGCTCTTAACCACTGAGCCATCTCTCAAGTCCAAGAATGGAACCTTTGATAGCAGCCTTTGGGAAGAATAGAGAAACAGACCAGGTAGATAAGTTGTCCTGATTTGTAAAGCTGCTAAACGGGAGAACCAGGACTTGAATGATGCAGGGAGCGCCAATAGGAAGGCATCTGACCCCCACTCTAAGTTCCATTTATGCCACTGACTTACCTGTGCTATCTGAGCTGTAGGGATTACTACCTCCCTGTTGCATTGGAAAACTGATGTCAGAAAAACCAAACGATGAAAAAAAAAAGATTCTTTAACTACAAAAATCAAATGCAGGCTATGAAAGAACAAATTAAAACTTCATGATGGGCTGATAATGTGGTTCCATTGGTAGACTGTTAACCTACACGAAACCTCAGGTTTCAATCCCCAAACCTCATAATCGTGGCATATTGATACACAACTTTAATTCCAGAACTGAGGAGGTGGAGGCAGGAAGGTCAGAAGTTCAAAGTCGTCACAAGCTATGGTTGATTGCTAGCACCGTAAATTAGGGTCAGGTAACTGTATTTTGCTTGCATCAGCTTTGGATGGTCCAGTGGCTGCCTGTGCTCTTCTCTTCCTCCTTTCCATATTTCTATTTCCTTTCACTTGGCCTTTCTTCTCTTTCTCCCACCCCATCCCTATTTATCTGTGTTCTCCAGAATTTCCAGGCATTACCCCTAAATTCCCCTACATCCTCTATATCCCTATAGACTGGATTTATGTGCTTATACTTACCCAATTAAAAAATTTTCCCATGTATACCCAATTCCCTACTGAACTCTATTTCACAGGGAATTTAAACACAGCACATATAAGACAGAAGTCTTCATCACTACCCTCAAATATATTCTTTTCTTTATTCTGCTTTTAATGAAATATGAAGTATAATTTATGCACACATTTGTCATTCAGCTAGTCAAGTTTTGTTTCTAGATATTTCATTCTAATATGAAGGATGGCACTTGCATGGGATCTACTGCAGGGGAGTGTCTGATTAGCCATGTCAGAACTGCTCACTTAAAAGAGTTACTCTCCAGCTCTCTGTTGTTCAGACTTTGGTCAAACTCTGAGACTCTGCTAAGTAGCATAGCAATACTTTATGTGTTCACTGGTGAAAGCTGACCTCTTCATGGAGAAATGAAAGAACCCAGGTTTTGTGTGTTGCATGTTTTACGGCCACCTCTTACTCTTGGTGACCAGTATGCAAAACTTACAAGGTTGTAGCACTTGACCCTTGTAGATACATCTGAGCTCAGGTGGTCACATGGCCTTTGTCCACCTCTGACTCTGAACCGTTTCCGATCATTTGAACTAAGTAAGAGTTACTGAATCATGCTGATGGGACAATCTATCTGTCTTGACCAAACCTTCCCACAAAGTTGTATGTTCAAGTTTCCAAAAGCCACGAAACTTCTTTTGACTTTACAGAAACAATTATTTTGAGCCTGCTTGTCAATAAATGGTCGTTGAATAAGTAGCTCCACAATAGAATAGATTTAGTCTGACTTTTGCTTTTCTTACAGTCTAGAAAGTTGTTAAAGCAACAGACCATTATTACAGAAATAGGTTGTGTGTAACCATTTGACTGGCTTATAATGGAACTATATTGCAAACCATAGAGCCCTCTATTCATTGATGTATGCCTTTCAAAGTTGCCCTTACAAGAGGCAAGTACAAAGTCATTGATTTGGACAGTTTAGAAAGAAAAATGTAAACCATGGGAACTATCTTGTGTCAGTGGAATATTTCAAAAGTCAGCTGATGGCCAATTGAAAGTCAAGAGGGTGAGGACAGGACCACCCACTCTAAGAAGACAACTGTGGCAGGGAATATTGATCCAGGCTCCTTAATATTCTAGGAATATTGATTCCAGTGCAGAAAAGACCAGTTAAGAAAGGCATGTCCTATTGCAATGAGCTCTACCCATTAATATTAGTGACATTTCTACCTCTTAAATCAGTGTTAGACAAGATTCAGAGGCCAGGGGGAGCATAAGAACAGTGACCTGCCAGCTAAGGTCAGAGCCACCTGGTCTGAGGAAATAGCAGTTAAGGTCAAGTTCCACCTCCTCACTGACTTCCCATTCTGCTTTTCTTCTGGTTTGAGACTAAAGTCAATATTTAAGGAATCAAAAATCAAGTCACAAATGACACACAGGAGATTTTATTCCTGGGTAAAATAACCCAACTAACTAAATGCTTAACTACACATTTTAGTTTCTGGATAAGACTGTAGTGTGAGTGAGAAATGGGTAACGGAAAGAAGAGTCAGCCCGCTAGGGTGTTATAACAAACTACTCCATTGTACCGGCAAACCAGCTTGAATGAGAATGGCAGGGACTTTTGGAAAGGATTGAAAGGGGCAGTCTTTGTAGCAAGCTTTCTTGTTGGACTATCTTTGGACTGCCATCCTGCAAATGATTACCTGGAAACTTACCATTAATTATGAAAGCTTGGCCTTAACTCAGGCTTGTCCCACTAGGTCTTATAACTTCAGCTAACCCACTTCTATTAATCCACATTTTACCATGTGGCTTTTTACCTTTCTTTCAATCTGTATGTCTGACCTCCTCCATGTCTCCTTGGTGTCCCCTCCTATCTTCTTCCTAGAATCCTTTCTGTCCCCAGAAGGTTAGTCCTGCCTAACCTTTTCCAGTCTATCTGCTGGCCATCCAGCTCTTTATGAAACCAACCAGAAAGTGCTTTAGTAAAGACACCTTCACAATGTAAACAAATATTCCCCAACAGGTCCTGTTGGAGGAAGTGTGTCACTGGGGGTGAGCTTTGAAGTTTCAAAAAAGCCCATTCCAAGCCCAGAGTTGCTCTTTTCCTGAATATAGAACTCTTAACTACTCCTCCAGCACCATGTCTACCTGCATGCCACCATGCTCCCTGCCACGATGACAGTGGACTAAACCTCTGAAACTGTAAGCAAGCCCCAATTAAATGGTTTGTTTTATAGGCGTTTCCATGGTCATGGTGTCTCTTCACATCAGCACACTCACTAAGGCAGTACCTTTATGAATGACAGAAATTTACTTCTCACAGTTCTGGAGACTGAAAGTGTGTGCCGAGAGGTTAGTGTCCGGTGAAGGTCATTAAAGCTGCGAGCAGCCAGGGAGCTTCTCCTCAAGACAGCTGTCATCACTGTGGCAAAATACCCAGGAATCAGTATAAGGAAAGAAGGGTTTGTTTTTGGCTCACGGTTTGAGAGCACAGTCCATGATCACGGGGAAGGCAAGGCCGCAGTGTGAGGCAGCAGATCACAGGGCAGCCGCAGTCAGGAGACAGAGATAGATGAACGGAGATCGATGAACATAGATGTTGCTTAGTGTGTGAGCCTAGCTCATGGAATGATGTAGCCAACCTTAAGAGTAGGTCTTTCCTGCTCTGTTGAACATTTCTGAAGACACTCTTATAGACACCCAGAATGTGCTCTGTGGTGCGTCTAAATCCCATCAAGTAGACTGTGTACCTGCCCATGAGGTCTCTCTATGCTCACAAACTAGTTACTTCTCAAAGACCTCGCCTCCTAATCCTAGCAGAGTTCAGGCTACAGATAAATGATTAATTGCACAAATTTCTCCTGCAGTTTATAAATATGTTGTTTGTAGTTTCAGGAGGCAAAGGAAGATTTCTTATCTGGAAGTAAAGGAGTTTAAGGGAAGGGGAGGGAAAGGAGGCAAGGGAGAGAGAGGAGGAGAGGGAAGGAAGGGAGGAGGAGGGATGGGAGGGAAGGGAAGAGTGGCACGATTTTGATGAATCAGAAAGAGCAGCACCCCATCCTGAAGGTTGTAGCTGTTCTCTCTAGGTGTTAGACCTTCCACCTTATAAAGAAGCCCAGCGATGAAAGTGCTCATGCTGGGTCCAGCTTGGAGGCAAACCAATGTGTGTCTCAGGTAGAGACAGTGACAAACCTGTGAACAACTTCCCATCTGAGTCTGTGTGACTGGTTGACATTTTCATTTATGACCACATGAGTCTGCTGCCACGGGCTCTGGAAATGCCAAGTTATTTCCTGAGCAGTTGCTCCCGAGCCAAATGGCCATTCCCAGAGCCTGGAGCCCAGACTGCCTTTTTCCTCTTTAAAGTTTTGTGCTGGCATGCATACATTATACACAATAATGGGGTTCGTTTTATTTCCATACCCGAGTATAATGTATTTTGATCACATGTACTTCTCTATTACTTTTGCCCTTTCCTAATCCTGTTATACCCTTCCTCTTCCCAACTCTAGACTGCCTTTCAAAGATGAACTCCAAACCCAGAGAGGCCTTACAAGCTGTCCTTGCATATAAGGAGCAACGAAGTGTTAAGCCCCGGGTGACTCTGTTATCAGTGGCAAAGCTGAGACCAGAACTCAGATTTCTGCAGCCTCCTTCCTAGACCTGCCACCTCCTTCTGGCTTTCTAGCCTGGCATTCCATGCTGGAAGTTCTGTTTTCACAGCAGGACTCATTGACCAGTAAGGTAACCTTCCCACTCTAGTGTTTCCTAGATCTTCCTTGCAGGTGTGTGTGCATGTGTATGTTGTGTGTGTGTGTGTGTGTGTGTGTGTGTGTGTGTGTGTCAGGGGGGATGGTTAGCTCCTGATGATGGTGCTCCAGGAACTAGTTCAGGTGTAGAGATGAGGAAGTGTTGTCAAAGGAGGAAAGCTGCACTCAGAGGGCCAAGGGACACAGTCCTCCTTGTGGAAGGTCTTTTAAGTCTGTGTTTGAATTGTTAATGTGGCATCTAAATGAAGCCCTAACAGCCCAGTGTCAATAGCTCATTAACCAGTTTGTAACAGAACCATGACTATGGAAACTGGGATTGAGGGAAGAGAATATTCCAGGTTGTATAGGAGACTGAGATTGTTAAACAGAATGCCTGCACATGTTTTAACAGTAAAACAATGATGACCACAGTGTGTCACCAGACTGTTTGTTTATAGAGGGCAGTGATTGGAGCTGAAACCTTTGTCCCTCCCTGCTTTCCTTATGTTTATCAGCAGGCTCCCTTTCTGGGTCTTGCCTGCCTCCTCCTCAGCTCTCAGCCCAAAGTGTGCCCTCAGTCTGGTCTGATTGTCTGGGTGCTGTGGGTGTTGAAATCTCCTTCGGTGTCCTCCTGTGCTGTGTGAGTCACACTCCTCATCACGACACTCAAGAGTTTGCCTGTGCCCCAATAGGGACAGGAAGATCTGGAGGTCCGGGGTTGATTCTTTTTGTACACTCCTGTGTCTCTGTCACTTAACAAGTGCCCGTGGAAGAACGGGGCTCCAAGTAACAATGGCAAACAGCAAAATGCATTCTCTCCTCCTCTTGACTGAGAAGATGATAGGCCTCCACATATCCGTAGGCTCTAGGGATTCGTCAAGTCTTGAACACAGTTGCTTGGCTACTGTCTGGAGGTTCAGCTCAGTTAGTGGGGTGCTAGCATAGCAAGCATTGAACACTGGGCTCGAGCCCTAGCACTGAACAACCTAGCTATGGTGGCCCTGTTTACTGTGCACTTAGAACTGAGTCAGTTATCACCAGGAAACTTCCAAATTGTGCCTAATTAAATTAAATTAACAAAATTAAGTGTGCCTAAAATAGATTACCCAGTGTTGGATTCTTCAAGTGTGAACCAACTCCATCTACTGAGTCATGCTGAATTGTACTTCCTTCTTGCCTGAAACTGATAGACACTCTGCTGGTCTCTGTGGTCTCAGAGACCACCCACGAAACCCTCCTCCCAATACCTAGGGGTTGATATTCTTTGTTCTGGTTAGTCTTCCATGCTCTAGTGATATCTACACATTTCAATCCTCAGAAAAACAGCTTCATTCAAGTCAAGATCCTTGCTACACTGAGAACAGTGGTAACTTGCTTCTGAAATGTCTATTGGAAGTGATCAGAATGAAGACCTATATTCTCCAATGTGGAAAAACACCTCATGACTACTGCACCTTAATTTGACTGAGGTAATTTTCCTTTTTTTTTTGTTTATGGGAATACACAGGAAACAGTTCACCATCTCTCTGTCATTGTTCATCTATAATGCTATAGTTACATCTGGAGTGGGCAGGTGGATCTGGAGAGATAGACGGTTAGGAGACTGTGCTTTAGACTACAGAAGAGAACCAAACGTCACACCTCCCAAAAAGGTGCGGGGAGTTCAGGGCGAGTCGGAGCAAGGCCAGGTTGATGTGGTGTGCTTCATGGCAGACTGGTCAAATTATATCTCTCGTACTGAGAGCCTCATTAAGGGCCTGCACCTTGGAGACATTTTGGCCTACCAAGGTGCATCATTAAGGTGGACTGGGCATAATAACAGTAATTCAAGTGAACTTAAAAGAGAAGTCTAAATTAGAATGCGTATTCACGTTTCTCTTGAAGACTCTATTGGATGAAGGAAGTTCACTGAAGGAATCATTAGCAAAATAACCAGGTGAAGGTGAGCATTGGCAGCAGTCATGTGCAAGAGTTAAGAACGCACAGCACACCCCATTGACTCTGGTTTTTGTGTCTTCTCCAACATCATTTCCTTACAGAACAGTTCGCAACAGCAACTGGGTCTACCCAGTGATTCAGTAATGCAAAGTCAGGACTTTTCTGCAAGGCTGCCTTGTCTCTATTGGCTGCATTCGTAAGTAAATCTTTGCGTTTGCTAAACATACTAGTTATGTGGTTCTCTGCTAGAGATGGCTCTCTCGAGGTATCTTGGCAGGAGGGTGGGACGTTTTCCCCTTCATTAGCTGCATTCTGCTGCAATCTTTCACCCAGTAGGGTAACAGGAAGATAGCTTCTTTGGAGAAGGGATGGGGAGAGTCATTTTCTTGCTGTACCTTATAATAGAGAACAGGGGAAATGCATGGCATGGGTGTGGGAGTCTGGCTGACTTACGGCGAAAAATAAACCTGGTTTCCTGTCTGACTCTTATCTCCACTCTCCCTTCACTCATCCTGTTCTTATTTCCATCCGAGTGGCTGGGAGGCACTTCCTGTCAGGACTGACATTTCTAGGCAGGCAGTGAAGGTATCACTTAAGAACCCAAAATACCAACCCCTGCAATTTTCTAGAGCTTCTCACCTTTCACTCATCAGCATATTTTCTTGAAATAATGCTGTCTTTTGATCAGATCCAACTCATAGTGCTACGTGGGTTGAATGAAGCGTCGTAATTTTGAAGCTTTACAGTCCTCTAATAATATGCTTCATTAGTCTGAAGAGATGTCAAGTCTACAAAACACTCAGTTGTCCATTTTTCATCCATCCACCATCTGTCATCCATCCATCCATCCATCCATCCATCCATCCACCCACTCATCCATCCATTGACGGGGCTAGTGTTCTACACTGAGGCAACAGCAGGTGCCTAGGACCTGTAGAACAGCAAGATCAATGTTCGGAAGCAGGTGTGTGCGGGGAGTGTATTACTAACTGAAGCATGATGAGGATTGCGGGGAGGAAGTAGAAGGTGGACGAGAATACAGAAGGGAGGAGAGAGAAGATTGGAGATCCAGTCATGGCGATCTCTGGAGACCAGGAGTGAAGAATCCTGGTGACTTTAAGTGTGATGGGAACACAATGGTGGGCTCTAATGCACAGGGTGACATAGTGCTATTTACAGTTCATAAGCATAAGTTGCTGTTTGTGGGAGAAACTGTAGGAGGCCAAAACCAGACTGTAGGTTCCAAATGACATGGAGAGAAAGGGAAAGATTCAGGTTATGGATCACCACCACCACCACCACCACCACCAAAAACCAAAACAAGACAACAAACAAACAAACAAACAAACAAAGGACACTGAGAAAGAAGGAAAGAGAGTCACCATTTATGGGGTCTGAGAATGTGGCTTGAATAGCGAGTATTAATACTGCAGGATAGATGGGTATGTGGCTTGAGTACGAGTATTGATACTGCTGGATATGTGAGTATATAGCTTGAATAATGAATATTAATACTGCTAGATATGTGAGTATATAGCCTGAATAATGAGTATTGATACCACTTGCTAGAACAGAAAACACTGAGGACACACATGATGAGATGAGGGAAGAGAGGAGGCAATCAGTCATACTTGTTTTTATAACTACATTTGCTACTTCCGTGAATCCCTGGAGAGAAGGCAGAGGATACGCAAGACTGACTTTGGTCCTCAGGATGTATTAAAAGCTGTGAGACCAGAACATTTACCTAGAAGGGACAGTGTGGGCAGGGAAGATCTCTCCAGCAGTTAGAGATTGATAAGAAGAGAAGGAACCAGAAAAGATGGTATCTTTGTCAGCTCAGCTTAGGACCAGTGGACTCAAAGGATGGGAAAGACACCGATGAGTCATCAGAGAGTTTTTATTGAGATGTAAAGGACTGAATTCTTATGCTAGAAATCAACATTAGTAGGTGCATTGACTGTTAGGCTTCTCCGTTAGATGGGGTACTTTACATCATCCCTGAATGACTTGGAGTAAGCTAAAACTTGCTGACTTCCCACGGGAGTCCTTATTCATTGTGAGGAGTGGATAGGGACCAGACTGGAGGGAGGTGAGGGGGGACAGGAGGAAGGGTGGGGGGAGGAATGTGATTGGAATGTAAAATGAAATTAAATACATAAATAAATTTTTATTTATTTGTGTATGTGTGTATATACATTTGTATGCATATGTGTGTCTGTGTATTTGCATGTCTGTGTTTAAGCTTGGAGGCCAGAAGATGTCCTCTACCACTATCTACACACTCCTTTAAAAGTTTTATTAATTTGTTTTAATGCTTGTCTAAGTCTATGTGTAACAGGTGTGTGTGTGTGTGTGTGTGTGTGTGTGTGTGTGTGTGTGTGTGTGTGTGTGCAGGAGCCTGTGGATGCCAGAAACAGGCGTTGGATTACTTGGAATTGGAGTTACAAACAGTTGTGAGCCAACATCTGGATGCTGGGAACCAGATTTCAGTCCTCTGATAGAGCAGTAAGTGCTCCTAAGCCCCGAGCCATCTCTCCAGCTCTACTCCTTACCAATTCCTTTTGAGGTAGGAATAGGTACAAGATCTCTCCTTTGACCCAAGGCCCATGCTTTCTATTCTAGGCTGGAAACCACAAGCCGCAGTGATCCTCCTGTCTCTGCCCTCCTCCCTGGGTTTCCAGGCCTCCACGGGATGCCTAGCTTGGTATGTGGATGCTGGGATACAAAGAGCTGTGGCCCTTGTGATTGCACAGCAAGTGCTGTCAGCTGTGCCATTTTTGTCTCTCTAGCTCCTAGCAAGAGTAAATTTTCTAACATTAGCTAATGTAGTAGTTACTTTTCTTGTTCCTGTGACAAAATAGTTGACCCAGAGTAACTGAAATAAAGAAGAGATTATTTGAGGGCATAGTCCGTCACGGCAGGGAAGGCGTTGGCAGTAGAGGCTTGAGGCCGCTGGTCACATGGCATCTGCAGTCAGGGAGTGGAGAGAGATGAGTGCCGGTCCTCAGCTTGCTTTCTCCTTCTCATTTGGTGCAGGACTACAGTCCACGAAGTGGTGCCACCCACGTTTTAAGGCAGGTCTTCCCACCTACATTTACCCAGTCCTGAAACTCGCTAACAGATCCATTAAATGATTCTAGATCCCATCAGGTTGACAGCATTAACCTTCAGACCTACTAATCTAGTATTCTGGAAAAATTAAGCATCATGGAAGTTGAGATGTCCCTTAACCGCTTGTTTACCCAGTTAGTTCAGTGCAGGGTTAAAAAGGTATCAACAGCATGGGTTCTCACCATCCACCGGCTCAGGGACTATGCACAAGTTATTCCCACCCTGTTCTCATCATCCACTGGCTCAGGGACCGTGCACAAGTTCTTTAAGCTTCCCCAGCCTCTCTTCTCTGACAGACTGTTCTGAGTTGTTAGCCGTGATTTCACGGCTGTGTACGTGAGCATATGAGCACATGAGGAACAATAGGAACAACACAGGAAATGAGCTTAGGGCTCTGCATGTGCTCATTCTAGCTGTGACAGTTACTAGAGCCACCTTTCTCTGCCTCCAGATGGCATTTTCTGCTTCACAGTGTGCTCATTTTTACTGTTGTCATGGTTTTCCTTCAATTTTTTTTTGGGCCAAAGATAGCATTGAATTCCTTTGATCCTCCTGCTTCCACAGAAGTGTGTCCTCGTGCCTAGTTCTATTTGGTCCTGAGGAATAAACTCAGGACTTTGTACATGTTTTGCAAGTACTCTGGTAGCTGATATCCTTAGCCCCATGTCTTTTATTTTAGGTCTTTAATCTATAATCAAGAAATAGGTTCACCTGTTGTGCCAGGCACTGGGTACAACCTACCACTCACCCATCCATCCATCCATCCATCCATCCATCCATCCATCCATCCATCCACCCATCCATCTATGCATCCATCCATCTATGCATCCATCCATCTATGCATCCATCCATCCATTTATCCATCTATGCATCCATCTATGCATCCATCTATGCATCCATCCATCCATCCATCCATCCATCCATCCATCCATCCATCCATTTATCCATCTATGCATGCACTTAGCCATCCACACATATATCTAAACATCCATCTATTCATCCATCCTTCCCCTTGGTGTCTCTTTATTGCCCACTGACCTTTTACAATTTAACATTGATTTTACCCAGTCTTGTGACTCCAATTAGTTGTGGCTGGCTGTGCACAATTTGCTTCCTTAAATAAGCCTGCAATTTCTTGAGGGAAAGGAGAATATCTCCTTCTTTAAAAAAATAAGGACAAAGCAAAGGGCCAGATAATCAATGGGCATACAATGTACTCATGTTAAAGTAAAAAAAAAAAATATTTGGCCAGTCTGTTGGGGAAGTCTTCCAGTGACAGCCCCCTCCTGGATTCCCTGCCAGACAGCAGTAGTGTGGCCATTTTCTGAACGTGATTTTCCAGATAGGCAGAAGTACCTCAATTACACAAATCACACATTGCTGCCTAAGGGAAATGCCTGCCAATTTCAGGGGAGTCTGCTCGCATCCAGTTTTGTTTGTTGCAGCTTTAAAACATCCCATTTGCCCTCTGTCGCAGAGGCATTCACCTCCGAGTCACCTTTTGCCCTTCCTGACACCTTCTTCCACCCCTGGCAACAGCGGCTGCCGCTGCCGTAGTGCACAGCCACACCCAATGTTCTGATGCCTGAGTGCCATTTTCCCATATCTATTCATTATCCAGACACTTCTGAGTTCGCCTTTGGGGACCTGGCATTGAAAAAAGGTGGAGGAACACAACGATGAGTAATTATGAACATCACTGTCTAAGAAAGCTGAGCCCTCAAAGTGGACAACAGAGACAACCTCAAGTCATCATGATGAATAAGAGACCAAACAGAGTAGAACTGATTCTATCTGGCAGTTGTGGGGTGCTTCATGGTGGTGATGGGAAGTAGGTTTCCCCAAGGAGGTAAGGATAGGAAGGGCAGTTGTGGCAAAGCTAATGTTACGTGTGAACCCATGGTAGCCGATGGTGTGAGGGGACTGTGGGTACCAGCTGGTGAGCTAAAGTAGACGGTAAGAAGAAAGAGAAGAGGCTGGATCCAGTGGAAAAGAGCCCTTTGGGGCACACCAATGATTTGGGGTTACTGTAAAACATGGGGCCATTGAGGCAGTGGTTCAGAAAGTTCAGTCAGTGAGAATCGTCACCAGGCAAATGAAGATAAAAGGTGATAAGCTCAAAACTGAGGTACTGCAGGGATGTGGAGGTAAAGGATCCAATTAACTTGAACGGTTAGATGCTTAGAAGAAGGGTAGAAGCAACAGGTTCAAGTACAGAGGGGCAGGACCATTAAGGATGACCCAAGATGTCCATTTACAACAGCTAGGTAACAGACTTCATAGATGAGATGGAGATGATGGGAAGATGAGATCATCAGAACGGACATGATGATTTGGGACACGAAACAGCCAGGTGCATCTAGAACTCCAGGGAGAAGTCTGCAGACAGAAGCAGGATCAATTCAGAGCTTTAGAATGTGACCCTTTGTTTTGCTTGCATACCAAAAATTTTGGTGCGAAATGGGAATCATTATCTGCATGAGTTTCAGTATCAGGCAGGTTAGGTAGCAGTTCCATCATATTCTTTTATCAATATGCTGACTTTGTCTTGTGTTGACTGCAGATCTGAAGACATTGTAAGCATTCATGCTGGCATTGGGCAGACTGAGCTGCTCCTAAAGTTTTCAAGTTGAAGCAGCTAAACCAACCGCCCTAAGCAGAATCTTCCAGGCCTGTTGCAGGGGTCCTCCTACTTGACAATACCTTCCTTCCTCACCTTCAGTATCTCTAAAGCAAAGCTCAAAGGATGCTGAGTCCCTCTATTTAACACGTGTTTGCTTTTCTGGTATCCCAGGAAAACAAAAACAAAAACCAAAAAAAATGGCAAAACCTGTTTTGGAAAAACTCCCCAAACCTCACTGTTTGCATAGTATTTATTGCAATTGCTCAATTGTATGTTTTATTTATTTATTTGTATAAAGTTCAGATTAAAGAGTTGGATCTCTGAACAGCTGAAGACTCTGAGACTCAACCAGATAAAACTAATATCTAGAAAAAAACACACAGAGAAAAACAGTCCCCAAACATGCAAACGCAGGACATTTTCTGAACATATGGCAGCGTTTAGCTCTAGTCGGCACGAAATAGGAACAAAATTAACAAAGCCCAACTGTGAGTGAGGCTCCTTCTTCCTCTCTGTTTTTCTACATTATGTGGCTGCCTGAAAGCAGGGCTCTGTTATAAGCATCAAACTTTGCTTGAAAACACCTGTATTAGTTAAATGGTAAAAGCACAGGCTTCCTGCACCTTCTGTCTGGGCTTTGGTTTCCAACGTTGAGGGTTGAATCTGTGGTTTGAATCTTGGAATTCAGTTTCACACAGAGTTTGGGTCCTGTGTGTTGTGTGTATGTTTGTGTGTGTGTGTGTGTGTGTGTGTGTGTGTGTGTGTGTGTGTGTATGCAGGGCTGAGATTCCAGGAAGTACCACCATCATCCACCCAGTTGCTTAAACCAGACACCGGGAGATAATTCAGAAACCTTTCAGTGCTACCCATGCTACCCACTCAACATCATCAGATAGGGCTAGTCTGCTGAAACCTGTCTCTCTCACCTTGTCTCCATGACACTGGCATCTCTCCTCTCCAATGCTCTCATGTTACACATGGTATATTAGGGTCATTCTTTACTTCGTCATACAGGGTTACACAAGACCATTATCTGCCAAGTATGCAATTGTACTTCAAGTACATACCCTTCCCCTTCTCCCCTTCTCGTCTTTGTTAGTCCCCTTTATTCCCCGACAGGCTTGTTTCTGCTTTCGTGTTATCTCTCTCTCTCTATGATTTCGTGTATCTGTTAAGTCTAGGACACACAAATGGGAGAAAACATGTGATACTAGTATTCTGGAGACTGACTTAATTCACCTACTCATCTACAGTTATAGCCCTTTGGTGTAGGAGGTCCTTCTGTCTTTGTGTTGCTTTCATTGGTTAATAAAGAAACTGCTTTGGCCTGTTGATAGGGAAAAACTTAGGTAGGCAGAGAAGACAGAACTGAATTCTTGGAGGAAGAAGGCAGAGTCAGAGAGACACCATGGATCCACCAGAGTCAGCAATTGGGAATTTTACCTGGTAAGCCACTGTCACATGGCAATACATAGATTAAGAGAAATGGATTAAATTAGGGTGTAAGAATTAGCCAATAAGAAACTAGAGCTAATGGGCTAAGCAATGATTTAATTAATACAGTTTCTGAGTGGTTATTTCGGGGCTAAACTAGCCGGGCAGCCGGGATGAACAAGCAGCCCCTCTTTGCAATAGCCCTTTTCTTTATGGCTGAAAAACAATTCTGTTATGTGTACAACACCTCATTATTTTCATCCATTCCATTGCTAATGGACATTAGGTTAGAGAGTTAAATTAGTGACCTTTTGCTAAGAGACACAATCCCACCATGCCTCTCTTAAAATGACTAGGCAGCTTTCAAAGCTCCCCCATCAGCCTCCCCGCCCCACTCCACTGCCAGGAGGTCAGTGTTCTCGTTTTTATGTATAGCTCTGGAAGGCAGCAGTTCCAATCAGAGGACACTGGTGGGAAGCAGTAGCGGATAAAGCCATTAGTATTTGTTGTACAGTGTCCCTTCGTCTGGAAGAGCTATGTTCTAAAACTCTTAGTATCTGAGACCGATTGTACTGAACCATCTATCCATATCTATATCTATATACACTGTTTTTTCTATACATCTATGATAAAGTTTAATTTATAAATCAAGCATGACAGGAGACTTTCACCAATAATCATAATACTTTATGATAAAATTACTGGCTTTACTGCTCCTGTACTATGAGGACATTAAGTAAAATAAATGTTACTTGAACACAAGTGCTGTGTTTTCAAGAGGACTGATCTTCAAACCGAGACAGCTAGAAAGCAGGTACCACATAGAGTGGAGGTGTAAATGGGAGATTCGTATCCTGAGAGGGAAAGGGACCCACAGTGTGAGGTTTCTCCATGCTCTTATGGATAACGCACAAATTGAAATTTATGAATTGTTTATTTCTAGAATTGTTTTTTTTTTGTTGTTGTTCCGTGTGTTTGAACCAAGGTTGGATTGAGGTAGTTGAAATCCCAGAAAATGGGAACTGTGGACCACCACAAATGTCTGAATTATTTCACCAAGGGGACTGAATGTGGGGGCCAGCAAAGTTCAGGGCAAGCTGGGGGTAGGAACCAGCAAAACCAGTGCTGACTGGGCCTGTTTTGCATCTGGCAAGCATTGAGAGAGAACAGATTTAGGCTAAGGGTGCTACTTGGTCCTATGTCCTTAGAGAGGAGGAAGGAAGCATGGGGAAGGGGGCACTCTTAAAGTTCCATCCTTTGAGACTTCCTTTCAGGGTTCAATTAAAGATGCCATGATACGTACATGGTGCACAGACATATACCCAGGTGTGCACACTCACACTCATGCACATAAGATTAAATAACATTTAAACAGTATTCAATATTAAAAGCTTAAGATGCCTCAACTCTTGAGGAAAAAGGTTCACTCAGGCCAGTGGCTTCAAGGGAGAGAACTAAGCAGCTGGGGATTGGGTGGGAAAATTTCTTTTCCATTGTGTTGTCTTTTGGTGACTTTTATACACATGTGTACTTAAAGAATAATAATTAAAAATAATGAAGAGTCGAAAAAAAATAAAGATGCCATGATAAACGATAGGGGTCAAAAATCCCAGGGTTAAGAAGTCCACTCACAGTGGGTTCTGTCTATCTGTATTTCTTTGTTCTTCTTTCTCTTTCTCATTTCTATCAGTTCTCCCTGTTACAAGCGTTCCCAGTCATACATACCCTTTAAACCAGCAATTTCCCAGCGCCAGCAGGTTCCAGGGCCAGAATTCTTTTGCCCCATAAAAAATCCGAGAAAGAGTTCACACACACACACACACACACACACACACACACACACACACACACACACAGATCTGTGTCTGTCAGCTCAAAGGTGGGTGTGGCTAGTAGTGCACGTCTGGTGAACTCCTCAATGGAGAAAGTCAGTTAAGAAAGAAATTCAATCACCAGGGGATTCTAGAAGGGGAAGGTTAGTGTGCTACACTACATTTTTAGGTGGTAGATAAAAGAGCTAAAAGGTTTATTCTCAGTAAAATTATGAATGGGGCACCGATTGTTTAAATCAGCGGCGATAAACTCTTGGAATTTCCATTTTCTTACCTTCATTGTAATGGTACATTTCAGCTGAGCAGTAGTGTGGACCGAGTGAGGCAAACTCCCCAAAGTCCTTAACACACTGTCTGGGACAAGGAAATGAGACTCAAGACAGGACTGTGTGGGTACGTATTGCCACCTCTCACCTCTGAGCGCCACCTCAGTCAAGTTCTAGAAGGAGATGGCGATTTCCCCATGCAGATTTTGGTCTGTATAATTTAATGAGCTCCCACACAGCTGTGAATAAAATAGATTTGTTGGCAGTTGTGAAGGAAATTGACAGTTCTTTCCAGTCTTGGGCGTACGGTCAAAGTATTGGAAATCTATCCTGTGTCTCTCAAGTTCTTGTTTCAATCCATTAGAATTCACAGAGCTTCAGGTCAGCTCAAGTTCTGGGTAGAAGGTTAACATTTTGACTAAAAGAAATCACACAGGTGAAGCACACTGAGATTAACTCCCCCACCCCCGACTCCTACACGCACAGAACCCTGTGTGGGAAATCTTTCTTCTCTCAGGAGTGTAAGCAGATAGAGGGGTGGCTCGTGCCAATGGGAGAGCCTCTACACAGGCGACCAGGTCTCACACTGAACGTGCAGGATGGTTTCTAACAGAGACCAAGTTAAGTGGTCCACAGGCTGGTAAGTAAGGCCATGGTGGGGACACCTTAGGCGGATGCCCACTGTGGGTCATTCTAGGCAAAGACCTGGATAAATTCTTGGCTTCCTCTGCTGACAGTGTGATCTCTTAGCGGGTAGAGGAGAGCACATAGGAGCCTTCTGTTTGAGGTTTCAGTCAGGAAGAAGGAAGGGGTTGGAAATACAAAGGATGGGGTGCAAAAGGGAAAGAAACCATCGCAGAGCATGCAAGATCGCTCAGTGCTGAGTGTTCAGGGGCTGAGACCCACATCTCCCAGGGCCAGCAGCTGGGTCTGCTACTTCCTAGCTATGTGCATTTATGTTGCTGTACCTTCATTTTCTCCTCTGTAAAATGGGGATAATATGATTCCCTGGTTCATATCATGGTTACGAAATTAAGCAAATCAATATACTGAGTATAAGGGATGCTACTCAGTGAATGTTGGTATTGGTGGCAATTGAACTGATACTTAAAATAGGAAGTGTAGATGAGCATAGTCATGGACCTTAGGCTTTAGAGAGCTAAAAATTCATTAAATTGAGTGTAAATAAGAGATTTTAATTCATTCTAATTTAAAAATTAAGAGCTGTAGAGAAGAATTTGGCTTAAGAGAGTGTGGCAACCTTTTCTAGAAAGGGTGAGAGAGTCAATATTTTAACTATGAGCTGTGGGGGTCTTCCTGGCAACTAGTTAACTGTGAGGAGTAGCTCTCTCACATCAGTACACAATGTGTTAACAAATGAACAGGTCTGTGGTCTAATAAAGCTTTATTTAAAAAAGATTTGTGGATTCTCATTTGCAAACCTTTGGGCCAAAAGAGATGAGAAACACACACACACACACACACACACACACACACACACACACCCCTCCCAATGTGCCTGTTGATGATACTTGGGAGAAGAGAAGCAAGAAGACAAGTGAACCCACAGAGCTTTACAGGAGCTGCTTACTTCATTGGCGGGGATGGGGGGGGAGGTGACAAAAAGGAGAGAAACTGGTGTCCTCATGTAGTTCAGAAATCAACATCATAATTGTGTGTGTGTGTGTGTGTGTGTGTGTGTGTGTGCCTTTTACAGATGAAAGGGTGCATGAATCTCTGGAAAAGGTTGACTGAGGAAACAGAGAGGAATAGTGTTGTGGTGTGCTTGTCTCCTCCTCCTCTTCTCCTTTTTCTTTTTCTTCCTCTTCCTCTTCCTCCTCCTCTTCTCCTCCTTTTCTTTTTCTTCCTCTTCCTCTTCCTCCTCCTCTTCTCCTCCTTTTCTT
>NC_022014.1:72902385-72910762 GCF_000317375.1 Microtus ochrogaster
CTTCCTCTTCCTCCTCCTCTTCTCCTCCTTTTCTTTTTCTTCCTCTTCCTCCCCCTCTTCTCCTCCTTTTCTTTTTCTTCCTCTTCCTCCCCCTCTTCTCCTCCTTTTCTTTTTCTTCTTCCTCCTCCTCCTCTTTTCCTCCTTTTCTTTTTCTTCTTCTTCCTCCTCTTCCTGCTAACAGACTTCCCCTTTCTCTTCAGAAACCCACTCCTGCAGAAGCACCTGCTGCTATCTTTGCTCCTAAGGCAGCCCCCATCCTATCCCTCCTGGGTAATAAAACCTTTGTGCTGAGAATTTGCTGTCTGGGTGTGTTCTGTGCCCACTCTGAGGCCTCTTTAAGAACCACACATTCCGCAGACACTTCTGCAAGGCTCATTCGCTGATCAGAACTTCAGTGATATGGAGGGGTTGGGATGTTGCTGGTCTAGAGCCTAAATATACCTATCTTGGACTATCTTTAGCCCTTTGATAGCAACTCCTTGCCCACCTCTCTGACCTCACATGTCTGTGACTGGAAAGTTAAACCTGTTGGGATAGAATAACAGACCACAAGCTTCACCTGACCAAGAGACTGAGCATGTCATCAGATGGAATCTGAGGCCTACAGCAGAGATCTCCCCATTGTGCTTTTAAGCTGCCACAAAAGTATTTGAAAGAGTCTTATGATTTTCTTTGTTTTGTTACAATTAAAACTTCATTACATTGTTACCAATTGGAGTATTGAATTTGGGGTAACTTGAATCTGTGCTTTGTGGCTATGGTTACTCATTTTGGGTTCTAAAATAAAACTATTTCTAATCTAATTGAGAGATGTATTGCGCATCCTTATGGTCTAGTAGTTTTATTGATGACCTGGAAGTGAAACGGATGACACGGAAGCAGTTGACCCTTTAAGAGATGTTGGGCCATGGTGCCATGAGACCACTTAATACCAACCACTGAAAACAGACCTTGACTCAAGTACAGCCATAGTCAGTGAGGGTAAGACATTGACAGATGATCCAAAAGTTCCAGATGCAAGCACATATTGTCTTCAAATACTGAGATCTGTGGCAATTATCTTTAAAAATACTTTTGAACAGTTTTTATTATGAGTATATATTGTGATGTGGGAGTGATTTCTTATTAATAAAGAAACTGCCTAGGCCCATTTCATAGGCCAACCCTTAGGTAGGCGGAAAAAACAAAACAGGATGCTGGGAGAAAGAAGCTGAGTCAGTGAGTCGCCATGGTTCTCCAACTCCAGGCAGATGCAGGTTAAGATCATTCCTGTTAAGCCAGCTTGTGGACTACACAAAATAATAAAAATGGGTTAGATCAATATGTAAGAGCTAGCCAATAAAAAGCTAAAACTATTGGGGCCAGACAGTGTTTAAAAAAATACAGTTTCCGTGTAATTATTTCGGGTCATAAGCTAAGCTAGCCATGTGGGCGGCCGGATGCTGGGGACGCAGCTCCGCCGCTCTTATTTCAACAATATTGTTTTTAAACATCCAAAGAAAATGGAAGCTGTTTAGGGTGGAAGAGTCCATTTGGGGGAACAGCCTATTGGTGTTTAGAAATCATAAAAAAGGCTTCTTTTCATTGAGCATAAATAGACATTTCTCCTTGTAATGGTCTAGCTTATAAACCACCAAGTGTCCCAGATTTTAGTTGCTTTCCCATCAGCCATGTATCCTTTCTTGACACCAGATCTTCTCTCTCAGTACACTCCCAATATGACTTTAGTAGCACCCTTTGAAGTTAGGGTAGAGATGGAAACCCCATTCCAGCCAAAGAGGAACTGTCTGTGAACCCAGGAGAGACACAGGCAGAATTTCTCTCCTCTCTCTGTTTCTCTCCCTCCCTCCACCACTCTCTCTCCTCACCCCCTCCCCAGCATTAGCAGTGTATCTGGCATGCTCTGTGATTAGCCACACTGATGACCCTCTGATATCCTGGGGATAGCCAACCAGCAATTGGGAAAAGAACAGGACTCCTGGTGCATGGATCGCAGCCTCTCCTTCCCTAAGTTTGTAAGTTTTCAGGCTTCTGAGAAAAGAGGTGCCTTTGACACTTCCTAATGGTCCAGCCCCCCCCAGAGCACTCACACAGGGCACGATAAGGCTATCTCTTAGACAATCTGAGCATTGTTATCTGCGAGGCTGGTTCATCAGTCTTGGATGCCCTGCTATTACCTGTTTTCGTGTACAGTCTTGCAGCGAGGGACCACAAGGCAGTTTTGCAATTTTATTTCATGTCGTTATATTTTGTTGCTTTAACTATCGGGGGGAATAAAGGCGTCTTCATGTGGCTCACTGATTTCTCTTTCTCGTGATGGCTGTCATCCTTTCCCAAGCTCAGCTCTGTGGGAGACAGGGGTAAATCCCGGAGATTCATGTCACTGAGGGATGAAGTGTTTATTCTCTGCATTCGAGAACTTACAGGCAAGTCTCGGGGCAACACCAGCCTTCGCATCTCCTACGAGGCAGAGAAGAACCATGGTGAGAAGGAGTATGGGGGTTGAGAACACCTGTTGACATCACCAAAGGAAGCTGTCAATGGGAGCAACCTGCTGAACCTCCCCAGGTTCAAACCCAGGCTTTGCTCTGGAATACCAACAGTTACAGATAGATAACATTTTTTTTTTCCTAGCTCTTGATACCACGTGGAGAGTGAGCATGATGCTCATTGGGCAGAGTGCATAAGGATTAAGTGTTCGCGCAGTCTTCAGTGCTGCACCCAGGAGATGTTTGCTTGAGAAATGGCCCCTGTGGACTCACATATTTGAGCGCTCATCCCTGAGGGGTGCTGTTTGGGGAGGTTGTGGACCTTTAGGAGGTGGGACCTTGCTGTAGGAAATACATTATTGGGGGCTAGCTTTGAGGGTTTATGGCCTTGCTCCACTTCCTGTTCTCTCTGCTTCCTGTTTGTAGACTATCATCATCAGCCATCTTCCTGATGCCATCATGCTGCAAGTATCACTGCTATTGTGGGCTCTGTTTCTCTGAAGTCATAAGCCCAGATAAACCCTTTCCTTCCTCATGTGATTTTGGTCAAAGTGTTTTTATCACGCAACAGAAAGGTCATTGCTATAACATCACATGTGTTAAGAACTCAACAGCTGAGCGCTGTACCTTCTAGCACATGGGAGACAGTCTCTTCCCACAGAGAAGGCAACCACATCCACTTCTTGGAACTTGTTCTTCAGGAAGACCACTTGTGCGCATGCGTGTGTGTGCGTGTGTGTGTGTGTGTGTGTGTGTGTGTGTATGTGTGTTTTTCAGAAAGCAGTGCTAACATAGATGACTCTTAGCTCCTTCTGAGTAACCAGTTTATACCTATTCTTCTTATCTACTTACCACGATTGCATCTGCAACACTCTTTTGGTTGGTGGCAGTGTTTCCCTAGAAACACACAAGCTCCTTGGGGTTGAGGGTTTGTAATTCATTCCCGGGTTTGGGTCCTGACAGAAGCACAGTGTCTGAAGAATATTGGCCAGTGGACAGAAGAAGAATCTGGCTAGTTTCTAGAAAATTTGGAGAATAATAGTTTTCAAGTTCAGCTTCCCATGGGAGTCACTGGTGGTTAGTGTGACAACCATCTGGTTTGCTCTGGTCTCAGGGAGTGGGATATTTGCTTTTAGAACAGGGACCTATGAGTTTTCAGAGGCTCATGGCTTCACATGCTAAAAGTTGGGGGCAAGTATGTCATTCTTGGGAAAACCAGAATTTGTCAGCCACTTCATCCATGGGGGCTTCAAGACCTGTTGATGTGATGTCTGGGATCTAACCCCAAGCTTCTTCTTTAGCTGTTCTGAGGAAGACTGGATGCTAACACTTCCGATAGCCTGGCTGATTCCGATGTTCAGATTCGAATTTGTACAGATGTTAACTGTTGGTTCCAGCATACCCTGGAGGGCTCCGACTAGCTGTAGTTGATATCCTGTCTCTTCCATGTTTGGGTTCCAGTTGTTTAACCCCATTAGTGGCCTCCTAAGTTTGCCCACGGTGCCTTCCAATATGCATAATTTTTGATGTGTGCGACAGCAGGAGCAAGGTTGGCGTATACTGACTCAGCAATAACATACAAAGGCACTAGGCAAGGAATCATTCAAGCAGGCAGTTACAAGCCCCCACCTGTCCAGAATGGTCTGCATAATTGAAATCATGAAAGTCAGGGATCCATCATGCGCGCATGTGCGTGTGTGTATGTGTTGTGTGTGTGCATCCATGGACACATGGAGGTCAGAAGAACATGGTAGATGCCTGCTCTATCATACTCTTCCTTATTTTCCTGAGATATGGGCTCTCTGGCTGAACCTATAGCTAGGCTGGCATCCACTATGTCCCAGGGATCCTCCAGTTTCTGCCCCACCCCACCTACAGTGGTAGAATCACAGGCATGAATGGGGCCATCCTGAGATTTTCTATAGATGCTTGGGAGTTTGAGCTCAGGCCCTCATGCTTGCTCAGCCCATCACATCATCTCCCTCAGTCCCTGGGATCTACGTTTTAATCAAGCTTTCCAAGGAGTGCAGAGGCACACTCAAGTTTTCGGTTATATGATAATTACACCTTCTTCCCAGTCTACATCTTCCCTTGAAATCCTCTCATTTCTGAACATCAAAGCTGGAGCCACTGCCTCTAATCTTCCCCTGGACTTCTTTGACAGGTAACAGTTCTATGCTACTTAAGAGACCATGTATAATGGCAGATGGGAAGACGATGCTCAACTCATCCCTTCCTGTTCTGTGAGCAAGGGCGAGAGTCTATTTTTCTACAGTCAGGAGATTAGATGCCTGCCGTTCTAAGATATCGAGCTTTGGAGTTTAGTTTTAATCCTTTGTTACTTAGTATTATTGGGGCCAGAACTGACTAATACACTCCTGAAAAGGACAAAGAACTGAGGTCTGGCATTAGTGCCCCACCCCAAGACTTAATTTGAAACTCACCGTGGTGGCCAGAGCCTGGAAAGGGGAGAAGATCTGTCCAAACTGATAGCACTTGTGCATGCTGACGTCACCAAAGCGGCTACGGCGTTCCTTCCAGCCTGCCAATCTCTTCTCTGCCTTCATGTCCATAAGGTGCCGGAAAGGGCCTTGCTGGGGCAGACGGGTCATACGTGCCTGCAAAGGGACCAGTTACCATGGACACAGCATAAGACAAACTGTATTCTATAACAGGTGGCTCTTGTTCATGGCTCTCATCAATGAGAGTGACTTTCATTGACTTTTGCCTTCTATCTTTTTTAAAAACATTTTTCTATTTTTATTTTTATTAAAAACTATCTTTTTTTCATTTTACATACCAATCCCAGTTCCAACTCCCTCCCCTCCTCCTGTTCCCTCTACTCCCCACCCCACTGCTCCGTATCCACACCTCCGAGAGGGTAATAGTGTCTTCTGTCTTTCTGTTGCTTTCATTGGTTAATAAAGAAACTGCTCTGGGCCCCTGATAGGGCAGAACTTAGGTAGGTGGAGAAATATAGAACTGAATTCTGGGAGGAAGAAAGTGGAGTCAGGGAGAAGCCTTGGATCCTCCGCCTAAGATGGATGCTGATTAGAATCTTTCCTGGTAAGCGATACACAGATTAATAGAAATGGGCTAAATTAAGATGTAAGAGTTAGCCAGTAAGAAACTAGAGCTAATGGGCCAGGCAGTGTTTTAGTTAATAAAATTTCTGTGTGGTTATTTCATGTGTAAGCTAGCCAGGCAGACAGGATGAACAAACGGCCTCTCCTACTACAGGTTAAGGCACATTGCTTTGAGGAAGGACAAAGGAAGGATCTTTCTACTATATCCAGTCTGAACACAGTATCCCTCCAAAGAGAACGGGTTCCAAAACGTCAGTACAAGCAGTAAGGATAAATCCTGGTCCCAATGCCAGTAGTCCCACAGTCTGCTCCAGCCATACAACTGTCACCCACATTCCAAGGGCCTCGTTTGGTCCTATGTTGGTTCCTTCCCTGTCTGGCCAGAGTTGGTGAGCTCCCATTAGCTCAGGTAAGCTGTTTCAGTGGGTGTCCCCATCACGGTCTTCCTTCCACAGGTCGCTTACATTGGGGATTTTGACCGAGTCACCAGAAAAATGATTGTCATTGTCTCCTTGGTTCTCCCCGTTTCAGACCATATTACCCTCATCTCATTGCTCTCTTCTTGCCTTGTCCCCTTGGGCTGTCAACAGGTCCAGAGCTCTTCCTGGACAACACCAGTTTCTCTTATGCAATTAGTGCCTCCTCTTGCCCATGTGTGGCGGTGGAATAGCATCCTTGACTCCTCACCAGAGGACTTTTCTCAGGACGTCTTGGCTTCCTCGGTAGTGGAGAAGCCCCAGCAATTGCTATCTCTATCCACATCTTAAGTTCTTTGTTTCCACAGAGCCGGGAATGCGGCCAGTAACCGAGACTGGTGGCTGATGGCTCTGGGCTACTGAGAGCTGAGTGTCTCCGCTCCTTCTAAGTAGGTATCTGGCAGGGTGAGGGTATACTGGGGAGTAGGAGGCTGGACTCACCGCAGGAACTTGGTCCCAGTGAAGGAGTTAAACCACATCCTGTCTCCCACATAGCAGGAAATAGGACCATGTTTTGTTTCTTTCAGCTTCTTCCAGGACTGACCAGAAAGACACCAGACAGGGAGTGATATAGCTGTCCTGAAGCAGGATGGAGGAGCTGAGTGACATTAGAGACCAGCATGACCTCAGGAATCAAGCCTCTGCCTTCCCAGATGTGATGGAGGAAGGCCATTGGTTGATTAAATAAAGAAGCTGCTTGCCCTGATAGGTTAGAACGTAGGTGGGAGGAGTGAACGGAGCAGAATGCTGGGAGGAAGAGGAAGTGAGCTCAGAGTCTCGACAGCTCTCCTCTCAGGGGCAGACGCCTCAGAGAGACACGATGCTCCACTCTTGCGGGCAGAGGCGAGAGCTCTGGTCTCTGAGGCACACGCGATGAAGCTCCGACCCAGGATGGACGTAGGCTAGAATCTTCCCGGTAAGCGCACCTTGGGGTGCGACACACATGATTGGAAATGGGTTAGTTCAGGTGCGAGAGTTAGCCGAGAAAAGGGCTAGAGCTAAAGAGCCAAGCAGTGATTAAAAGAATACAGTGTCCGTGTAATTATTATGGGGCATAAGCTAGCCAAGCGGCTGGGGTGCTGGGGACGCAGCCCCGCCGCGCCTATTACTACACAGATGGAAGACTGAGACTTGGCGAGGTGAAAGGCGGGCTTTTCTTGGCCTTGTCACCTTCTCTGGCAGCAGAGTTAAGTATCTCTATATAGGTTTAGTGCAGCGGCTCTTTCAAAAAAAGGCTGTTTTCAGGGTTCACCCCGAAGAGCCACAGCTTGTTGACAATGGACCTCAGATGGAACAAGACAACCTCATCTGCTCTGACCAGAGCTGACCTCATGTGGAGCTCTCTCTGCAGTGAAAGATGAGGGAACCTTCCATCTCTCAGCCCCGCCAGCTCTGCTGTCCACCCCAATCCGCCTTGCCAACTTTCTTTAGACGGCTCACGCCACCATCACCGTCGTCACTGTCATTCACCATCATCCTCCTTCTAGTCCAGGACCTAAGTTTGCATCTCTTCTGCTTGCATCCTACCAAGCCCAGCTTCTATTGCTCTCTTGTCTTCTCTCCCCTTCACTTCCATTCACCTTCTAAGATTCTGACTTTGGCTTCTATTAACTTATCACCTCCGCTGGAGACCATTCTAAAGTCTTCTCAGAGTTAGCTTACCTCAGGATTCTCACGGCATCCTCTTAAAGGGTCTCTGTCCCTATGTGACTTACTGATAATGTGTCTCTATCTGGACCTGTCCCAATTAGACCCTAAGGGTCTTGTGATCAGGACCTGTGTTTTAGCCACCTACACGGATCACACACTGTGTAGGAAGTTCGCTACAGATATTTGTCACCCAAGTGAGCAATTGGATTTGGATTTTCTGGATAGATGTGTATTAGGGATTAAAGATTCAGAATAATTCTGAAGTTTTGGGGAAGCAAAGTTTCTTGCAAAGTGAAACGAACCCTTGGGGGAAATCGGTTAACCCGTTAGTGGTAGGAAAGACAAAAGGGCCTTCAGGGCATCAAGAGGCAAAGACCAGACCTGTAACACCTTCTGCCGTGGACACACACACCCAGCAGAAACTCAGGGCAATGAGGCAAAACAGAGGTGTCCAAGGATAGAAAATGCACTAGGAACCTCAGAGAACTGTGAAACTGTGACTATGTGACTATGAGCATTTCTTCTTCTTCTTCTTCTTCTTCTTCTTCTTCTTCTTCTTCTTCTTCTTCTTCTTCTTCTTCTTCTTCTTCTTCTTCTTCTCCTTCTCCTCCTCCTTCTCCTTCTCCTTCTCCTCCTTCTCCTTCTCCTCCTCTTTCTTCTTCTTCTTCTTCTTCTT
>NC_022014.1:72911102-72914794 GCF_000317375.1 Microtus ochrogaster
CTCCTCCTCCTCCTCCCCCCTCCTCCTCCTTCTTCTCCTCCTTCTCCTTCTTGTAATTTTACATGATTTTTTCACATTACAAAGTAATAGTAGGGGCTGTAGAGATAGATAGCTTAATGTTTAAAAGCATCTACTACTCTTGCAGAGATCTGAGATTCAGACCCCAGCATCCATGTTGGGAGGTTCACAACTGCCTGTAACTCCTGCTCCGTGGGATCCAGCACCCTCTTCTCACCCCTGTGGGAACCTATATACAGGCATACATTCACACATACATACACATGGGAAGATCAAAATAAGTATTTTAAAGTAACAATAAGATTTGTATTTAATCCAACACATTCAAAACATTATCTTCTCAGGCGATGGGTATGAACCCATTAGTGACTTGGAGAGGAACTAAATGCCCACGTGTTTCTTCTTTTGAAAGATGCCCAGGTGAAGTTTTGCAGTTCTGTTCTCATCTGATACAGTAGCAGGCCAGGGGCAGGGTCAAGGTGAGAATCCTGGTGAGTCAAAACCACTTTCTCCTATCCCTCTGGTCCCCCCACCCCACCCAGCCACTGCTCCTCATTTTCTCAGCTCACCCTTCTGTGGGGATACATCTTCTCCGTCTGCAACAGGTTAGGAGAAGAAAGAGGACTCGCATCGTATATTCGGAAGCTCTTTGTTGTTGGAGGGGATAATTCACCACTCCGTCCTGTAGCCTTGCTGTCAGTCAGACCTGAGGAGATTAGAGGTAGATTCATAGCTCCCAGAGGGGTTGGCAACCTCCAATCTGTTTCAAACAAGCAACAAGAGAAAGGTTGTATTCCAGAGAATCTCTGATCTCTTTGTTTTTATGCTAGTATGAACGGGGTTAATTTTGTGGAGTCTGACCACAGGGCATGACAAGAGACTCCGCCAAGATGTCAAGAATGGAATGGAAGCCATGGTGGGGATGTGTGGTGGCTAATCTCAAGCCACTTGGCACGGCTGTGAGGGGTTTTCTTGGTCAGATTATTTTAAGCAGGAAGATTGACCCTCAATGTGAGTGACACCCTCTGGTGGTAGTCCAGATGGACACGGCCGAAGGAAACTGCTTTCTACCCGTGTAGTAGGAGGACCGCTTGCTTTGTTCCTGTCTGCTCAGCCCTGAAATAATCACACAGAAACTATATTATTTAAATCATTGCTTGACCCATTAGCTCTGGCTTCTTATTGGCTGACTCTTACACATTAACCCATTTCTAGTAATCTGTGTATCGTCATGAGGCTGTGGCTTACCGGGTAAAGTTCTGGTGACTCTCTCCAGCAGGGCTACATGGCTTCTCTGATTCCACCTCCTTTCTCCCACCATTCAGCTTAGTTTACCCCGCCTACCTCTATTCCATGCACAGGCCCAAGACAGTTTCTTTATTAACCAATGATATTCACAGCATACAGAGCGGAATCCCACATCTCACCTGCTTGCTTGCACACTCACCAGCAGGTTCACCCCAACTTCTTTGGAATTCTGACAGACTGAAGACCAGCAGCTCTCCAGGAAACCCCCAGGCCTTCAGTGCCCTGTTGGGACTGCTGAGACATTCAGCCTCTTGGGCTGAATAACTACTGTATCCTTAGAATGCCCACCATGAGACAGCCATTGTTGGACTAAAAGGACCACATCCTTTAGCCAAGTCAATGAATCTCACTTTAATAAATGTATTTTTTTTTCTGTCAGTGCTGTTTCTGTTGAGGACCCTAGCTATTAAAGGATGCTGGATGACTCCTAGGTGATGCTTGGGTATGCCTTTGCGGATGCTCCGAGAGTGTGATAAGAAGCATGGGTAATTCTCTCAGCCATGTGCATCATTAGGAAGCTGTTCTGCTGAGCTCTGTGAGATGAGTGGGTCCTCATTGTGGGGATTTAACCGAGTAGAGAATATCATTAGGGCTCCAGCATGACTGTTTAATCAGGTCAATTAAGGAGCCAGTTGTGTAAGCCCTTCTTTGGCTGCACGGATGCAGAATTCTAGCTCTTTGCAGAGCTTGGCAAACTTTCCCCTCAGAGGCCAGATGATAAATACTGTAGGATTTGTTGACCACGTAGTTCCCCCCCCCCCCCAGCTATACAGCATGGCTAATGAGTGCAAAAGTCGCTTCGGTTGGGGCTGGGGAGTTAGTTCATTCGGTAAAGTGCTCTCTGTGCAATTGTGAGGACCCAAGTCTGATCCCCAGAACCTGCATTATAAAAGCCAGGTGTGGTGGTCCATGCCTGTGATCCCAGTACTCAGGAGGCAGAGACAGGAGTATCCCATGGGCTTGCTGGCCAGCTAGTCTCGGTATATGGGTAAGCTCTAGGTTCAGTGAGAGACTCTATCAGAAAATAAGGTTGAGAGACTAAGGGAAGATGCCCAATGTCCACATGAATGTTTGTGTGTGCGTGCATGTGCGTGCACACACACACACACAAGTACGAAGTTGTGTTTCAATAAAACCTATAGATGCTACAATTGTTCTTAAAATGATTGTGTGTGTGCATGTGTGTGTGTGTGTGTGTGTTTGTACATGCAGGTGCATATGTGTGTGGTGTGCATAGAGACCAGGGGAAAGCCTTGCCTGACATTTCTCAGTTGCTATCCATCACTTCAGCTAGGCTGGCTGCCCAGCAACCTCCAGGAATCCACTGGTCTCCGCCTCTGCGGTGCTGGGATTATAGTAGCTGCTTGCTGTTGCGCCTGACTTTTTATCCGAGTGTGGGAGTCCAGATTTAATTCCTCATGGTTTCAAAACAAACACTTTACCTTCTGAGCCCTCCTTCTAGCCCTGAGGCTCCTTTATATTAAAAACATAATAAAGGATTCTAAATCCTAGAGCAAACAATTTCATTGTCGTATTTGTTAACCACCACTTTCCCTAGTGGACAGCTCAGGATTTATGAGTTTCTTAGGTGCATCCTGTCTCCCAAGGACGCAGGGAAGGGTGATTCATTCTCCCACACATGAACCCCGGGAAATAAGTTAGGGCACTGGGTCCTTTAGATTTTCTCTAAAGGTTTCCTCTAAGGGCCAGCCCTGCTCTTAGCTATTGTTCATGCATTTTCTTTCCCTCCAGGAAGGAGCTGCTGTTGCGGAGGGTATGGGTTGTTGTGTGTTTTGTGCTTCTTCAGCCAGGGGTGCTGTGTGCTTCTCCAACACTGCCTGAGTGGAAGACTTGAGTTTCTCAAAGGATTAAAGCCAGAGAAAGAGCTGGATGGTGGTGGCGTGGGCCTTTAGTGCCAACACTCAGGAGGCAGAGGCAGGTGGATCTCTGTGAGTTCAAGGCCAGACTGGTCTACGGAGTGAGTTCCAGGACAGGCTCCACTACTACATACAGAGAGAAACCCTGTCTCTAAAAACTAACAAACAAAATACCAAAAAAAAAAAACAAAAACAAAAAAACCCAAAAACCAGAGAAAGAAATAAACTTTACTGAAAAGCTCCCTCTAGAAACACAAATTAGATATGAAAACATGACTCAGAATTGCTCTTTCACTGCAGGCCCATGTGGAGGGTGGAGGTCACTGCAGGCACATGTGGAGGGTGGAAGTCTCTGCAGGCACATGTGGAGGGTAGAGGTCACTGCAGGCACATGTGAAGGGTGATAACTGCAGGCCCATGTGGAGGGTGGAAGTCACTGCAGGCCCGTGTGGAGGGTGGAGGTCACTGCAGGCCCGTGTGGAGGGTGGA
>NC_022014.1:72914959-72929655 GCF_000317375.1 Microtus ochrogaster
GTCACTGCAGGCCCGTGTGGAGGGTGGAGGTCACTGCAGGCACGTGTGGAGGGTGGAGGTCACTCTTAGGTGTTGTTTCTCATGCACTGTCCACCTTTTTGTCTAGATGGGGTCTCTCATTGGCCTGGAACTTGCCTGTTAGGCGAGACTGTCTGGGCTATGAACTTCAGAAACACGTCTTTCTCCTTCTTCTATAGGGATGTCTGCTGTATGCCGCCATGCTAGATTTATCACAGAGGTGCTAGGTATCAAACTCAGGTCCTCAATGCTTACAGAGCAAACATTTAAATGACAGCCACCTCTCCAGTTCTAAACATCTTTTGGTGGAGTCAGGTGATGGTGGGTTACCATGGTTTAGGGGGTATCTGGTATTTCACAGATTCTTGATAATTGCTTGGGGACACGCGCATGGGCAGAGGACAGTGAAGATGGCTGTCTGAGCAGACACTCTGTTTTTCTTCCAGCTGCTCTGGCCCCTGGAATGCCTCTCGGGACTTTTTCAGATATGTGTGATATGAAAGGAGGGGCTTCCCCTTTAGACACCAGGCACCGGACCACACATGGCTTCTCATCTCGAATGGTCTCCACTAGCCCCGCGTTATCTTAGAAGTAGAATCCAGCTTCTTGGGGCTTTGCTGAAGCCTCCTTAGCCGATACGTGTCTGTTTTTTCGACTCATTCTGCTGGTCTCAGGGATTGTTCATTTAGCAGGCCACAGAGGCGGCCCCACCCAGATCGGGATGTACTCTCGAGTGAAGATGGAGGCCCTGGAGATTAGAGGGGGGCCAGGGAAGTGGGGGAGGTGGCCGACTCCATGTTGCTCTTTATTTTATCAAGATAACCGGGACATTTGGGTAACTTTAAAATTCCATCCTTAGTAATGATTCTTAGGGGGTCAGGGTGGAGTAAGGAGGAGGGGAAGATGTAGGAAGGCCATCTCTGGAAGGGATTAAGCCCTGGAGATAACACATACTCAGAAAACTGGGGGGAAAATTAAAAATATGTGCTTATAACCTCAAAATTAATCCCATGCCCTTGGTGCTGAAAATACTTCTCTTTGGGCACACACACACACACACACACACACACACACACACACACACACACAAAGCATCTTCCTACTTAACTTTGAGCCCTTTAGAGCAAAAACAGCCATATTACTGAACTAGTCTTTCCCTCTTAAGAAGAAAGACAAACACCGCTGGAGATTGAACCCACGCCCTCATGCATACATGGTGCATACTCTAGCATTGAACTGCACCCATATGGCTTGGGTTTTTTTTTTTTTTTTTTTTGAGAAAGGGCCTCACTATGTAGCACAGGCTACATAAACGCACCTTACCTTGTCTGCATGAGCCACCATGCCCACGTCTGTGGAGACCAGAGGACAACCCTGGGTGCCATCTTTGGCCTTCCATCACCTTGGAGACAGGGTCTTTGATTTCACCAGGCTGGCTGGTCAGCAAGCTTTAGGGACCCTCCTGTCTGGACCGCCCCAGTGCTGGGAGCCCAAGTGTGCACTGCCATATCTAGCGCCTCCTGCAGTTTTACGTGGGCTCCAGGGGACTGAACTCAGGTTTTCCTCTTTTCAAGGCCAGCCCTTTATGGACCAAACCATCCACAGCCCATTGTAACTATTTTAAAGGGGATTTTAGTGTTCAGGATAGGGCAATGAATGCCCACTTGGCTAGGGTAGCAACTCTCAGTCCTGAAAGTGTGGTGGAGCCTCCCAAGAAGCTTTCAGAGTCTAAGAGAAGGTGCACCAGTGCCCATTGCTTCTGAGTTTTGCTGAGGGTGCTTTGGACAAGCTTCCCAGTGTTTCAACCCAGTCAGGGGCTCATACACCACTGGGTTAGAATCAACTTGTCCATGCAGACTCTAGCAGCCAAAAAAACTGCTTATGACTGAAAGCTAGAAGCCAAACCAGGGGCTGTTGAGAGTGGAAATAATAACCCTGTGGATAACAGAGTTTGGCTGGTGTCAGCACTTCTTATTTCTGACAGTGGCTTCCATATGCCAAGAAAACATAGGTTTTTTTTTTAAATGTATCAAAAAGTCATTTGGTTATATTAAAGCTCTAATGCTTCTTGCCAACTTTTGCATCACGGGCAAGCTGTTAATGACAGAGAAACGCTGCTTTAATTTAATTTTGTTGTTGTTACTTTCCCTGCTGTTTCATGTAACCCAGGCTGTCCTCAAACTTTCTATGTAACCAAGATTGGCCTTGACATCTGATCCTCTTTTATCTACCTCCCAAGAGGTGGATGACATGCAGACATAGCCATGCCTGGCTTGTGACTTCTCTTAAAATGAGGTTTAGGTTACTATTGTTTGAATTCCCCAGCTCCTAGCATGGGGCCCACCATGTGAATTGAGTATTCAGGATGAAATTATGAGATGGGACCCGAATCTTCATTGTATCGGATTGTATAGGGTGTGACAGGCCGAATTCTAAGGTGCCTGTGACTCTGACACACTATGGTGCACATCCTAGATGAACCCTCTCCTTGGATGTGATCTGGGCTGGTGAATATGATGAGCCAGCATACCCATGGCTATGGTACTACATGGAAAAGATGAAGGAATTTGTAGTTAAAGACCCTAAGCAATTGTCTCTAAAGTGATAAAGGAGGAGCTTATGGGACTGGAGAAATGGCTCACTGCCCAAGACCACTTGTTGCTTTTCCAGAGGACACACATTTGTTTCCTAGAACCCGTGTGGTAGCTAAGAACTATCTGCAACTTCAGTTCCAGAAGATCTGATGTCCTTTTCTGGCTCCAACAGGACAAACACATGCAGGCAAAACACTCATACCCAGAAATAAAAACAAACAAAAAAAAGGGGCTTATCTTGTCAAGTCTGACCTAATCTATTGAGTCCCTTAGAAATAGTGTTGGGTTCAAAGCCTTCAAGAAGACAAGCCACCACAAGTTCTAAGTTTGCAAAGAAATAGATCTTGCCCAAACCCCAGAGTTGCAAGGAAATGCCAAAGACAAGAGTAAGCTAAGGTTCAATCAGTTTCTTGACTCATAAAAATGGACATAATTAGCAGATGTTTTAATCCACCAATGTGTGGTCATTTTCTTTGTGGCAAGAGGACTCTGATACAGTGGTGGAGAGATAATAACAGAGAGAGGCTAAAGGATTTAGTCAGGGACGCACAGTAGAAACTGATGGAGCTTGGAGTCAAGCTTCTACATTTCCTACAGGGTGCTGTTGGCCACTACTTCACCACCAGTTTACAGAGAAAGGCTCATCACCACCAGCTCTCTTATTTTCTGGAAAATATAAATTGGGACAAACCAAGGCTGATGCGTTGTTAAATGAGGTGGAATCAGAGGAAAGAACTGACAGCACCTGGAAGATTGATCACCAGAGTCATAGACAGCCCCAACTACACCAAGCAGAGGAAAAGATGGGTAGACAAGGTAAGAACACACACAACACCACAAAGAGCAACACGACACCAGTAAAAACTAGTGACCCTACAACAGCAAGACTTGAACAATCAAATATAGATGCGGCAGAAGAAAATGATCCAAAAAATAACTTTAGGAGAATGTTTGAGGCCCTTAAAGAGGAAATAAAATTTCCCTCAAAGAAATGGGGGAAAAGACAAAACATTGGAAGACATCAACAAATTCCTTAAAGAAAACAAAAAAGCAAACATATGAAAAAAATTTTCAAGACTTGAAACTGAAATAGAGACAATAAAGAAAACACAAGCTGAAGGAATCATAGAAACAAAAATTATGAGAAAATAATCAGGAACCACAAATACAAATATAAACAACAGAATACAAGAGATGGAAGAGAGAATTTCAAGTACTGGAGATACAATAGAGGAAATAGACTCATCAGTCAAAGAAAACATTAAATCTAACAAAAGCTTAACACAAAATATCCAGGAAATATGGGACACCATAAAAAGACCAAACCTAAGAATAACAGGTATAGAAGAAGAAGTTCAACTTAAAAGCACAGAAAATATATTTAACAAAATCATAGAAGAAAACTTTCCCAACCTAAAGAAAGATAAACCTATGAAGAAACAAGAAGCTTACAGAACACCAAATAGACTGGATCCAAAAAAATTTCTCTCGCCACATAATAATCAAAACACTAAACATACAGAATAAAGAAAGAATATTCAGAGTTGCAAAGGAAAAAGGCCAAGTAACATATAAGGGCAGATCTATCAGAATTACACCTGATTTCTCAATGGAGAAAATGAAAGCCAGAATGTTCTGGTCAAATGTTATGCAGACATTAAGAGATCACGGAAGCCAGCCCAGACTACTATACCCAACAAAACTTTCAATCACCATAGAAGGACAAAAAAAAGATATTCCATGACAAAACCAGATTTAACCAATATCTAGCCACAAACCCAGCCCTACTCAAAGTACTAGAAGGAAAGCTCCAACCCACGGAACTTGGCTACATCCACAAAAACACAGATAATTGATGATCTCACAGCAGAAAATCCCAATGAAGGGAAAAACACACAAAATAACATCACCAACAATGAAAGCTAAATTAGCAGGAAATAACAATCACTGGTCATTAAATATCCCTTAATATAAATGGACTCAACCCACCTATAAAAAGACATAGGCTAACGTATTGGATACGAAAACAGAATCTGCTGCATACAAGAAACACAGCTCAACCTCAAAGACAGACATCACCTCAGATTAAAGGGTTGGGGAAAAAATTTCCTATCAAATGGATCTAAGAAACAAGCTGGTGTAGCTATCCTAATATCTACATGGGAAGTAGAAAAAAAACAAGGTCTCCTGAATAAATTGGGAGCACTGGGACCTTGGGAGAGAGGGTTGACGGGGAGGGGAGAGGAAGGGAGGGGAGCAAAGAAAAAAATACATAGCTCAATAAAATCAATAAAAAAAAAAAGAAAAACGTTGAGCTGGAGAGATGGCTCAGAGGTTAAGAGCACTGACTGTTCTTCCAGAGGTCCTGATTCCCAGCAACCACATGGTGTCTCACAGACATTTGTAATGAGATCTGGTGCCCTCTTCTGGCCAGCAAGCATACAGAGAGACAGAACACTGTATATATAATAAATAAATCTTAAAGAAAAATGTTTTAACTAAATAAATATTTTTTTAAAAAAAAAAGAAAAAGAAAAAAGATGTAAGAGCTATCTAGCAATACACTTAAGTGATAGGCCTAGCAGTGTTTTTGTTAATACAGTTTCTGTGATTATTTTGGGTCTGGGCAGCCAGGAACGAACAAGCAGTCTCAGACAACAGGAAGGACTTATTTGGGCTCCCGATTCTCAGAGTACAGTCCACCGTGGCAGGGAAGGCACTGTGGAGTTCTTGGCTTCAGGAACGTGTGGCCAGCACTCCTCAGATCTCAGGGGACCAGGAAACAGAGAAATTAGTGCACAGCATACTCCAGCTTGTACCACAGAAGACAAGTCCCCGAGATCAGAGGCAAATTACCCATCACTCCACAGCGTGCTTGTGGAGGATCTTTACTCTCCCCGAATTTTGGATCTATCTACTGCCTCACCCTCTCTTTTTTCTTACAGTGATTCTGTTTTGACAGAAAAACAGTCAAGCTCTGCTAAATGACCCAGCCTTAGTGAGCATGTTTGGACAGGATGTGCAATTACGCAATATTGGTCTGAAAGATGAATGTTCCCCAAGTCTGAATAAATTGGAGCAGCCTCTTTTGATCTACAGTCTCTGGAGTTTTCCTTGATACCCTTGAACAGAAACAGATTATAAGCAAGCGCTGTGGTTTCAGTTGCATCCACTACACAGCTCTTGGATGAAGAAGGACCTAGGACTCTTCAGTCTATCATCTCTGCCCTTTGCCTACACTTAGATTCCAAAAATCACTGTGCATTTAAAAGCAAACCCATTTCTTTTTCAAACATGCTTGACTCTGTCTCTGTCACGCACACACACACACACACACACACACACACACACACACACTCATACACATACACAATTCCATTTGAAATACTAACATTTCTCTAGGTGTTTCATCAGGTAAGGAAAGTCAGTCTTGCTTCTGCCCCTCATCAGCCCTACAATCAGCAGGGACACCGGGCTCCCACTTCTCCTCCTTCGGTACCGTGTCAGGCTTGCACGATGAAGGGAATGCGAGTTGGCAGATGTGGAAACCTGCCTGGTTCTGGCAAAAGCATCCATTGGAAACTTGCTTTGTAATTTCCTGAGCGTTTAGGGTCAGAAGTGGGAGGACACCCTCAGATGGAAGAAAAGTCTAATCACTTACACGTGGGAAAAAAATAAGAAACACACAGCCTTGAAAGGGGTGCAGCAATCAGACACCAAACACTACGTATGGAGGGAGTGCGTGTCAACCATCTGAGAAGATTTACTTGGCCCAGATGGGACCACCCGTGGATGGGAAGGATGCTCAGAACCACCACCCACAGAACTGTTCTCTGAAAGACAGGGATGGCGAGGAGACTGGATAATACATTTTTTTTATTGGTTCTATTCTCCAGAATGTTTTCAGTTCTTGGGACAGTGCCTGATGCACAGCAAGTATTTGCTGGGTGAACAAAAACAGAATGTGGTTTCCATTGGAAACTCTGACGTTCCTGTCACCCAGATAATGGCATAATGACACCTATAGCTGAGGTGAGAAAGCTAGATGGACCTTGGTCTCCCAACAGAATTGGAGGGAAAGATGCACTGGGAAGGTGAGAAAGCTGGGAGAGAATCAATATGGATGTGTGTGGTATCTGGGAAAGCTCAGGCTCACCAGAGACCCTTAGGAGGTGACTGACAGAAGATGGGTAGAGCCTTTGATGTGAGCATCACCTTCGAAGCTCTGAGGATGGCACTTGCGCTGCTTTAAAGCCAAAGCTCTTATCTCAAAGCAAAGGGGCTCCCCTCCTTTACCTCCCCCCCCCTTGTTGCCTGTCAGTTGTTTCTCTTCTTTGCTTCCCCCAAAGTTCTCCTTGAGGACTAAGAAGTACAGTAAGCTTTGCAGGCAATCCATTCTCTAATCCATTATCAGGGTCGTGTGGTCATAGCTTTGAAATGTTGCTGCAATGAGGATTTTTTTTTTCTGGGAATCAAGCTGTAAGTTTTCAAAAAGTACATTGTGTCTTCACAAATTGAATTTGGACTCTGTGTGACTGGGGCACCAGAGATCATTGGGAGAATTTGGCAAATGCATTTTGTCAATCTTTTTAGCACTATTAGCTCCATGTTCATGACCAGGAGACCTCTGTCTTTCAGATTGTAAATGAGGGACAAACACTTCTTGGTTTGTCCCTCTGTCATTGAGGTCCACTTAGCAGATCCACTATGCATTTGATGCCTTTAGCTAGAGGAAGATATGGGAATGTAAAGACAGCTTGCCTTTCTCAAGTTGTCTCAGGCTCAGGCAACGTGAATAACACCAGGGTAGAAAGTCCTTGTCTTTGGTACTAAAGTAATTCTGTGGGTAGATAACAGGAGAGGCTGAAAGGAAGGGACAAAAAGGGGGGAGGAAGGAGAATCTGCTAGGAGAATGGGGGTGTAGCTCACTTGATACTTTCGTGGCCAGAGTGCTTGCCTAGGATCCAGAGAGCCCCAGGTTTGATCCCCAGTGCAAACTTGATCACTGCTACATAGCTGTCATCCAGCACTCCATGGAAGCAGCAGGAGGATCTTGAGTTCAAGGACATCTTTTGTTATAGAGGGAATAAGAGGCCAGCCTGTGACACATGAGACCGGGTCTAGAAATACATAAATGAATAAATAGAAACCATTGTCTTGAAAATAAACTAATAAAAATCCACTTCATTAAAAAACAGCATTTGCAAGAGTAGAAGAAGATGCTGTGGCCTGTCTCCATCTCCACTGACATTATGCATATCAGGAACAGCACCATTACCATGACTCAGAAGACACCCTCTGTTGGCACGAGACAAGGTTTGTTCTTCAGTCTTGTAGAGAGCTCTCATTGGCTAGTAGCTATTCTCCTAATGGGAAAGTCTCTGGGATTCAGGTCTGAACCTCACTAGGTTTAGAAGCTCCACTCAGCATGGAGGAACCCAATTATAAACATGCAAAAGCAAAGTAAGGGACCAAGAGTTGCGGACCCCTTGCCAAAGGCAATGTATCACCAAGCGTAAGCTCCACACACTTCCATCAGATCCTCTCTCTGAGAATTTCTTTTAAGTAAAATCTTGACCAGCTGTGAACTCTTTGAGTTTAATTAGCAACCAGCTTGGCAAGATATGCTCACAGGTACAATGGTAGCACCAATGTAGGGAAAAAGGGCTAGCCCAAGAAACTCACCCTGGCTCTGAGACCTGAGCCAGTGAAAGAAACATATTCTGGTTCTGAGATCCAAGCCAGTGAAAGAAGTACTTTAGTCCTGAACCCAGAACCAAAGAAATATACCCTGACCCTGAAACCAGTGTCAAAGGAACACTTTGATTCTAGGATCAGAGTCAGTGAAAGAAATATGACTTGGTCCTGAAATTAGACCCAAGAGGTTAAAAAGGGCCAGTGGAAGAAACACACTTTTGGTGTGGGAAGTCCTTCTGTATATGTGCTGCTTTTATTTGTCAATAAAGAAGCTGCTTTTGGCCAATGGAGCAGAGGAGAGAAGTAACATTTCACAGGAGCTGGAGCGAAGCAGAGCAGAGTGTACATGAACTCACAGCGTTGTGACAGCATGCATAATAACTGCAAGTACAAAACAGATATAAATCTATGCATGGAATGGGGAGGTGCCGATGAAGTCTCGCCCCTCGCTGAGGATCTATTGACAATTAATCGCATCTATGAAAGTTAGTTCTCTTGAAGGATGTGGCCCCTGGTAGGTTGACCATGCTCCAGTGGTGACCCAAGAGTTATTAGACTGTGCAAATTGAACTCAATGGATTATTTTTTTTAAAAAGGACACAGATTTGGGAGGAGTTAGGGAGAGAAGTTGAGGCAAATATAGTATTATTATTATAGTATTATCACTGAGGTGAATATAGTAAAAATTTATGTAAAATTCACAAAGGATTAACAAAGATATTTTAAAAGATAAGTGCATGAAAATAAACCCTCCCATTCCTATGCTCTTCTTTTCAGGTATTGTTTCATAACAATGAAAAAAAAGCAAGGAATATGAAAAGTAGAGTTTTTCAGCCAAAAAAAAGCCAAAAAAGTTTCACCATGGATGGTAGTAGCTTGGCAGACTTGCTTTATAACAATATATATTACATATTATATATAATATGGTGCATATTATATATGTATATAATATACTAAATATAATAATATATGTATTAGTGTTTTCTTGTGACACTAGCTTTCCCCTTGTCCTGGGCAGGGCCCGCAGCTCCAGGATCTTGGTTTGTAAGCCTCCTCCCTATGCTGTGAGGGTACCAGGGTTGGGCTCCCACCTTTCACACCTTTTTGCCATTCTGTTTTACTAAGTAAAGGTCCTTCCTCTGCAGCTCCATCTTCTTCCACCTCCTTAGTTTTGCTCCCAGTGCTCCAGACACCCTCCAGGTCCTGTAGCATCTGACCATGGGGGGAGTGGTGGTCTTCTGGAAGGTCTTCGTGCTTTTTGTTCTCCTTCTTCCTCTCATGAGAAACCCTGCGTGTAAAGAAAAATATCAAGTCCAAAATAAAATAATTTCAGAATAACCCAATGAACTACAAATAACTCACCCAGGATATGGTCAAGTGAGGTAGAGATTGAGCTGGGCCCACTTACCACTCCCCCCGCTAACTTCATGAAGAATGATTTAATGTGGACAGAAAAGAAATTGGTAATGTCAGCTGATTATTGAAGAAGACATTGCTGGGAGAGGGTGAACATAGTCTCGAGGAGTGGTGATGCCAGTCATTACAACTTTTAGTTACTTTTAGCTTCTTTTCTTATTGCTATAACCAAATACCTTACAAAAGCAGTATTATAGGAAGGAAGGGGGAAGGATTTATTTTGGCTCGCAGTTTGAGAGGAGACAGTCCATTACAGCGGGGAAGCCTTGATAGCAGGAACGGGAGGCTGGCAGGTCACATCGCATCAGTCATCAGGAAGCAGAAAATGAGCAGAAATCCCAGGCAGGGCTGTTTATGAATCCCCATGCCCACTCCAGTGACCAGCTTCCTCCAGTAAGGCTCCATCTGCTAAAGGTTCTACAGCCTTCCCAAAAAGCTGCTAGCTGGCGACCAACCATTTAAACTCATGAGGTCTATGGGAAGACATTTCATATTCAAATTGGACCAATTTTTTGATCTGGTATGCTCCCCCAAAAGCCCATATGTTGAAGATACCCAACTCATGGTATTCTTCTCCCCTTCTCTTTCTGCTTCCTGATGATGTGGTGATCATATTTACAGCCTGCTCACTCCTAACCATGAGGACTATCTCATTGAGATGCTTTGATACTCTGGCACTCAGGCTCAGAGATGATGGAGCTGACCCACCCAACACTGAGCTTATGAACAAAAGCAAATCTTCCTCTGTAACATGATTAATAAAAATCCAGAGACAGAAATTGGGGTTCAATCTGAAGGCCAGAAAAGCTAAACGACCAGCCACTGGCTCTTACCTCTGCCTCAGTCTGAAATGGCCATCCTGCCTCCAGTAATCTCAGAATAAGACTGTGTGTGAGAGCTGTCTCCTCCCATTTTATATTCCTCTCAAGTGATGGGATTAAAGGCGTGTGTCACCACTGCCTGGTCTGTAAGGCTAATCAGTGCACCTTTTTTACTCTCTGAACTGCAGGCAAGCATTGTTTATTAAAGTACAAGTGAAATTTCACTCCATCTCTCCTTTCCACTGATTTCCGCAGAAACTTTGTCACATCCACGGGAAGTTAGCACATCAACTTGTTTCATTTTTGTTGATTGAGGATGTTATCTGTTGACTTTTTCTTCCACATTAAATCAATTTTTTGTCTTTTGGGTTTTTTCCCCAGAGTTTCTAGGTAGCTTTGGAGCCTGTCTTAGAACTTATTTATAGACCAGGCTGGCCTCAAACTCACAGAGATCCATTTTCCTATGCCTCCCAAGTGCTGGGATTAAAGGAGTACGCCACTACTGCCTGGCCATTTTATTTCTTTTAGGATCTTCAAACATAGATCTTCAGGGATTCTCAAGCACCCGCCATCTCTCTCTGCGAGAGTCCCACTGTTCTTCCTGATGCAGGTCTGCTCACGTCTCTGTCCTTGCTGTATTTCCTAGTGATGTTCCAGACTCCTGAGCCTTTGTAACTTGGCCAAAGTTTCTCCCTCCAACCAGAATGCAGCAGTTTTCTTCCTTCTGCCAACTCTAACTAATCCTGTCTCCATTCTCTAGGAAGACCTGGACTCACTTCCTTTGTATACTGGCCATGACACCTCCCATTCCTACTTCTAGGGACAGATCTACCTTTCCTCTGGTCACCAATGCCTCTTGAGTAAATCCAGTTCTATAATAGCCAGCCACACTTTAATGCTCAGGTCACATGTCTAGTCCTTTATGAGATTCTTGACGCCACGAGGTCCCAGTTTCTGCCTACTCCGAGCAACTGTTTCTCTGTCACATAGTGCTGTCCTTGGCATGAGCTAGGCAATCTCTATTTGATGGGCAGATGGGAGCGTATTGGGTGGGTGAGGGTAGAGAGAAACAAAACAAGTGATTGAAAATATTAACTACAGGGGAGGGAGAGTTGAGGGGTGTGTGTGAGAGAGAGAGAGAGAGAAACAGAGAGAGAGACAGAGATAGAGAGAGGAAAGAGAGAAAACTAAATTTAGGATTTGGAGTATAATAGGCAATTTCTCTGCTTCTGACTGAACTATATTCCCTTGGATTTCAAATCCTAACTTTACCTCTGGAGTGCCAGGATTGCATATGTGTGCTGCTATGTTGCTATGTTCATTTAAGTGATTTTGGGCACTAAACCCTCTCTCTCTCTCTCTCTCTCTCTCTCTCTCTCTCTCTCTCTCTCTCTCTCTCTCTCTCCTAGGTAAACCTTCTACTAATTGGAGCCACATTCCCAACCCCAACTACATGCAGCCAACTGCACTTGGAATAATCTTCCTTTAGGCTCCCAAGTAACTGAGACAACAGGCCTGTGTCACCAGGCCTGACTTGTATTCTCCCTTTTTGAGCAACACAAAATCCACAGTCATGACCATAAAATCGAAGGAATGCATTTTTATCTAAGACGATTATGTCTGGGGTTGATTACGGGTACCCTGGGGTCGAGTCAGAATGTCTTAGCCCTGGCTAAAGGTGTCCTGGGGTCGGATAGGCTGTCCTAGGATTGGGTCAAGGTGTCCTGGGATTGAATGAATCAGGCTGTTTTGGGATTGGTTAAGGGTGTGCTGGGGTAGGGTCAGGCTAGCCTGAGATTAGTTAAAGGAATTTTAGGATTGCATCAGGGTGTCCAGTAATTGGGTCAAGGCTCAGAAGGCAGGACATAACTTTTCTCTGGTATTTTGAGCTTAGTCCATCCATCTGCAGGATTACTAAATGATAATATGTCTCTTGTGTTTATTATTTTTTTTTTGTCCAAACCAAAGAAACTAAGTTCAAGCCCTATTATTCTGTCTGTGGTTACTGGGATTTAGAAATATCAAACTTTTAGATGGCCCCTTCTGTCCTCATCAGCCTCTGGACTACACATTACTGGACAGGAACCTGATGTTTTCCTCTTGCATCCAGATGTGAGAAGCTGTACCAGTTTCCTTTTATGGGTTTGAGCTTGGTTTCTGGCATTGTGGTTTCCAAAGCTTTGCTCCCTTCTGATATCTCTTGTTCCTCTCCAAAGATTCAACTTCAGCAATTCCTGTATACACAGCGGCGGGGAGTTAGGCTTTTTTTTTTTTCCAAAGGAAAACAAAATTGTTAAGCTTAGGAAAACATCTGTTCTGTGTCTTGCTCATTGGATTCCTCAGCGTTTTTGGCAAGCTGTGACATTTGAACTGACAACCCTGAGGCAGAGTTGGGAACATTAAGGAAATCTACACTCAATAAATAAGTGATTATGCATTTCTCCAGTGGCCCATTCTGAAAGTGCTCCACATGTCTTGGGATTCTTGTTTAGAAAGCTGCAGCGAGGCATTGGGCTTCTACCTTAGTAGACACATGTGCAAATCTATCTGAGCCCATAGGACTCAATTAAGCCAGGCCTTGTCAGGCGGAATGGAGTCATTCAGGGGCTTCCTGAGAGCTGGGATGCTCTTCCAGAGGACAGCTACTGATGGTCAAAAATTCTACTCATAAAATATTGATAAGAAAATAATAATTTTCAAAAGGCCCCAAATTCAGTAACTAAGAGGGTGTGACCAGATTTCTATCTCTCTGAAAGTAAACATATTCCCACTCCCCTCAATGTAATCAGAAAGTGTCTTCTGCAATCTTAACAAGTTTTTTTCTTTTTTTAGAAGTAGTGGTATTTCTTCCTTTTTGTTTTTGTTTTTTTTTTGTTTCTAATATATGCTTTAATGAAGGTGGAACAGGTAGTCTGCTGGAATTTGCACTTTATGAAAATTAATCTGGCTGACCTTTGAAGAATAGGTGGAAGAGAAAAAGGATGAAACGGGGAAAAAGGGAGGGAGGGAGGGGGGGAGTGGGGATTTGGTAGCGTGCACAGGACCAGTGTCACACGAGGTGGCTAAGGGAGGCTGGCTGGATGATGGTTTTGGAAGCAGCGCTAATGAGACTTGCAGACACATTGAGTTGACAGAACTGAGGAAAGAAGGGCTCTAGGGAGAGGCCAGTGTATCTCTTTACATATGTCTGTGTTCCTGTGCACGTTCTGGTACACAAGTCTCTGCATGTGCATGTATTGATAAGGAGACCAGAGGACAAGCTTCTGTGCCATCTTCAGGAATGTAACCACTTCATTTGAGATAGCCTCTCTCATTGCCTAGAAACTCACTAGGTAAGCTAGACTGGCTGACCAGTGAGCTCCAGGGATCCTCCTGTTTTGAATTCCCTAATGTTGGGATCGCAGGGCAATGTCTCCATGCCCAGCATTTTTATGTAAGTTCTGGTGGTCAAACTCCGGTCTTCAGGCTTGCAAGGCAAACACTTTACCCACTGAGCTACCTCCCTGGCCCCATTGTTAGTGTTTGGAATTGAACAGTTGTTCAAGGGGGGTTGCTGGTGTTGCTGGATGCTGGAGAACTCTTAAAGAGAAGGGTTTTCATAGGAAGGTTGGGGGTGACGCTCAGGAGCCCCTAAGTTGGGGAAACCTGTTACTAGTGTTATGAAGGTAACACATCATTTGAACGTCAAGCCTTGTCGTTTGTTGCTGTAACTATCAAAGCCATGCTAGAAAGACTCGAAGAACAGATCACAGAGCTTGAGACACCCAGTCTGGGGCATTCGAGGTGGGTCAAGGATCAGCAATATGTTTTGCAAATGATAGCAGAAGGAAATGAGTAATCATAGGTTTCTTTTCCTTGCAGATTGCCTGGCCAGATCTTGCTACTGCTTTTGAACTAGACGTGCTAGAGGACATGTACGTACAAGGAGAGTGAAGGGATGGCCAGGGCATCTAGAAAGGACGAGAATGGTGGAGAAGAAAGTGAGCTAGTGAGGGCTCAGTAGGTCAAAGTCAGTGCTTGCTGCTAGGCTCAAGGACCTGAGTTTGGTCTCTGGGAGCTGTATGGTGGGAAGAGAGAACAGTCTCTCTCTCTTTCTCTCTCTCTCTCTCTCTCTCTCTCTCTCTCTCTCTCTCTCTCTCCCTCCCTCCCT
>NC_022014.1:72929755-72942393 GCF_000317375.1 Microtus ochrogaster
TCTGTGAGTTTGAGGCCAGCCTGGTCTACAGAATGAGTTACAGGACAGCCAGGGCAACACAGAAAAACTCTGTCTAGAAAACAAACAAATAAAACACCAAAAAAAATTATTCCTTTTATCGTTTGTGTGTTTTACTGCAGGTATGTGTGTGTACCACATCTGTGCTTGGTGTCCTCAGAGGTCAGAAGAGGTCATTGGATCCTCTGGAACTGGAGTTAGGGATGGTAGCAGACTACCATGTAGGTGCTGGGGATTGAATCAAGGTCTTCTGCAAGAGCAACAAGTGCTCTTAACTTCTCAACCATCTTTGCAGCCCTCTTCATTTCTTTTTGTCAGACTCTTGGCCCTTGGTAACAGGGCCTCAGATCTTAGTTGACCCCCCCCCCGACCTTAGTCCAACTGATTCCATGATGTAAGTACCACTCAGGCTCTGAAACCCATTACATAGCCAGCACCACCTGTCAAAATAAAAACAAGGGCCTAATCCACCAAAGTCCATAGTTCTGGGAAAGACTCTAAATGTACTAACTTTGCTTTTTGGCTTCTGTGGTTCTGTTTCTGTCTGTTCTTGTTAACTGAAGTGTGTCAACCCAGGACATGATTTTTATGCTTAAAAGTTCACCCCGAGACAGGCTTGGAACTACACTGATCCCGAACACCCAGTGGCTGCTTAATAAAGACTTCCTATTGGCTTAAACCCATGCCCAAGCAATCTTCTCTATGAGCACCCCAAACATTTCTGGAGGTCCCACACAGATCCCAGAGATCAGACCTTGATACACTGGGGGTCTCATAGCCCCTGGAGTGAGGAAGAGTGTGGTGGGTAAGGATCTCCTAGGGGGTGCGTAACCTGAGATGATCCAGGCCCCCAGGGCTCCCTTTTATAGGTTGTTGCTTAACATTTCAGAGGGAGCTGACACCTCCACTCCAAAAGAAAACCCATTAGAAAGTCCCCTGGTGTGTCACCTCTGGTCTGTCACCTCCTGGTGAGTCTGATTAAGACTCCTTCTGTTTGCATACATAGGAGAGGTCGGACAAGGCGGCTGATGCAGGGTCTGTATTTGTGTGGAACATCATTGGATCCCTCTGTCTGTTCAGGTGTGTGACTGTGTGCTGTCTGCCCCGGTTGTCCTCTCTCTCTCTCTCTCTCTCTCTCTCTCCCTCTCTCTCTCTCTCCCTCCCTCCCTCCTCCCTCCCCTCACCAAATAGATAAGCAAAAAAGGCAGAGTGCGCTTGATACTCTAAGATGGCATAGTCTCCCCATTTAGCACGGACTGTGTGGCATTTCAGGAGTGTAGCTCAGCTTTCTAGAATCTACTCTTCCAGATTAATTTTTCTTCCTGAACCAAGTATTTTAAACAAAAGGTGAGAGCCCTGAAGCTCTTCATAGCATTCTCCAACTGAGTTGTCTTCCTATTAAATTTCACAGGCCTGTTTGCTTTGCTGCCAGGCTGCCCACGTCCGAGGACACACTGTCCTGTGCTTCGCCCCGCTTATCTCTGCTTCTGTTTGCTGTTCTGACAGTGTTGGTGGTGCTTTTAGGAAGTATAATATTTGGGTGGTTGGTTAGCAATCAGTGGAGCAGAATGCATAATTCTGGGGACAACAGAGGGAAAGGCACATGACTTGAAAGAATGGATTGTCACAAGGGGCTTCTGGTTTGCAGGTCTAGAATTTCACTGTTGTGCAGGGCTCAGTTCTCTGCACTCGGTATAATACACAAGTTCTGCAGTGATAGAGAAGCCTGAGTTGTTCAGTGCTTAGCTCTGCTGTTTTCTACTTTTTAACTTTAGGTTTGTGACTTCACGTCTTTGAACCCTATGTTGTTATCAGTAAAGTATAGATAATTATAGATATGCAAGTTGCTGGGTTGTTGGGAAGGGTAACTGCTATAACTCATGTAAAGCACTTAGCATGCCACTTGATTCGTGCTGGGAATTCCCCAAGTTTATTTTATCCATCATATTATAAATATTGGACTTGCAAATATGGCTGTCAGTTTGACAGGAAATGCAGTCTGTTTGGAACCCGGGAAGGTCTATTGGTAGCCCTGATGTGTGGAGGGTGTAGAAGTGATGGGTGAGTCTACCCTAGTCCAGCAATGGGTGTGCACTGGAATATCCTGGTGTGTTGTACTTAGTAGTTTTCAAATTTAATTGAAAATTAGACAATGAAGGCTGCCCAAAGATGGGCATGGATAGACAGGTAGATTACAGGCGTGGATGAGGTGTCCTTGTGATACCGACATCTAGGAGAATCAGGAGGCTAAGGCGGGAATATCCTGAGTTTGAGTCCATCCTGGGCTCCATAGTAAGAAACTATCAGAGAGAGGGGGAGGGCTAGGAAGGTAACTTAGTTGATAAAATACTTGCCTTGCAGGACTGAGGACCTGGGTTTGATCCTCAGAATCCATGCTTTTTGTTTTTTGTTTTTCTTAAAGTTAGACATGATGGCATAAACAGGCAACCCTAATACTGGGAAAGCAGAGTCCAGCTGGATCATGGAAGATCAATGTCATCCTATAGAGCAAGCAGAGAAAGTGGAAATTCCTGGTAGAAAGGAAGAAGGAATGGAAACTATTGACAAAGGAGGAAGGACAGAAGAGGAGCAAAGGGGGAGGAAGCCAAGACTCTGAAAGGGGACAACTGCTCTCTGCAAAATCACTCTGAGATTCCCTACTCTCCCAGGCTTAAGCAAACTTAGGGCAGGGATTGTTGACACCTTAGAAACTCAAGATGCTTAGACCCAACCCTTCCCAGCATCCCCACTGTGTCCACCATGGTCAAGAAGGGTTCCTCATGGTCTGGATCTCTTTCTCCCTCAGTAAGAGGTCACCAACATGCTGAGGACAACACTGTCCTATTCCAGGCTTGGGACCAGGGCAAGTATTCAAGAGGACACAGAGAGCATGGATCTGAATGATATGAGGAGCAGAGGTCTGAGTGATGTTGGGCATCAGTAGCAGATGTCAACAGGACACTCCACAATGGACAGTGGCATTAGCTAAACTCCAGCAGCTTAGGAACAAGGGCAATCTCATAGCCGGGACACCAAAGGCTCCAAGGACCTTCGCCACAGGATGCTTCTATTTTCTTTTCCACTTGGTAATGTGGGGAGCTTGCAGTCTTCTCAGTGACTGGGGCTGCCCAGAATCACTCTCCTGCCTTCCTCCATAAACAATGCTTTCCAGTTCCTTCTCCCATCTTCTGGAAATTTCTTTGCCTGTATTTGGAAAGAAGGAAAGGCCAAAGGGACTTCTCAGAGGGGAAGTTGTGTCCCTTGAATATAGTGGCTATTTTCTCAGGGAAGTTGCTTGTCTCAGAGTGACCCGATTCAGAAGGAGTACTCCGTTGACAATTTCCATTCTTCTCTGCCATTAGGATGGATGGATGGAGGCTCCAGAGGAAATGAGTATGTTTTCAAAAGAAAACAAGGATCCAGCTGTTGTGGTACGTGAGGTACGTGCTTTTCATGAGGCAGAGGCAGGAGAATCTCCGCTGGTTCTAGGCCAGCCTGGTCTACATAGTGAGTTCTGGGCTAGCCAAAACTATATAGTGAAACCTTGTCTGAGAAACCATTTTAATGAATTTCATCTTCTTAGAAAAAGGTCTGAGTGTTTTGTGTAAATGTTGACCCATGTTTTGGGGTTCACTCTCAAGGTTGATCCTTTCCTGAACTTTCACTTTGAGCTGTGGAGTCGTAGAGTAGTAAGTGTGGCAGGCAGCTTTTGTTCAACGTCATCACCACGTTTACTTAGTAAGTCATTTTCAATGTGATCACATGAAAGGAAATCAATATGAAGAGAAAATACCTATCTACAAAAGTATCCCTTTAATAACGTGTTGTCTTTGCCTGTGTCAAAAATATCTAAGGGGAGGGAGAGATGAAACTGGGGAGAACTGGGAGGAGTGGAGGGAAGGGGGAAAACTGTGGTTGGGATGTAGTATATGAGAGAAGAAAAAATTCTATATATAACATGTAAAAATTATATATAATATGTATAAAAATATATCTATATATAAATTATATATATAAAATTTTGGTTGGCTAACTGACCAAATCTGCCACAGGAAGTCTGTGTTACCCACATTCTTTGCTCACCCTGGCAACACAAAGGAAAGGGGAGAGAGGAATAATTACCTGATGCTGTCATGGGACACCAAGCTTTGGCTCATTTGGGTGCTCTTCCAATTATTGAAATGGGGCATTCTTAGGATGGTATCCAGACTCAACTGTGTTGGCAGAGTTTTGCTATGTCCTACTTCCTAGCCGTTGCCTTTATACAAAACCCCAGGATTTGTGGGGATTGCTCTCCATCCTTTCTCTGGCATCCTAGACCCTGAGAAGCTCTGGACTCCTTTGGAATGTTGACATTATGATGTTATGGAAAGGGTGTTGGCAATGCCATCCCAAGGATTCCGCAGAGCCAGCACTATAGGACAGATGTTAGCTCTGTGCAACCTCTGCACATTTTCCTCCCTGTGTTCTACAGCCCATGACTTTTGGAGGAAGAGTTGTCCTTGGTTGACTGAAGACCGGACAGGCTGCGAACATACACCCCTGCTTTTGTTTGCCTTGTTCTGATTCAGAAGCATCTGATGTATAAAGATTGCTTGATTGTGTGCTTCCTTTAATGTAGACCTCTGCCCACATCCGAGAGCAGGGGAGGTCCCCGTGTCAGCAGCAGTGACTATCAGAGCTGCAATCATGGTTGTGGAAACCACTACATGGCTTTCACTGTGCTACCAGACGTGGCCACGTGAATCAAATCAAATGTGCATTATTCATAATTTCCACCATGGTTTCCTTTCTGACCCATAAAGAATTTCAAACCATTTTTAAATTTCCAGGGAGGCAAGACTATGTTAGTGTATTTCTCAATTTCTCTGTGTCTCTGCCTGCTCCTCTTCTCCCCTCCCCTCCCCTCCCCTCCCCTCCCCTCCTCTCTTCTCCTACTCTCTCCCCTCTCTTCATCCTCCCTCTTCTCCCAATGCCTTCTCTTTTAGAAGGCCATGCCTCCTTCTTCTTCCTCTTTCTCTTCTCCCTTTCTGGAATTCAGTTCCTACCTTGCTATATTATGGTCAGCTATTATAATCTACGTGGCTTTAAAAATTATTCATTGAAATGTCCTTTATGGCCTGCCTGGAATGTGCTGTCTTTGAAAACATTCCCTGGATAATTGGAAAGAATGAAGATTATCTAAGAGTCAACAGAAAGTTCTACAGAGGTGATCATCATTCAATGTTATATGTTTAACTTCCAACATCATTATTAACTTTCTGATGACTTAATTTACAATAATTTAGTATTAAAATATCACTTTAAGCATTCATGGTTTTATACTTTTGTTGGCTTTCACTTTCAACACATTGCTGTTACAGAGACAACACACACACACACACACACACACACACACACACACACACATAACCAAACACACTACACATAAAGTCAAACACCGTCTTGGACATGTTTCAAACCAATTTTAAACCTATGCTACTGATATTTTCATGCTCAACTTTGTCAGTTTTCTGGTATATTACATAATAGCTTTCCATCTCACTAAATGATATTATAATTTGGAGTTTATTTAATATAAAATTCTATGATTAAAGTCTCTTAACTTTCATTAGTATTTTAAAAATATAATTTATGTTTCTTTGTTCTGATTACACTTGTTTGGATTGATATTTTGTTTTTCTACTTTTCTGTGCTTTGCTTCAATTCTTTATTCCCATCTCCCTTTAGAATAGGCCAATTTCCTCAGCGTGTTTCCTCTCTGTCACTGTTCTGTTACAAATTACTTACTCTGTTTAACAAGGATTTCAATGTGTAGCTTACTCTAACACGCTAAGCAAGCACCTTACCACCTAAACTCCACCCCAGCTCTCTCTTCCGGTTTATTAGGAGCCTAAATTTTGAACACTTTAATGACAAGGAAGAACTTCAATCAAGTCAATTTCTACCTAGTTTAATTTTCCTCCCTCAAGTGATTACCGTTGCTAGTCATAATCATTGTCAGAGTTCAGTTTTGCCGATCTGACACAAACCTAGACACATCTGAGAAAAGGAAACACTAGTTGAGGAACTGCCTCTGTCAAATTGCTCTGCGGTCATGACTGAGGGTGGCATTTTCTTGGTTGTTGATTGATGTGGGAGGGCTCAGCTCACTGTGAGGGGTGCCATTTCTAGGCAGGTGGGCCTGGGCAGTTTAAGGTAGCTGAGAAAGCCAGAGGAAGCGATCTACTAAGCAGTGATCCTCTGTGGTTTCTGATTTAAGTTCCTGCTTTGAGCTCCTTGCCCTGGCTTGCCTCTCTTCTCAATCTCGGACTGTAACCTCTAAGCTGTAATCAACCCCTTCCTCCTCAAGCTGCCTTTGGTCATGGCGTTCACCACACCAACAGAAAGCAAACTAGAACAACCGTGCATTTAACTTCTTAGAAGCACATTTCTGGAACTCATTTTTACTTTCCCTCTGGTTGCAACCCAGTTCGTAGACAAAATCACACAGAATTGTGAAAAGAATGTTCCAATGGCCTCATAAATATCCGAGAGAAGTGTTGAGGATGTGAAATTCCTCAAGCCAAGAGCACCTTTATGGAGTCAGGTCAAAAAAATTAGGAACCCTTCGAGCTTATAACATATTCTTTCCTACTTTACATGTTTGTTCATTAAGAAAAACTCCATGCAAACACTAAGACACTGTAATACACATTTTACTATTTATATATTATTACACTTGTATTCAGACAATTAACAACATGTTCCTTTGGAATATGTCACCTAGTATGTGTCCTGTGATATGTTGTTGTTTTTAGCCAATAGGTAGGTCTTATTGTGTAACCCAGGCTGGGCTAGATCTCACAGCGACAGCTGCATTCCAATACTGGACAGTGATCAAGATACTGGAGAAAAGGGCCAATAAGCAAAATAAGACATTATCTTTTGGCAGGGGAGGGGAGAGAATAAGACTTATAGAAGATTGGTCATTTCATAGAGCCCTGTTTGTGAAATTCTATTACCGAACGCAATGGTCTTCATCACTCAGCAAACGTTAAGGGAGATGTATGTAAATATAATTAACCGTAGGGATTCAGGCTTAAATATTAATCAAAGAATCAAAATACTGAAAGCTAAAATCCTCCTCAAGGCCATGCCTCTAACTTTATTCACATCTCCCCAGGTTGCAAAGAATACACAGGATCGCCCTGTTCGCTTAGGGTCTTCTCTCCCTGGGGCGCGCCTGCCCCCTTCCCTGCCTTCAAGCCTCCAGGGAGGGAAAGGGTAAAGCTCAGACACAAGTGCAAGTGGGGAGATAGAACGGCCGGTGTGGGCGTGGTGTTTCCATCTTCTGTTTCTGTGCATCTGGGTAAGTCCCTCAGCCTCTCTGGGCTCTAGTGTCTTCATCTTCATGATGTTTCCTCCTCAAGAAGTGACCATGAAGGTGAAATAAACTAACAGCTCAGGGACCCAGAAAACTACAAACCAGATGCTTTAATAACCACTAGTTACTATTCCAGGGTCAAATTTGTTAGTTTGAAAGGATAGGTGGAAAGACAAAACAGGAAATACAATATAATTTAGTTAAAATATTACCTGTATGTATATGAATACAAAAAGATGTGTAGATTTTCTTAGTTTATGGATTATTATATTTTTATTCCTTATTTTTTTTTTCAAAATGACTGCATGCTTGTGTTTAAAGACGCTCTGGAGTAGGGCTACTTGTGTGTTTTCTGTATGTGGATTCAAATGATTGGGCTATACTTGAGAGAGTCTACAGCTGATGCTAGCGATATTTCTGGCTTCACATTGTTGCTAGGAAGCCAATCAGACAGGTAGCCTCTGCCTAACAGAAAGCCTTTCCGGAAATTCTAAAGCTTCTTGGTGCTTAGAAAGGACTTCACGGTTCTCAACAACACCCAGGGTGTTTCTTTAGAGAAAACCACGTCATTTTCCCAAGGCCCTTAGGGAACAAACTGTATTTTGTATTCTATTTACTGGGGGAGGAAAGGAAAGTTAGATCAGAGTGTCCACAGGAAGTTGAAACCAGAAACTCTACCTAATAGCATAGAGTATCCCAATCACCTTTGCTTCATCATCTACTTTTTTTTTTTTTAAAAAAAAAACTTTTCTTGACATTTAAAAAAAAAAATAAAAACCAAGAAACAAAGCTGTTCTTCCAATTCCAGTGGAAGCAAACATCTCAGGTTTCCCAAGAAGCCACTGCTCTGTCTCGGTTGTAACTATTTCTCTCCTTTCGCCTTATTTTCAAAAGCACTTCATGCTGGAGAAAGCAGTCCTATGGATGTCTTTAGAAGTCGCCTGTGACTCTGACAACTGGTGGGTTAGAAACTTCAATGACATGCCAGACCTAAGCCGGGTGGGTGTAACAACTGTGCACTGAGACATAAATACCAAAGGAAGAAATGATATCAAACCGACTCTTAGTGGCTTGTCGTTATACCTGTGTTCATTCTCTCAGCTCTCCTCACAGAAGCTTCTATTTGCAGCAGATGGTGATTAACACGGAGGCCCACAACTGGTTGCAAGGCAGAGAATAATTGTGGGGTGCTCATCCCTATGCGGGTCTTCTCTATCATAGCCCCTCCTCCCCAGACTCGGAGGTCAGGGCAGAAGAGGAGACAGTAAGAACTAGAGGTGGCAGATGATTGTAAGGAGATGGTGTTTTCTGAACAGGGCAGCAGTCCATGTGAGCTCACAGTGACCATGACAACATGCACAAGCTCTGAACTAGCTCAAGCTGGACCAAATCCCAGCATGGGGAGGGGAGGGGGGAAATCAATCACCGTTCCTAGAAGAGGAGCTATTGGCAATGGACAGCTGCTGGCTGGAAGGCCACACACCCAAAGATGTACGTGCAGCACAAATTGGACTTGGATGAAAAAAAAAAAAGGAGGACACAAAGTAGGGTGGGAAGGAAGAAGGCATAGGTGGGTCTTGAAGGAGCTGGGGGAGGGGTGACGAGGATAAAAACACATTGTATGAAATTCTTAAAGAGCTAATGAGAAAACAGCAAAAAATCCAACACTGAAACAGAGGCTGGGGGATGGTTGAGACAGCATGAAGACCTGACCTCAGATCTCCAGCACCTAGATAGAAAGCCAGATGCAGCAGCCAAGTACCTGTAATCCTAATCCTGTGGGAGAAAGGACTGGAGCATCCCGGGGCTGACTGGCAAGCTGGTTTTACTGGAGTGGTCCAGATCCAGCGAAAGGACTTGTCCCGAAAATTAAGGTAGAGACACTGCAGAAGAAATGCTGGTTCTCTCACACTTCCAACATGCAGTACCAGAAAGGGGGTGTGGCAGGAAACTACCAGGAAAGGACTTACAACTTTTTTTTTTTCACACACCAGAGGTTCCAGAACACTGAGGCTGCAAAGATCAGCGGCTTCCATTCACCTTCTCTGCACACAGCACCTCGTAGTATCTGCTAGACCCAGAAGGACCTGAGATCTCCACCTTTCAACTCGGCACAGCCATGGCGGTGATTCACTCCATAAGTGGGTGCCCTTTCAATTCCAGCTGGAGAAGCTGAAGTGGGCTGTAGGGAAAGCAGAGACTCATAACTGGTCAGAGTGCTGAGAACAAGTGACCGTTGCATGCTCAGCCCTAAATGGGACACCTTTGTTGAGCCAATCTGTCTTGCAAGGCTCAGGCAACATTGCCTGGGAGGAAGAAAGAAGGAGGAGGAGGAGGAGGAGGAGGGTGGTCACCTGTCTCTGAGCGGAAGGTCTACACAAGACCAGTCAGTATTCCAGCAGACAGCACCAATCCGACTCAGTGGGTTACAGAAAACAGAAATGAAAGGCTGTGACGGCTAGAAGGAAATGTGCTGGGGGATGTTCTAGCTTCCTTTCTGTTTGCAGTGGTAAAAATAGCCTGACAAAATGCAGCTTAGCAGAGCGAGGATTGATTTCAGCTCACAATTCCAGGTAATGGTCCATCAAAGGGAAGTGAAGGCAGGAACTTCAGCTAGTCACATCCATGGTCAAAAACAGAGAGGACTGAATGCAGGCATGCTGGCTTGCTTGGCTGTGCTCAGCACGGTTCCTCCATCCTTATAGAGCTCAAGGACCCCCTCTCCAGGGAACGGGATTGTCCACTGTAGACATAATTGTCCCATGATTGACTTAACACAGTTCCCCACAAACATGCCCAAAGTCTATGTCAATATAGACAACCTCCTCATTAAAACCCTCTTTGCAGGTGATCCTTGGTGGCAGGTTTGACAAAGTTAACCCTCACAGGGGATTTGAGAGGGAAAGTTGATTATGGATATGACCAATGTATACGTATGTGAAATTTTCAAACAAATAAAAGATTATATAAAAATCAACAACAAATTAAGGTGTAAGGCAATTGAGGAGGACCCCCAACATTGACTTCTGCCATAAACACACAGGCACGCACAGAGACTCACACACCCACCCACCCACACACACACACACACACACACACACACATATATGCACACATACAAACATACATAGGCATACACGCACTCCCAACACTCCACAGTGGAGCAATTAGCTATTGCGTACAGGAACTGAGGGTCATCTGAACAAGGCATGGGGACTCACAAGTGGACCAGTGAGGAGAGGCAGTCATTGGCAAAATGAGGTTGATTTGGAAGTCATGCATTAGAGACCAGAAAATGTGAAAGAGAGGTACGGAGAAAAGCTGCCTGAGTTCTGGATGGAATACACGCTTGCAGGGCCAGTCCATCTGGGGTTAGCGTTGCATGTGACAGGCTCCGAGCAGTACCTACACTCCCCTACAACTTCAGTTCCCATTTTTGTAAGCCAGCTATTGCAAGTTCCTTGTCCTGCAAACAAATGCTCTGAGGATTTGCACACACTGCTTCTCCCAGCCCCTCAGAACCCTGGACTGCCAGCCAGTCCTTCCACTGGCTTCTGTGACTGTGGTGAAAGTTGCTTTGGTTTAACAGGAGCAGGGTGGGTGATAAGAGCCTCTGGGTTAGCCATGAGATTGGCACTTGCTTCCCACAATTGCTAATAATGATTGGCTCCAGCCCCATAAAAAAGAATGAGAGCCCCAGGAGTGGAAGAAGGCATCCTTTGAGACTTCCCATCCTGAATCTCAATTTTTCGGAGATGACCAGGGTCAAGACGTGCCCTTAGTTGCAGGCTCCGAGACGTGAATAACAATAAGGTCGGATGACTTCATTTCCATTCCTAAATGTTTGCAATAGGATATGAAAACAAGAGATTTCAACCCAAGAAACCAAAGCTCATTGCTCTAGGACACAGCAATTTCCTCTGAGTCAGAATGGATGTCATTTGAGGCCACATAAAGCACTGAGTTCCTTATCATTTCTTTTTAACTAAAGAAGAGCAGAATCTCCTAGTTAATAATAAAAATAAACCTAGAATTTTAGTCTCTTGATTCCAAGCTTTTCGTCTCCCTTATAAAGCCACCCAAGTATCTTTTGTGGGCACTCACTTTTAAATGATCATACAGAAATTATTATGATTTATTTGATTGCTGTTTTGTACGTGCATGTTTGTGTCTGGGTACGAACCTGTGTGTGTGTGCAGGCCAGGTGTGGTCCCCAATCACTTTTTGTCCTAGCTAGTTTCCTATTGCTGGGACAGCCACCATGACCAAAGGGAACTTCAAGAAAAAAGTTTACTTAGGGCTTTCAGTTCAAGCAGGCGAGAGCCCATAATGGTAGGGACAGCAGTCAGAAGCCCTGGAGGACAGAGCTGGAAGCTGAGAGCTCACATCTCAAAGCACCAAACTGAGAGAGCGAACTGGAATTGGTACAAGCTTTTAAACGCTCATCTTCCACCCCCTACTGTAAGGCCACACCTCCTAAGCCTTCCCAAGCAGGGCCATCAATGGAAGACCGGAAGACCTAGTATTGTAATGTCAAAGACCGTGGGGGACATTTGACCTTCAAACCACCATACTTCTTTCTCCACCTCATTTTTTTGAGACTAAAGGCTAGTCCCTCACTAAACCAAAAGCTTACCAGTTATGTTATCCTTGCTGGCCTACAAGCTGAAGAGACCCTCTTGTCTCTGCCGCCTCAGCACTGGGATTACAGGTGCATGAGGCCGTATCTGGCTCTTTACCTGGGTGCCAAGGACCTTTGTTCTTGTATGACAAGCACTTTACTGACTGAGCTATTTATTTCTCCATGCCCACAAATTATTTCTTATTGTATTTCATATGATAATATTTTAATTATATAGTTTTCCCTCTCCCAACTCCTCCTAGGCCCACTGCCCTACTCATCCAAGTTCATGGTCTCTCTTTCTCTGTCTTTCCCTCTCTCAAAAAACCCAACAAAACAAATGAACAAATAAAAAACCACCAAAAAAAACCAAAACAAACTTAAAAAAAATCAAAACCAATAAGACAAAAAATACCACACACACACACACACACACACACACACAGAGTCCATTTTTCTTTCTTTTTTTTTTTCCGAGACAGGGTTTCTCTGTAGCTTTGGAGCCTGTCCTGGAACTAGCTCTTGTAGACCAGGCTGGCCTCAAACTCCCAGAGATCCGCCTGCCTCTGTCTACTGAGTACTGGGATTAAAGGCATGCACTACCACCGCCTGGCCTAGATAGGTGTTTTTTAA
>NC_022014.1:72942493-72948458 GCF_000317375.1 Microtus ochrogaster
AGGGTTTCTCTGTAGCTTTGGAGCCTGTCCTGGAACTAGCTCTTGTAGACCAGGCTGGCCTCAAACTCCCAGAGATCCGCCTGCCTCTGCCTCCCAAGTGCTGGGATTAAAGGCGTGCGCCACCACTGCCTGGCAAGAGAGAGTTCATTTTGTATCAGTCAGCTACTCCAGGTCATGGGGCCTGCCCTTGAGTATGGTTGATGTACCCAGATATACCCAGTGACACTCCTTTGGAGAAAACTGAGTTTCTTTCTCCCAGTAGGTGTTGACTGAAAATAGCTTCTCAGTTAGGTGTGTGACTTTGTGTGCACTTCCCCTCCTCAGAGCTGGGGTTTTGTTTGGTTTGAATGTGTGCAGTTCTTGGGCATGGTGTCCCTGTCTCTGTGAGTTCGTGTGTGCACCAGCTCCATTGTGTCTGGAAGACGCTGTTTCCTTGGAGTCATCTGCCATCTCTGGCTCTCCTCTTCTGCACCCTCCTCTTCTACATAAATCCCTGAGCCTTGAAGGGAGGAGTTTGAAAACGACATCCATTTAGGGCTGAGCCTTCATGACCTCAACCACAGCACAGCATCTATTTCATGGGCCTAACCAAGAATTAAATGAGTTGAGATTTGCTAAGCCGTTAAAAATTACATGCAAGTATTCGGTAAAATAAAAGTCCTTGGGATCCCAAGTTGCAACTGTCTGTAAGTAACACCAGACTTGGAAAAGTCATGCACAGAATTCAGTACCATAGATGAGACGTGGTGGTGGCTGTTTGCTTCTGGGTCTGTTCAACCACAAAGGTTTGACTTTCTGTGCCAGGCTTCCCCAAATGGGGATGTGCCACAGTCTACCTGGGTCCTATTGTAGCTAATATAACGTATTTATCTAAGATTGAAAGGAGGGCTTTGGGGTTGCTGAGGCTGATCTGTTGGCGATTGGACTGATTACAAGCACACACTAAGGGCTCAGATATAAACAGCAGTATCCTAACTGGTATTGCTCCTCCTCGTTGATAAAACTCAGATGCATTTCTCAGCCAATCTCTTCTCTTGCAGGAGGGCTTCTGAGCCCTTCATAGAAATCAGGAGGACTTGCTGGGGCTACAATGGAAGACGCTATCTGGAGATTCCAAGGTCCTTCTGGAAGGGGTGAAAGGGAGCTAGACTTCCTAGAGGGGTGGAGATGAAGCCTGAGAAATACTTTCTGGAATGTCGCTGGACCTCCAGCTTGTGAGAGCACTTATTCTCGTAGATGACCTGAAGTCAGTTCCCAGCAACTCACAACTGGCTCTAACTCCAGATCCACGGGCTTTTCTAGCCTTGATGGGCACTGTGTGCACGTGGCACTCATACATAGATACGCACAAAATATTTAAACAGATAAATCTTTAAGCAAATACAAGCCTGGTGGTGCCCCGCCCCTTCATCATCAGCACCTGCTGTCACTCAGTATCAGAAGTTCCCACATTCCCGACGCCTCCTGCACCAGGCACACTCCAATCTATGAATCCAGGGCACGGATGTGACCTGTTTCCTTGGAACCCACATAAGCTCTCAAAGCCTGAACTCTCCTGCAGATTCTCTGTAATTATCTTGCACCGTCTTTGTTCTGAGAGAAGCGCAGCTGACTATAATTCATTAGCTGAAGAGTGAAATAAAATTAGAGCCAGGCAGATTACGCAGGCTGCCTCCATCATATGGATGACAGGAACATTCCGGCTTTATTTTCCTTCTTTTCTGGCACAGTGTTCTTACTCTTTCTGAATCAGACTGCTCTGAGCTCATCCAAGAAAAAAACGTCAGTCTCGTGTAATGCCCAAGGGGAGAAAGATAAACCCAGAAATGGATGGAAACTCCTCCTTATTCTTGAAAGAGAATTAAGGGAGGGATAGTTACTGTGACTCGGAAGAAAACACTCAAATCTATTTATATCTTTCTAAGGACAGACAGCATGTACATCACTGAAGGGTCTTTCAACCCCTTTCAGTTTGAATGAATTATAGCTGAGGTTTGAAGCTAAATATTTAAAGGCTACACTATGACATTTCCACTAAGAGAAGTCTTTTAATGGCTTAGGATGTTTTGTATTCATCTCCCCATGGTCCCAGGGCCTAACTTGCTTTCCTGTTGCTGTGATAAACACCATGGCCAAATGAAAGTTGGGAAATAAATACTGCATTTGACTTACAGCTCCTGATCAAAGTCCATCACTGGGAGAAGTGAACTCAAGGCAGGAACTCAAGCAGGACAGGAGCCTGGAGGTAGGAACTGAAGCACAGACCCTGGAGGATGGTGGCTTACTGGCTTGCTCAGCCTGCTTTCTTACAAAACTTTATCCCACCTGCTCAATCACTGCCCACAGTGAGCTGAACCCCGCCCCCCCCAGCAATCATTAATGAAAACAATGCCCCACAGACCAACCTGATGGAGGCAAATTCTCAACTGAAGTTCCCCCCCAGATGACTCCCCTTTGCGTCAAGGTGACAACAACTAACCAGTACACCTACAGACAGCAGTGCTCCAATCAGCCTCATTTAAAACGTCACATATTTTCCCATTTGATCCCTTCAACAACCCTGTGTGAGGAATATTTTCTCCATTCTAGACATGGGAGAAACGAAAGGCAAGTGATGCCCTGAGACCGATCTGCTATCATGCTTCTGGTTATTAGTAAATCCAGGACATTTGAAATATTCTCATTGTTGTGATTTGAATGTGGAATACATCTTCTGGGATTAGGTATGTGACTTCCAACTGCTGGTGCTGTTTTGGGGGCTTTAAGAGGTAGAGCATTGATGGAGAAATTGGGTCACTGGAGGCAGGTCTTTAAAGATAATAATACCCAAACCTAGTTCTAGCCTGAGTGCTATGTGTCTTGATCTGCTGAGACGTGAGTAAGTTGAGCTACGAGCTTATGCTGTGGAGTGAACTGCACTAGATGCCTTGTCTTCTTGCTGTGGTGGACTGAGAGCCAGGAGGCAGAATAAATACAGGCTGTCTAAAGTTGGTCCTGTCCAGTAGGTTGTCACAGCAACAAGAAGAATAACTAAACATACTTACCTCACTGCATTTTTCCTGACTGAAGAAAAAGAATCAAATTATAGTAATAAATTTGATGCCCACAAAAGTAGAGATAGCATGATGCTGGATATGTAAGTTTATAAAGACATGCCACAGAGGAAATTAGCTCATGAAATTGCTATACAACTACCAATCTATATTTTCCAGATATAATATGCATGCAATATTTTTCTACTCGGTTACTCGGTTACTTGGTCCACCCTTCCTCCCCAGAACATAGGGAACTGACTATTTACAAAGTTGACTGGTTTGCTTCTTTTAGGATAGATATCCGTCAGCAAAGATTTTATCCCATTCTGTTGACTGTCTCTTTGAGTTGAGTGACAGTTTCCCTAATCCATGCTCCACGGAACATTGCTGAAGAGGAGGTGGAAAGAATGTAAGAACTTGAGGGTGGAGATGAGTGCTGTTTAATGCTGGGTCTAGATAAAGCATGGTCATTGAATCATGAACACACCATAGGTCTGCTTACCTCCAAAGGTCTACAAGAGATGAGGACCTTCAGTGTTCCATCAATGACGGGGTGGTAGTCGTGAGACTCCACCCTTCCCTGAGGAACTATTGGCAGTTTTGGAAGTTAATAGTTATCATAATCAGTGTCATTTTTCTTCAGTGGTGTAGCCACTGGTAAGTTGCCCATGTTCCAGTAAATAACACTCTGCCTATGCTCACATGAGCAATCCCAATTAAACTCCATGGAGAAGAAGGGGGAGGAAATAGGAGGAGGGCTAGTTGGGAAGAAAGAGATTCAGAAGGAGAGGGAGGAGGATGAGATTAACTAATGCGGGTGAATATAATCATTATACATTGTATATTTGTCTTGAACTGTAAATACATATAATAAAGAAGAACAGCCAGCTCAGCTTTAGGGCCACACTGAAATACTGCTACATTGTATCCTCTGAGAATTCCTAGATGGTCCCATTTAAAAAGAGAAGCCTCATGGTCTATCCAGTCTCTTACAATAGTATTGAAAGGGAGGATAATAAGAATTCTCTTTATAAAGTGGCATTTTATGAGATTTATGTATAGATCGTGAGGGTAAGTAATTATGAGGAAGCCAGCCTACTAACAGAAAGGCTTTGTTTTCACCTCATCACTAACTTGGAGGGAAGCCAGCCTGGAACTCTATGTTTCTTCCTCCTTCGATGTTATCTTGAGAGGGACGTGATGTCTTCTCCTGAAGTAGAAGAGGATCAGCAGAGTCCCTGCATTTTACATCATTCTGTCTCCATCAGACTGGAGAGAGCACGAAGATGCAGGGGTGGGCAGCCATTCACCGCTCAGATAACTGCCCTCCATCCTCAGGTGTATGCATTCACATGATGATTCCTGAGAGAATCACCCAATTTGGGGAGTGGTGTGGAGGCCCAAAAATGTGAGCCTGTTTCCACAGCGACCAAAGGTCAGAGAGTTGGAACTCACCTCTATTCCTTCAAGGTTATTGTGTTTCTACCTCAAACAAAGGTCCCACCTAGATTTAGGTCAGAGAGTTCTGCTTTCGCAAGGTTATTGTCAACAGGTGTGGCTAATAGCCAGACCTTTTATTTCAGGAACAGAGAAGTAGATGTTTCTATCTCAAACAAAAGTCAAAGGATCCAACTAAATTCCAGTATCCTTAAGGAGATAACATTGGATTCCACCCAGGGAGTGGTTGCCTACAGAATGTTTTGTTCTAGGGTGTGAGTGTGATGTTTTTTTCTACTAACAGAATGTTTAACCGTGGACGTAGCCCCTGTCCTTCAACTGGTCTGTTCATTTTCTTGTATCATGTTAATGCAGTTTTTGTCTTACTCCTACCTTTTGGGGTCAGGGGTATTATAAGCAGTTGGAAATTAAGCGCAGGCAATTCCAATACTCACTGGAACTCCCTCCTGATACTATTCTATGTGTTTCTGTTTTATTATTTTTAAGTGCATCTTCATATTCTTTACTATATTTCTAAATCCCAACACCCCTACCCTAGCGAGTGGTGTTTTTGTCAAGGCTGGTCCCCAATAGTGTGGAGGTGCACATCTTTAATCCCAGCACTTGGGAGGAAGAGGCAGGCAGTTCTCCAAATTTGAGGCCAACCTGGTCTATGAAGTGAGTTCCAGGAACTACTTAGTGAGACTTTATCTCAAACAATAAAAAAGATCCACCCTGGTGGAAAGTAGCATAGATTTCCAAGGAGGACAGGTCACTCTTGCATGTTGGATTATATAGACTATGACACACATTCTACAAAAATAATTAAAAGCAGGGCTCTGCTCTGACAATCCTGGCCCCTCCCACCAGTAGAGTGCAGGAAAGATGAGGCACCTCCAGACTACTTTCTGCTCTGGGTACTAATGACTAGGAGAAACAGAAACATAACAACCAGTCTCTTTGCCCCTAGTGATCTTGTATCTGAAATTGCCTGGTGCGAGTGAGAAGGAAACATGGAACACGCAACAAACCCGCTTAGGAGTTTATTAGAGGGGGCGTGCACATGCCTGGGGTGTCAGTGTGCAGAGAGAGAGAAAGATGGTGCGTCCAGTTTTAAAAGGCTGCCTAGCGGCTGTCTGCTAGGACGTGTGCTCAAGAACAGTTTTAAGCTCCTACACTAAGGATACCCACCCAGAGCGGTGAGTGCCTGCCTACTGGGCAGGCCTCAAGGTCCCCCGCAAGGGAGCCCGGGCACCTTCAGCTTGTGCTCCAGGGTCTCCTGTGCTCTACTGGACCCCGCCCTGCCTGCCATGTTCTTCCTTTTGTCCCCGGCTCTTGGGGCTACCAGGCGTCCCTGTTTAGCTGATGAGGAGTTCCATCTGGAAGGGTGAGTGTGTGCTATCCAGGGGTGGATTGTCCCGGAAGAGAGCACAAACCCCCCTCCCCCAGCTCCTGCTGCAGGGCTTTCTGTAGTAATAGGAGCGGCGGGCTGC
>NC_022014.1:72968333-72968883 GCF_000317375.1 Microtus ochrogaster
GTTTTGATCCTACTTCATGTTCTGGCTTTGTGGGAGCCTAGCCAGTTTGGATGTTCACCTTCCTAGACCAGGATGGAGGGGGGAGGACCTTGGACATTCCACAGGGAGAGAACCCTGACTGCTCTATGGATTGGAGAGGGAGCGGGAGAGGAGGGGACGGAGAGGAGAGGAGTGGGAAAAGGGGGAGGGAAATGGGAGGCTGGAATGAGGTAGAAAAAAATAAAAAAAAAGAGGATCAGGAGAGAAAAAGGAAGAATAGAAGACTTTGGAAATAGAAAGAATGGAGAAAAGAATAAATGAAAAAAGAAAATCTGTATATAAATTGTACATCTGGATTGCACATCTGGAACGAACATCTGGCATTACACATCTGGAATGAACATTTGGATAACACACCTGGTTCGCACATCTGGATTTTCACATCTGGAGTCACATCTGGAACAGCTGGATTGCACATCTGGATCAGACATCTGGAATGAACAGCTGGATCGCACATCTGGAAACGAACAGCTGGATCGCACATCTGGATCACACATCTGGAATGAACAGC
>NC_022014.1:72969345-73028814 GCF_000317375.1 Microtus ochrogaster
CTGGATCGCACATCTGGATCACACATCTGGAATGAACAACTGGATCGCACATCTGGAAACGAACAGCTGGATCGCACATCTGGATCGCACATCTGGGTCACACATCTGGGTCGCACATCTGAAAATTAAAGATCATCGTTAGAATCAGAAGTTTGAGTATGAGAAAGCATAGCAGAGACTTCTCTAATGGTACAATTTCCTGTCTCTTCTCTAAGTAGACAGAGAACTACTTCACCATGCCATTGTAATGTCAATACCCAGGGACCAGTCATGTCCATTGTGACTAGAGTTACTGATACATGAGGAGAAGGCAATAATGATTCTGTCTCACAAACCTAAATCCTCAGAACAGGTGTGGATTGAAGGCTGGAGGCCCCCTGAAAGATTATTTGTATGATTCTTGCAGAGTTTGTGAAAAGTCTGTTGGTTTTAGATTATTCCCCCACAATATGAAAACCAAGTAACCCAAGAGTCTAATAAAATATAGTTCATATTTTTTAAAAAAAGGTGCCTAGTACATGTGCACAAGGATTGACATGGCTACATCATATGCAGATGGCAGAGCTCACGCATGTGCGCAAGGGCTTAGTGGAGTCATACGTGGATGATGTAATCCATGTATACACACAAGGGTTTAGCTGAGTCATGCAAGCAGAGCCCTTTAACATCCTCCGGGACCAGTAAGCACTTCTGCCTGAGGGTTTGTCTGCACCTGCATGACCCCCTAGAACCCAGAAGTATCAGCCTTATGTGGCTGAAATCATTACAGTGTCTCCTCTCTTCCACCTCACCATCTCTTAATGTCTGATTGACTGTCATTTTCTGTGTATTTATGCTGATTGCATATTTGTGCCTCTTGTCTCCCTTATACCCTCTCAACAGGGTATGGACACATGTTTTAATTTATGAATCTATGTGTGAGCATGTGTAGCACATGCTACCTATGTGGCGATTGGAGGAAAACCCATGAAAGTTGCTTATCTTCCATCATCTGAACTCAAATTTCCAACCATGGAAGCCAGCGTCTTTAACTACTGAGCCACCGTACCAGCTCTAGATGGGTTTTTTTTCCCCTCCAGTCACCTGTATCTCCTCACAGGACTTGGGCTCACTAGGGGAATGTGTGGAGTTGCTTGTTCAGAAAGTGTTGGGTCCTCCTGTTTGCTACTCCTTACACCTATGAAGGAGGTCTGGCTAAACCCACCTTCCATTCTGGTTGATGCTGTTCACAGCTAATAAAAGGCCCCTGTTATGAGTGAAAGTAGGCTTAGAACCTTCAAGAGAATAAGGCAGTGTATGTCTCCCATTGCCTTCTGGGCAGAAGGAGATTTCTCATCAGCTTTCCACTAGGCAGTTCACACATCCTAATGGGTCTAGGTAGCTGTGAGATGTCACATCAGTAATGTGTTACTAATAATAAAAAGGATGAGTTGTCTTTTAAAAAAACATAAATATGGGTGGATTCAAAACGACATTTTATAGCAGGCCTTTGGAATTTTTCTAGCTTTATGAGTTGTGAAGCTATAGTTTTCTACTGTTTTTTTTTGTTGTTGTTGTACCTGCCCAGAACCACGTTCCTCTATAGGAACTGATTGTTTCCTTTCATTTGAGATGTGAATGGGAGGGGTGGCGGTGACATACAGCTTCCTGGTTCTGACTCTGTGCCTTTCCCATGAAGGTCAGAATGATTACTGCATGTGCTGTCAGTAATGGTGACATCACTACAGACACTGCTATTGGGAGAGAGGGTGAGGAAAGCATCGGAAGAGAGTCGAGTTATTGGAGAGGGCTGATTTAAGCTATGTCTTTAACAGTCGTTTGACTTTTGACAAATGGTTTAGGGATGTAGGGACATGCCAGAACGGAGAGGATTTGAGCCAAGCTGCCTAAGGGGGACAATGTGGAAAATGTTCTGTGCGTTGCTCAGCATCAGAAACAGAAGTGGGGCTTAGCTGTTTTCTAGACTAGGTAAGTAAAATTCTTCTCTGAATGCAAGATGGTATTACTTAGATGGTATCTTCACAGAACAGGGAGCCATCTAAGTTAATCAGATTGAGTCCATAAACCAAATAGTTTTAGGTGCCAGACATGGAATAATTCTAAATGACTCCTGAGTGTGTCTTTCCAATGCTTGAAGGCTTTTAAATATCATTTCTAAACATAGCACAAGAGCTAACTTCAGAATGGTTTTATTTATTATTCATTCATTCATATTCATTTTATGGAGAAAGGGTCTCTAGTTTAGGTCTCAGTTTGTCCTGTAGGCCAGGATGACCTTGAGCTTCTGATCCCCCTGCTTCTGTCTCTGGCTGAGATTACAGGTGTAAGGTCCACCATGACTGGCTCGTGTTATGCCAGGGATTAAACTGAAGGCTCCAAGCATGCTAGGCAAGAATTCTGCCAACTCTGACCCTATCATTTATCAGTTATAAAACTGGATCATTTGTGCTTCGGTTTTACCATCTAAGTCGAGGAACTGAGCGAGCAACGTCTCATATCGTTGCATCTTGCTAGGTTGAAATACAAGTGCTTAGACCTAAGCATCCAGCACAGTCCAACTGCTTGTAAGATTGCTGTTGACAATCAGTTTCTTTTGTGAATGCGCACATGTGCACAGGCATGTAGAGAGTGATGGGAAATGTCAAGTGTCTTCCTCAACCTCTCTACATTTTAATTTTTGAGACAGAGTCTCTCGCTGACCTTGAAGCTCACTGACTTATCTAGAATGGCTGACTACCGAACTCCAGGATTCTGCCTGCCTCTGTTGTTTGCCCCACATTTTATCCCAGTGCAGGGGCTACAGATATGCACCATATGGCCCACATTTTATGGGGGTTCCAGGGATCTAAAATCAGGTCCTCACACTAATGCAACAAAGCACTTTGCCCCAGACTCCATTGATAGTACATTTTTTATTGGGTGACCAGAAACACGCCTTGGGATTATTCCCTAATAGTGTGACTAAAGTAGGATTATATTTAACAAATAAATGCATAGCTGTTGAATGTCCATTGTAAGCACTGTGCAATGCTCTGAAGGACATGGAGAAGAAAGTCAAGAAATCTTGTAATATTTGAAAAAAAGAGACACAACAAGTTTGTATAAAACAATGAACCATGAAGCAAAACTTAAGTAGTTTATTGGATGACATAACCCAGTGCCAATTGCTGTTCATGACACCACACTTCTATTTTTGTTGTTTTATTGAGCTATACATTTTTCTCCACTCTGCTCCCTTCTTCCCCTCTCCCCTCCTACCTTCTCTCATGTCCCAGTTTACTCAGGAGATCTTGTCTCTTTCACTTTCCTATGTAAATCCATGTTATGTCTCTCTTAGCGTCTTTTTTGCTTTCTAGTTTCTCTGGGGTTGTGGCCTGTAGACTGGTTTTTCTCTGCTTTATGTCTAAAAGCCACTTAAGAGTGGATACATTTTACATTTGTCTCTTCTGGATCTGGGTTACCTCACTCAATATTTTTTTCTAGATTGATCCATTTTCCTGCAAATGTCAAGATGTCATTATTTTTCATTGCTGTGTAGCACTCCATTGGACAACACTCTTCTTACTAAAAGTGCAGAGAAAGAAGGGTTGACACTGATCCAGAGTTTGGGGAAATCTTTAACACTAATAAGTGTTTGGCCTAAATAAGAGAATGAAAGGCCTCCTCTACCTTTTTTAATATGCATGAGTAGTACCACTTTTTACCCTTTATTCTCTTCCATTTACATGCTGTTTGGTAGTAAAGGTGTTGTCTACATTTTCTCAAGCTCTCTTCTATACCATGATTAATAAAAATCCAGAGAACAAATTGGGGTTCAAGTTGAAGGTCAGAAAAGCAAAACAGCCAGTCACTGTTTTGCTCTTACCTTTACCTCAGTCTGAAATGGGGATTCTGCCTCCAGAAATCCTCAGAATGAGACTGTGACTGAGAGCTGTCTCCTCCCATCTAATTTTCCTCTCTAGGGCTGGGATTAAACCACTACTGCCTGGTTTCTATGGCAAACTAGTGTGGCTGCTGGGATTAAAGGTGTGTGTCACCACTGCCTGGTCTGTAAGGCTGACCAGTGGGATTGTTTAACTCTCTGATCTTCATGCATGCTTCATTTATCAAAATACAAATAAAAAATCAATACACTGTTCTGTGTGTGCATCTGTGTTTCTTGCATCATGTTCATCTTTACAGGGCCTCCCTAGGCTCTAACACTGGGTTTCTAAGAAATGGATCTTTTCTGGTTCTATGACTTATAAATATGGCCATCACATTTGTCTTTTAGAATAATCTGAACATACAGATGTTTTAATCTTTTCAAGAAGACATTGCTTTGCTTTGCCCAAATCCTTTTCTTTTCTCCGGTGAGCTAGTCAGTCAGGGATTGCTTATGGCATATTGAGAATCTGTGTTTGCTTCATGTCTGCAAACAAAAAAAAAATGCCTGAAGAACTTTGCAAAATAAGCTCCCCTGACATGGCCAAAGGAGGAAGAACAAAGGGAACAGAACACAGAGGGAGATATGATTTTGTATTTAAGGAAGCCAAAGAAAAGAAAAATACAATTCAGGAGTATTTGAAACAGGAAACTGTCGGGGAGAAATTAAATTGAATCTTTGCTATTCCTTGCTCATAATTATTTTGTCATTATCTTTCATTTCTTGTAAAGGGTCAGACCCATGGAGGGAAGGATTGCGTCTAATCCAAAACAGGTGGCCTTGAGTATGAGGACATGTTTTTAGGGTGCCTAGGTCAGCAGTTCTAGAGCCCCAAAGGAAAAAAATGAGATGAAAAAAGGAGAATCAACAAAAAAAAAAAAAGCATCAGGTGACAGTTCCCAAACATACACAAAAGATCCTACAAGTAAGTGTTCTGGATAGTGTCCTCACTTAGCAGTGCAGAGACATTTGACGGCTAAAGGACCCAAGAGAGACAAAAAGACTAAGGGAGTTGGATGAATGAATGCATCGTTCAATAATAAGGGATGTGAAGGAGAAGGAATTACATTGTTCTCTAGTGGGTGTTGCCATTTGTTGTGACGTGAGTGAGGAATGTCTCCTGTGGGCGCAGGTATTTGAACATGTGGTTCTCAGCTGGTGGTGCTTGGGGAGGCTGTGTTACCTTCAGGAGAGAGAGTCTTCTTAGAAGAAGTATGTCATTGGGCTCTGAGTTTATAACTTTGCCTGATTTCCAGCTCTCTCTCTCTCTCTCTCTCTTTCTCTCTCTCTCTCTCTCTCTCTCTCTCTGTGTGTGTGTGTGTGTGTGTGTGTGTGTGTGTGTGTATTTCTCATGTGGATGATAATGTGAACAGCCACCTTCCTGCTCCTTCACCCACATTTTTCCTGACTTTTGTAATTCCTTCTCTGCTATGCTGGACTCTCTCTGGAACTGTAAGATAAAATAAATCCATTTCCTCCTCAAGTTTCTTTTGGTCATGGAATTTAACCATAGTCAGAGAAAAGTAACCAATACACAACTATACACAACTATGGGGGCTGATTCTGCTGTTTAGCTTACCTGAGCCACAATGCCCACATAGTTGATCAAAAACATTGTGCAAGATGCTACTAGTGAGGATGTATTTGGATGACACTGACATTTAAATCCATGTGGGCATCTTCTACTTAAGCAGAGTTTCCTCTATAATATGGATGGGCTGCATCCTATCTGTTGAAGCCTAGTGATCCTGAGCAGGAGAAACCTTCGACTTCATCCTTGCCACTTTATGGCTTACTATCAGGCTCCTGGCCATCAGCCTTCTGGGTCAGATTTTGGGCTTAAAAGGCCACCCCTATCACATGAACCAGTTCTGATCTGTGCGAGTCCTTCAGCTTCAGCAGAAGGAGAGGGCAGGTTTTTCCTGTCACAGTGCTGGGAAGTTCATAGAACAAACACATTATCCTGCCAAAGACTTGGTTGTCCCTGTCCTTTCCCTTCTTGCTGTTCTCTGATACAGACCCTTCTATCATCCCTGCCCCTTTCTGATGTGGGAGTGTCATATCAATCTGTTGATTTCATTGGTTAAGTAATAAAGAAGCTGCTTGGCCTGATAGGTTAGAACATAGGTGGGTGGAGTAAACAAAACAGAATGCTGGGAAGAAGGGAAGTGAGCTCAGATGCGAGGCCACTCCTCTCCAGGGCAGATGCGATGAAGCTCCGACCCAGGATGGACGTAGGCTAGAATCTTTCTGGTAAGCACACCTCGTGGTGCTACACACATTAATAGAAATGGGCCAAGCAGTTTCTTTATTACTTAACCAATGAAATCAACAGATTGATATGACACTCCCACATCACCTTTCCATATAAAAAAAGCACAGATGTGGGGTGGTGGGGGGAAACTCCAAGTTTGTGGCAGAGGAGAGGGCCTCTACTGACTGAGGGACCATGAAGTTCTTTCATTAGTTCACTAAGTTTTGAGATAGGTTGGCCCTGAATTCACTGTTGCCAAGGATGAACTTGAATTATTGATCTCCCTATCTCTACCTCTCAAATATTGGGATTGCAGGCATGTATTGTCACGTCTGGTTTATACAATGCTAGGGATTGGACCCAGGTATTCTGTGCAAGCTAAGCAGGCACTCTACCAATTGAGCTACACCTTCAGCCTTCCTTCTCAAGCTTCCCCTGCCAGCACAGAGAAGAAGGGATGCGATAAAGGACTTTTCTTACTGTTTCTTTCTCCCTTTGGGCAGTTTGACACGTTGGGACTGCAAAACAGCAGGCTTTTCCAATTGCTTTGAGCAGCAGAGGGAGTCCCAGATGTCACATGCTTGAGCTCCTTCACTTCCTGAAAGGAGGACCAGCTGCTGACAGCTGGCAGCCAGGAGAGTGGAAGAGCCTGTTGGTATACAGGAAAAGTAAAACCCTTCACGCTAACTGGTTTGTGGCTCCTCTGGGCTCTGGGAGCAGGAGATGGGAAAGGTAATATGCTGGGTTCATTCCTCACTGGTTTTCTTGTAAGGGAATGTACAACTAGGCTGTAAATATTCAGTATGACCAAAGTTATATATCCCAGAGAGTATTAAACACATTAATACTGTGAAGTAATTCTCTCCCTTAGGCCTGCTCAGTTTTATGAATACTTCCTTATTTCTAAGTCAGCTTGGGTCCCTGTAGACAATGTACACATGCATGTGGTGACATAAACATCTACGAGGACATACACAATACACACATGTACACACTGAATACACTTAGAGGCAAATGTCTCCAGCTTTCTGTTCCCTTTTCTTCATCATTTTTAAATGTATTTTACATACCAACCATAGTTTCCCTGCCCTCCTCCCACTCCCTCCTCCCACTTCCCTTCTTCCCACCCTATCAGCTCCTCAGGCTCCATTCAGATGGGGTAAGGGCTCCCATGGAAATCAACAAAGCATGGCATATTAAGGCATGGACCAAGCTCCTCCCCACTGCATCAAGGCTGAACAAGGTAACCCACCACAGGAAATTGGTTCCAAAGAGCCAGCTCATGCATCAGTAACAGGTCCTGGTTCCACTGCTGGGGCCCCCACAAAAGAACAAGCTACACAACTGTCACCCAGTTGTGTAGAGGACCTAAGTCAGTCTCATGCTGGCTCCTTAGCTGTCAGTCCAGAGTCTGAGCTCCTACAAGGTCAGGTCTGCTGTCTCTGTTGGTTTCCCCTCCTCCCTCTCTTCAGCTGGACTCCTAGAGCTCAGCCCAGTGCTTGACTGTGGATCTCTGCATCTGCTTCCATCAGGTACTGGACAAAGGCTCTATGATGACAGTTAGGGTAGTCACCAATCTGATTACAGGGGAAGGCCAGTTCAAGCATCATCTCTGCTATTGTTAGGAATCTTAGCTGGGGTCATCCTCGTGGGTTCCCAGGAGTTTCCCTGGCACCAGGTGATGGAGGAAGGTCATTGGTTAAGTAATAAAGAAACTGCTTGGCCTCATAGGTTAAAACATAGGTGGGAGGAGTAAACAGAACAGAATGCTGGGAGGAAGAGGAAGTGAGCTCAGGGGCCATGCTCCCCCTCTCCCGGGCAGACGTGATGAAGCAAGCCGCCAGGTCAGACATGCTGAATCTTTCCTGGTAAGTGCACCAAGTGGTGCTACACAGAATATTAGAAGTGGGTTAGATCAATATGTAAGAGCTAGCCAATAAGAGGGTGGAACTAATGGGCCAAGCAGTGTTTAAAAGAATACAGTTTGTGTGTTGTTATTTCGGGGTATAAGCTAGCCTGGCGGCCAAGAACTGGGGTGGCAGGAACACAGCCCACAGCTCCCTAATACAACCAGGTTGTCTTCTGCCCTCTTTAAACAAGACATGAAGACACGCACTATCTGCTGCCTCACACCTGGACAGCTTCTCACTTGTTGTTTGTCTACTTGGCCTCTTAACAGATCTGCAAAGTTGTTTTATGGCCATCTTTCTTTTCTTTACCCACAATATTTAATTCTAGCATATTAAGGCGATCTGGGAAATGTTTCTTGATCTATTTTTTCAGAAAGAGTTCATGCCGAATTGATGCTAATTCTTTCTTAGGTCTTTACAGAAACATATTGAAAAGTCTTCCAGACTTGGAAGTTCCATGAAAAGTGAACGTGGTTCATTTACAAACATTTGACCCACCTTCAAACATGGAGGATTCTAGGACAGGTGGGATGGTTTGAAGCCACTCAACAATGTCACCAAGAGCAATCAAGAAAAATTCAAGAAAAACAAAACAAACAAAGCAAGCCTCTTTCGGACAAGGTGCTAGAAAGCAGCCAAAGCACTGAACCTCCAGGGCCAAGATTCTGAGGAGCAGGAAAAGCCCTGAGATGAGCGCCACATTTGGTTTCTTCCCCTCAGGGAATTTGCCAACCACACCACATGTCTTGAGAACAGAATGAGGTTACCTGCAGTTTGCGGCAGTTGTGCTGGCTGGGATGGATGCTGCCAGCATCCCAGGGAAAGGGAACTGCAGGGACGTAAGATCCGTGTTCTAAGTGGAGTTTCCTTTTGAAGTAATTTCTGACTCCTGACCTCTGTGTTCCAATTGTGTTTTTCTCATTCTTTTATTAGTTCTTTGAGAATTTTGTACAATGTATTTTGATTATATTTACCCCAGTCTCTCTACCCTTCAAGGTCCATCCATTCCGTTCCTCCTTTCTATCCATTCAAATGTGTATTTTTTTTTAAAAAAAAAATCTAGTACAGACTGTGTTGCTCATATACTCTTGGATGTGTGGCCTTCCCTGGAGGGTGGCCAAAAGAGAGCCACACCAGAGAAGACTCTGGCTCTCCCAGAAGCTGTCATGTCCAATGGATGCATAGCCCTCCTCCCCACTGCATGCTGGGATTTTGTTTGGCTTGAGCTGGCACAGGTCTGATGCCTGCTGCTTCAATGCTGTGAGTCCGTTTGTACAGCTGTCCTGCTATATCCAGAAGACTGTTTCCTTTTACCCATCCACCTCCTTAGGCTTTTACAATCTTTCTGTCCCCTCGTCAACCAAAATACTAAGTGGAAGAGAAGCTAATACAGAGGATGAGAAGCTAAATGAAGATTTCGAGACAACCAAATGTGGATTTAGTTTTATTTACTTATTTATTTCTAAGATGAAAGCATCCTAAGGAGGGTTGATAAGCAGCATCGTAGGCAGGGTTTGGTAGGCATCTCGAGGAAGATGTGTTAAGCATCCTATGGAGGGTTTGGAGGACTCTGGGCTCTTGGTTCAGCCCCTAAAGTACTACACACCAGGACCTAGGGGCTCAGACAGTCGCTAACTCTCACACAGCCTGAAGACAGCTCTGTGTGATCTTTGTCTCCAGGTGGAGGGGACTTAACTAAGTCTCGTTTGTCTAATCTCCTTTGAAGAAAATAACACTATCAAGAATATCCTCCTGTCTTTTGTTTTGTTGCTGTTTTTGTTTGTTCAGTGCTGGGTATCAAACCCAGGACCTCACACATTCTATTTAAGGCAAATAGTCCACCATTGAGTTGAATCTCCAGCCTGGGACGTCATGTTATTTTCTTTAATGTACAATGTGTGACAGCCAACTAAAAATACCAGACATGCCCAGAAACAGGGCCAACTGACCCGGTATTAAAAAGCAAACCAAACTGCAATGAGATACAGACATTAAAATAAAAGTATGTTAAATATGTTTAATATAGATTGCAATCTGGAGAATTCAGTGGGGGAATTGGAAATGATCTCATTTATGTACAAAATGAGTCAAGTCAAAATTATTGATTTAAAAATAAGAAATTAAGGACGCAGTAGGTGGATTTAATGGGGGGGATTAGAACCATAAAAAGAAATGATTAGCAAGTTGTCCTTAATTTTTTTGTTTGTTATAGAGAATTATGTAAAAGCACTTGAGAAAATTATCTTTAAATGAGAGGGAATATGTTGCAGCATGGATATTAAAATGAAGAATGGGAAACACAGCAAACAAAGTTTAAGAAATGTGAACATTTCTGAAGCTGATACGTATAATAGGAGTGTCGGAAAGAGAGGGACCAAGGTGAGGCGAGGAGAATTAAGGAGTTCCTGACTGATGGTTTCCCACGGCTGACAGATGCAGTCAGTGTACAGATTCAAGAGTCTTTTATTGTAATAAGTAAAATATAGAAGGAAAACTGTAACGGGGCCTAAATCTTAGCACAACTGACTGCATGGTGGACTTCTGCTTCTGGCTCACTGTTCTTGTCAACTGAAGAATGTCAACCCCGGACATGGCTTTTGGGCTGAAAAGCTCATCCTGAGGAAGACGTGGGGCTACACTGGGATCCTGAACACCTAGTGTGGTTGCCAGCTGGCTAAAAAAGATTTTCTCTTGGCTTAAACCCATGTCTGAGCAATCTTCTCTGGTAACTGCCCCACAACAAAAAAACACACTAGAGTCGATTCAAAACTGGGACAAGATCAAGAAGACAATAAAATCAAGAAAAAGTGAAGAAAAGAGGATGCCAGATAGAATATAATTTCCCCAAACTAACATCTGTCTTCTTCTCCCAAAATAAAGTCACATTGATAAATCTGGAGACACCCACATTTTCCTTGGGAAGGGGGACAACTTGATGCATTGTAATTATTGAAAAATTAATAATACCTGACAAATATAATAAAGAAAATAGCAGTGATCAGTCCAGAAAGAAAGCTGACTTGTAATTCATAGTTCCCTCTCAGAACGAGATTCATCAGAATGAGATAGACGGCTTGAAGGTCGGGACTGGACCCTGATGTGGGTGGGAGACTGTTAGGCAGAAAGCATACGATGTTATGGAGATCTAGACTTGACAGAGCCTTAAAAGGAGGGGGACACTTCCCTTTAAAGGCCAAGAGGAACTTGCATTAAAAGAAAGGCAGAAAGCTGGGTGATGGTGGCACATACCTTTAATCCCAGCAGTCAGGAGGCAGAGGCAGGTAGATGTCTGTGAGTTCACGGCCAGCCTGGTCTACAAAGTGAGTTCATGCACAGAGAAACTGAGAAAGAGGTGGGTCGGTGGGGAGAATGGCTAGAGGGGGGGGGTGCAGTACAAGGACAATCGTCTTGAAACCTGACTTGTGCTTCTGTTGTCTGAGCATGGAAGATTGCTCTGGCAGCTGAGGGAGTCTGAAACAAGAATGGATTTTTATCTTATCTCTGCCTATATCATTTAATAAATACTTATTGAGTACTTAACTCTGAATTAGTTTCAGGGGGTATAAAGATAAGTAAAACATGATCTCTTCCTGCAGGGAACATTCGATGTAGCTGGGAAACTGGGCATAAAAATTAGTACTACAAGTATCACGTGACTAGGGTTTATGAGAGAAGTATGGAAACAGCCCCACATCTCCTACAGCGGGGAAAGACAGCATCTTTTCCTCTTGTCTTTTCCCTGGCTGTAGAGATGCTGAAAGACGTGCAGAGGGAAAGACTAAGCGTGTTTAGGAAATGTTAAGCCAGATCACGATATTTAAGAAAAAGAGAAGGGCAGAGAGAGGAGAGGACATACATGTGAGGCCGGCGTGGAAGGAGCGAGAGTGGGTAAGATATTTATGCTGGAAAGGTAGGCAGCATGTCTTCAAAATCCATAACGCAGTATATGAATTTTGTCAGTTCAAGAGGTTTTAATCATGGACATGGTATAATCAATTTGATATGAAGAAGAACCTTGGGTCAGAATATATTGTGTGAGAAAATTATTATTATTATTATTACTAGTTTTTTTTTTGAAACAGGGTTTCTCTGTGTAGTGCTGGCTGTCCTGGAACTCACTCTGCAGACCAGGCTGGCCTCGAACCTGGAAATCTACTTGTCTCTGCCTCCTGAGTGCTGGGATTAAAGGTACGCACCACCATTGGCAAAAGAAATTATTTTTCTTTGAAGAAAGAAATTACTTTTAATTTAAAAAAAATCCTTGGAGAAACAACATGGAGAGTGGGTCAGAAGATGGAGGCCTTAGACCAAGACAGTAGAGGTGAAAGGTGAAAGGTGAAGTGACCAAACTGAGGAAACCTGGAGAATGACTGAATGTAAGGCACATCTATTTCAATAAAATATCCACCAAAGGCCTGGAAGATGTTATTATTGTAGGCGCTTGGAAAATATTTGAATGACATGATTGTGGGGGAGCAATAGGAAGCAAGCAATCATGGCAAGGGCTTTAAGGAGTCATTGGCAGTGAGGTAGGATGGCTGAACAGTAGAAGCCTATACAATGGTTCAGGGACACAGCAACCTGAAGTAGTAACAGGACTCTCTATTCAGGACTAGCAGGAATCTTGGGGTTCTGACTGCTGGGAACTAACAATGGCTCCGGTTCACATAGGGAAGCCAGGCCACAGCCCAGGAGGTCTTGGCCGCAGAACAGAGGCCTACTGAACAGTCCTGTTCTGCTTCTGTTTAGAGACCTGTCCCTCCTCCGTTCTAGCACAACATTGTCTTGACCTCAAGGGACAGCAGGAACCACTAGAAAACCACTCAGCCCAATTATTTGCTTTCAGGACCGGGGAATGACGTTGGTCCGTTGGTCTGTGCTATGGGGGTGGGTAGCTGCTTGGGAAGGTCACTCAGGCAACAGCCACCTAAAGACATTGGCAGGCACCCTCAGCATCTCTCAGCAACCCTGCATCACGGGCGGAATGAGAGAAACAAAGGAGCTGTTTTCTCTATTCTTCAGGGATTCCTAAGGGACTTTATCCAGATAAATGGTCTTCCCTCTTCCTCTCCCTCCCTTAGTTCCTTTCTCCTTTTAGCCTCCCCTTCTTTCCTTACCCCCTCACTCCTTCGCTCTCTCTTTCCTTCCTTCCTCCTCTCCCTCTCCTCCCTGCTTCCCTTCTTCCTTCTGTCTCCCCATCTCCTCCCCTCACCAAAAATGAGGAGAGACCAAGAATTTACTACATGAATTTGTGAGTTTCTTAACCCAACTAAGCCTTGGTATTTTCCCCCAGTTATACTTGTGGCTAATAATTGCACTGTCTTTAACAGTTTGGTGAGAGAACTCAATGAGAAAGCCATTGTAGGGCCCCTAGTGTACTGCCCAGAACATAGCAAGGACTTGATGGAGTTTTAAGAAAGGTTTGAAAATAGTTTGGATCAGTTAACTGTGATTTATTGATTCTGAACCCTTCACCTTCTTTTAAATGTCCCGTTGCCTTAATTTCATTTTAAACCTTTTATCCCCTTCTGAGGGTGTTTGAGGATAGCTCTGGGGGGTCCCAGGTAGATCTGTCCATAGGTTATTACAGCTTATTTTATGGGTGCTGGGAACAGGAACCCAGGACCTCACAAATGCTAAGCAAGTGCCACCCTGACCCCCTGGGGAGCTCCACCTTTAGCCTGTAGCTGATAAAAATGTCCCCAAGGCAGCAGCAGGTGGTTTGCTGAAGCCATACCATCCAGAAGTGAGAAGGGCATGGACAATTTTCCCTGCCAAACGCAAACAGCCAGCAAGTAACATTTTGCCCTTCCTTAACCGTGGGAAGCAAATGAGATGTCTATGGACATCAAGAGGCGGTGCACACGAAGGTCACTCGCTGAATGCTTGGAGCCCTGGAGAATGCGAGTTTCCCCAGTGGTCCTGTCACGCCCTCATAGAGTGGCTGCTGGGTGACTAATGGCTTAGGAGGTTGACAATAGTGCAGAGCCCTTGGCTTCTCTAGGAGCAGCCATTTCCAAAGTATCTGATCCCATTGGAGAGGGAACAACATTGACAGGGTATGGGAACGGGTGGCACTGTGAATGGGCAGCACAGAGGGGCAGTGCCTTCCCCCTTGACCCTTCAAGATATGGGGGATGGGCTCCAACTTCACCTGTCCACACTCCTCTTGCAGGCTCTTCTTTGGCTGATGTCTCTGATTATCACGGGCATTGGGGAGCTGGCAGAGAATGAAATGACCTAATTCTCTGTAGTGTCCTAGATTGAAGATGGCTTTATGTTGGAGGCTGGAGATGTGATTATAGTGTACAAAGTGGCTATGTCTTTTTACTTCCTAGATAAATGGTAACTGTGGCTTTTCATGGAAGGTTAGCTCTCTGTTGCCCTCTTCCCCCATACAACCTACTTTTGATGAACATTCTTGGTTAATTCTCATGACAAAACTTATAGACAGGGACTATAATGACATCTAATTTCAAATTACATTTATTCATTTATGTTATCTGTGTATTTGTGTATGTGTGTGCATGCACGCATGAGAACATGTGCCTGTGAAGGTCAGAGGTCAACCTTGGGTATCATTGGTTTCTAGGAGCTCTCCATCTTTTTTTTTTTTTTTTTTTTGAGACAAGGTCTCTCCTGGCCTGAAGCTCTAAAGTATGCCAGGCTGGCTGGCGTCGATCCAAAGGGACATGCCTATCCTTGACTTCTCAGTGCTGAGATTACAAACATGTGCCACCACACTGGGATTGCCTACGTGGGTTCTAAGGATTGTGCTCAGGTCCTCATACTCACGTTTTACCAATGAAACTAACTATCTTGCCATGTAGTGTTTCAGCTCCTGAACACTTCAGTATCATGAGGTATGTGCTCAGCAATGCTCGGACTTTCATAGGGAACACAATGTCTTGTTAGCTTTCTCCTTGGACAGAGCAGCTATAGCCAGCCTGCAAGATGGCCTCCTGGGACATCTGCCTTCCTCTGTCAACTGTATTTTTAAAAAATGGTTTATTTATTTTTATTTTATGTACATGGCGTTTTGCCTGCAGTATGTATGTATGAGAGTGTTGTGTCCCCTGGACCTGAGTACAGACAGTTGTGGTTGCTGGGAATTGAACCCAGGTGCTCTGGAAGAACAGCCAGGGCTCTTAACCGCTTAGCCATCTCTCCATTCCCTGTCTTCTGTATTTTGACAGATACACAGATTAAGGCAGAATATATAGCACGAAATCATTGCCAAATTGTGAGCAAACTATGGAGAGGTTCAAGTGACAGGGACTAATGCCTCCTGCCAGAGCCATGTGAATGAGTTCGGAAACAGATCAGACTTGATGACAGGCACTCTGGCTGACAGCTTGGGCCTCTTGAGAAGCCCTGAGTCAGAGGCCCAAGCTAAGCCATTCCTGCATTCCTCAACCTTCGAATCTGTGAGATAATAAACACGCTCTTTCCAATGGCTAAATGGTAGAGTAATTTGATACACAGCAACAGATAATGCAGGCAGTTTCTCATGATTAAGATAAGCATTTGTCTTTTATAATAAGATTTAACCTGTGGACAGTGTTCTGGGGGTCGAGGAATGGCTGCGCTCAACCATTCTAGTCATAGAACAAGCTGGTTTGCCACGGAGCAGGCATAGCTCAGAGCAAAGCTATTGACTGTTTCGGGGGCCAGCATCCAGCAGCACAGGGCTCTGAAAGGAATCCACAGCATCAGCTCAAGCTAAGACCTTTTCTGTCTGAGGGGCATTAGGGACCAGACATTTACACATTCTCTTGGTGGTTTCCTTTTTTATTCAGCAGCCTTTTCTGATAGACTGGCTTGGCTTTTTTGGCTTAGGGGGGTTAACAGTCATACAAACATAAAGTGTTTTCTTATACCAAGGTTTCCATCCTTAAGTTCCATGTCTTACTGAAGGGGAGCATCACAAGCCTCCATGACTCTAGTCCTTCGTTATGGATTGTGCGCAATACACAGTAATACAAGAGCCCAGGTGTGCCTGAGGTGTCTTGTGACCAAGGTCATGGCAGGCTCCAAGCCCTCTTCAACAAGGCAATCATTGTTTTCCACAAGGATTCATCAGTGGTCAAGGTCCTTCTAAAAACATCTGGCCATCCTAATCTATATTCTATACAGTGATTTTGCTAAATTCCTACAGAGTACAAGTACCATGTTTTTCATCTCCTTTGCATGAAAAAAGACGGAGTCATTCCTATATCCCATGTACACTTCTGTCTAAGTAATTATCGTAGATTAATAGAACATGAGCAGACAGGAAGCATCTCTTCATAGCCAACTCCCTTGCTGGCAGGTTGCACACTGGGCTACCACGAAAGGATCAACCTTCTACGGACTATCTGGGAAGTTAATCTTACTAGGAATCCTAAAGGAATCACAAACCTAGACTTTTGTACATAAAAGACAATCAGTCTGCTGTAGTTTAGATCTTTAGGGTGTGTATCCATCTATCGCTAGTTTCTTATATCAGGAAATAGAGGGTAGGAATGAGTACATGGAGTTAGTATCATTTCAGTATTAACAGAATTAGGACCAGTTTGGCTCCTGGAGAATTCAATTGTTCTCTTAATTATTAACCTAGACCATGATCTAAAACAGTTCCTAGATGAAACTCATATATCCTTGTATATATTTTTCTTCATCAAAGCGCTGTATGAGCTAACATTATTATCAGTTAGATGTTACAGCTTAGGAATAAAGTCATTTTCATAATAATGCACAGGTAAAAATGCCCAGTAGAATGGGATGTTCCCATGGGATAAACACATTACCTTACAGGCAGTGGGGGATCTTCCCACACCCAATTCAGCCATGCCACAGAAGGATAGCCATAGCAAATATGTAAAGGGTACAGCAGAAGCAAGAGACATTCTGGGGTCTGTGATCTTGGGGGCCTTGCCTAACCCAGGTGTTGTCTCCTGGTGGGGCCACACCCTGAAACTCATCATTCATTGTGGAAAGCTTAAGCACTATTTATTCAATGAAAGGTACAATAGAGACAAAAATATGTATGAAGAAAAGTAAATTTTTTTTTCTAAATTCTTTTTTCTTTCTGTCCTATACCATGGCTCCTGACATGAGACAGAAACTCTGAATTTTTGTGTTAACAACATGGTTGGATTTAGAGAAGTACAGAGCAAAGTCCAGCTCCAAAGTTAGCTTTAATTTTTAAGTGAGTCATGACTATTATTCTAGTTTATGTTTAGAGATTCTTACCCTCAGATGACCTGTCCTCCTAAGTCATAACTGTCTTTGCTTAGTGATCCTATCTGGATAATTATCTTTTCCTCTTTAGGCATCTAGATGTCCAGGGTCTATCGACTTTTTGATGATGAGTATTTTTCTACAAAGACAAGAACAGAAACCTGCCCCAGCCCTTATGAGGATTCCTTACCATCTGATTGGCTGTCACCTCTTTGGTTGAGTTGTCATTTCTCTTTCTCAAGAGATTTCTCTTTTTCAGACTGAATTTTTATTAATTTTGATAGTATCCATAACTTTTCTTCTCCTGTGGAAACAAGAGTGAAACCCCTTCCCTGATATCATTGTAAGGTCAACACATCCTTGAAATACACTGGCTGATTTAATTCAGAAGACTTTTCTATTATCCGTTGTTTCTCTGCTGCTGTTGTTACCTTCTCATTAGCGTTAAGAAAATTCAAGGTCAATAAGGCATTATGTAATCTATTTCTGGGGGTATTTCCACCCCTTTCTGTTTCTTTAACATATCCTTTATATTTTGATTTGATCTTTCTATAACTTTCTGACCTGTAGGGTTGTTTGGTATACCTTTAGTATGCTTTATATTATAATAAGCAAAAAACAGTTTCATTTTTTAAGAGAAATATTCTGGATCATTATCTGTCTTTATTTTTGCAGGTATACCCATGATGGCCATAACTTCTAATAAATGCATGATTGATTACTGAATCAGCCTTTTCTGAGATCAAAGCAGTTGCCCATTGAAAACCTGAATAAATGTCAATGGTGTAGTGTACATATTTTAATTTTCCAAAATCTGTAAAGTGGAACACATTCATCTACCAGATTTCATTCCTTTGAGTACCCTTTGGGTTAGTCCCTGCAGTTAGTGATGTTTGGTTATAGAAAGAGCTATTGACATGTTTCTTATGAAATTCTGAGGCCTTCAACATACTTCCAATCAATAATCAACCAATTTCTGTATTACCTTGTGCTAGAGGACCTGGCGGACCTGTATGGGATCAGATATTTGTTATGTATATGGGATAAAGCCTATCCCTGATTAAATAATGAACCTGTATGAATAATGAAGTCAATTATTTCTTTAAAATCCCCTTGTACCATGAGAATAGCATATATTTCTGCCTTTTGGACAGAATTATAAGAACTTTGTTCCACTTTACTTAAATCTTCCGATTTGTAATTCACCTTTCCTGATTTATTTGCATCAGTATAAAATGTATAGGCTCTAGTTATTGGTGTGTCTTGTAGGATGTGGGAAAGGATCCAAGTAGTTCTCTTTATGAGGTTAATTTTATCACTTTTGGGGATAATTGCTATTAATCTCTCCTAAAAAAAATAGCACACGCTTTTTGCCAAAGGTCATTGTCTTCCCATAATTTTTTTAATTTCATCAGTAGTGAAAGACACTATAATCTCTGCTGGGTCTATACCTGTTAGTTGACAAAGTCTCAAACTTCCTTTCATAATCGGTTCAGAGACTTTTTCCACGTAAGTTTTTAATTTTTTCTTGCTTTATGTGGAAAGATCCATTCTAAGATAATCTCTTCCCTTTGCATTAAAATTCCTGTAGGGGAAATTCTGGAAGGCAATATGACTAGAATGCAATTAATATTTGTGCCTTCTGTAATTGTTTTCAATGACAATCAATTCCTTTTCTGTTTCAGCTGTTAGTTTCCTTAGTCACCATCTAAGGTTTTGTTTAAATGAACTGTTAGATCAGGTGTTATTCCAACAGCTGGTTGTAGACTGAAAATATCTCCTAACAATCTTTGAAAGTCATTAAGAGTCCATAATTGGTCTCTCCTAATTTGGGACTTTTGTGCTCTGATTTTCTGTAAACCTATTTTATAACCTAGGTAATCGACAGAATCTCTTTCTATATTTTTTTCAGGAGCAATTTGTAACCCCCATTCTGGCAAAATTTTCTTTACTTCTTCAAGCATTCTTTCTAAAGTATCTACATTTGAATCAGCAAAATATCATCCATGTAAAGGTAAATTATAGAAAATTAGGAAATTTTTACATATTATTTCCAATGGCTGACTTACAAAGTATAGGCATAGGTTGGGGCTATTGAGCATTCCCAGTTGGGGATGGTACAGTGATTTCTCCTAGTAGGCTGAGAATTATTATAAGTAGGCACTGTGGAGGCAATTTTTCTCTATCCCTTTCTTGTAAAGGTATAGTGAAGAAACAATCTTTTAAATAAATAACTCTAAGAGGCCATCTTTTCGGTAATAGAGAAGGCAGAGGAATTCCAGATTGTAGAGGCCCATAGGTTGAATTACCTTGTTGACAGCTCTTAGATCTGTCACCATTCTTCATTTACCAGATTTTTTTAAGCAATAAATACAGAAGAATTCCAAGGGCTGGTTGATTCTTCAATATGTTTAGCATCTAGTTGCTCCTGTACCAGCTGTTTGCTAGTTGCTTTCTGTTCTTGTACAACCTGAATGACTGGTAACTTTTGTGTATAGTACCTTATAATATCCTTCCCAGAAATATGAGTTTCTGAAACTGAAGGAATGTTAATCTGGGTATTCCATTGCTGCAGCAGGTCACGACCCCATAAGTTCATATGGACTCAACCTTCCTTTCTGCCCACCTAGCCCTACGCATTCAACCCATCTTGTGCTTTGTTTCACTTGAGATAGGGTTCCAATTCCTAGTAATTGAACACCTGCCTCTTGAAGACGCCAATTTAAATGCCAAGATTCTGTGGAGTAATGATATTCACGTCTGCACCTGTGTCTATCAAACCCACAATTACAATGCCATTTATATGCATTCTTAGCTTTGGTCTTTGATCATTGATAGCAGTCTGCCAGTATATACGTTTCCTATTTACTACTGGATTTTTTGATTCATCCTCCTTGTTTATTCCATCATCCAGAAAAGTATGGTTTTTTTAGAGAAGGCTCTAGATTTTTAAATTTTCCTGGTGAGAAATGTCCTCCACAGTGACTGGGAATGACTGATCACTTTTGACTTGGGGGCCTGAGAGAGGCCTCCCCAAGGAGTTTCCCAACGATACCTGGTTCTGTTGTCTGTCTTTTGTTAATCTGCACTCATTGGTCCAATGTTGATCTTTGTCACACCTTCTACATAATCCAGAATGTTGATACTTTTTATCTTTGCCATTCCCAGAGGAGACATTATTTCTAGGAATTTCTTGTCTACAATCTCTTCTCAGATGCCCTATTCTACCACAATTAAAACATTTGACATTTTGATGTCTCCTCATATTTTTGGAAGTTGCTTCTCCTTCCCAAGATTCAGTATTATAGTCAAATGTCTCAATGTTCATTGTATGCAGGATCCATTCACCCACAGGTGCTGATCTAACCTTTAAAGGACCAAGTATCTTTTCACAATCTAAGTTGGCATTTTCAAAAGCCAGAGATTCAATAAGTACTCATCTAGCATCTGGGCCTGTTACTCCTATTTGTACAACCTTAGTTAATCTTTGTAAAACATCACTAGTGAGTTCTCTCTGGCCCTGTTTAAACCTGGTGTATGGGTCTGGCTTACCTCACTCAGGATAGTGTTTTCTATTTCCATCCGTTTGCATGCAAAATTCAAGAAGTCATTGTTTTTTACTGGTGAGTAATACTCTAATATGTATATATTCCATACTTTCTTCATCCATTCTTCCATTGAAGGGCATCTAGGTTGTTTCCAGGTTCTGGCTATTACAAACAATGCAGCTATGAACATAGTTGAGCATATACTTTTGTTGTATGATAGGGCCTCTCTTGGGTATATTCCCAAGAGTGGTATTGCTGGGTCCAGGGGTAAGTTGATCCCGAATTTCCTGAGAAACCGCCACACTGCTTTCCAAAGTGGTTGCACAAGTTTGCATTCCCACCAGCAATGGATGAGTGTACCCCTTTCTCCACAACCTCTCCAGCAAAGGCTATCATTGGTGTTTTTGATTTTAGCCATTCTGACACTGAGACAATGGGGATGTTCTATCAGGAACTCACCAAGGCCAGCTGGCCTGGATCTGAAAAAGCCTAGGATAAAACCGGACTCGCTGAACATAGCGGACAATGAGGACTACTGAGAACTCAAGAACAACGGCAATGGGTTTTTGATCCTACTGCACGTACTGGCTTTGTGGGAGCCTAGGCAGTTTAGATGCTCACCTTACTAGACCTGGATGGGCGGTCCTTGAACTTCCCACAGGTCAGGGAACCCTGATTGCTCTTTGGGCTGATGAGGTTGGGGGAGGGGGAGGGAAATGGGAGGCGGTGGCGGGGAAGAGACAGAAATCTTTAATAAATAAATAAATTAAAAAAAATAAACCTGGTGTATGATTCAACTCATTTTCCTAGTTCTTGAATCCTGTCCCAAGCATTTAAGGCTGCTTTGTGGCATATGGACAAAATTTATTCATTGTAAAGAGCTTGAGTCTGTGGGTCAGCATAAGTGCCCTTGCCATCAGTGTGTTGATGGGGGGAACTGGTGGGGTCTTCACTGAATAGGATCTCATGGCAAATCCTTAGATCTACTTGGAAGTATGCCCTCAGAGAGGATTTTATGCAAGACTCTTAGTTCTTAAGAAAGAATGACGATAAAAATCTGAGTCTGGACCCTTCCAGCCTTTCTCTGGCTTGACTACGATGCCATGACTCCTATATAGGCATCTGTCAATGTCTTTCACCAATGACCATGTAGCCCAGAGAGCCTTCTCTAGAACTGAGCCAACGGAGGTGCCATTAAACCTTTGGTGTTACAGTAAGTAAACCTCTTTTAAAAGACTATAACCAACTATAGTCTGGGTGTGTTTTCTTATTGTAATATAAAGTGACTAATCCAGGTTCACAACCTAACCCTGTGCCAGAGAGAGAGATTAAGGGAGCTACAGGACATGCCATTCCAAGGTCATTAAAATGGGGAGTATTCTACAGAATTTACTATATGTATATGTATGTGTGCACTAGTGCCCTTGCAGGCCAGTGGCTGATATTGAATGTGTTTTAACCTTTAATTCTACCTTTTAAAAAATATAGTACTTTTATTAATTTTTAGAATCCTACATGCATATAATGTTTTGGTTATAGTCACCCCTTACTCCTTCCCCTAACTCCTCCCAGCTTCTTGGGTTCTTTTTCAGCCCACTGATTACAGTTTGTGCTGCTTATACACTCTCGGATATAGGCCAACCACTGGAATTTAGTCAACCTATCGAGATTGGTTCTTCCTCTCTCAGAAGCCATCAACTGTCAATAGGGGTGGGCCTCATGAGCCCTTCCCCCCTCAGTGCTAGAATGTTAATTGGATTAACCTTATAAAGGTCTCGTGCGGGCAGTCATAGCTGTTATGACGTCACGAGGGCAGCTGCCCATTCATATCCTGAAGACACTGTTTAGCCCTGGTGCTCCCTGATCTTTGGCTCTGGCCTTCCAAGATGGTCACTCAGGCTGGTGTGGCAAGATATGCCTCTGGTCCACCTTGTTATTTGTTATTTGAAACAGGGTCTCCCACTGAGCCTGAAAGCCACTGTTAACCAGGTTGGTTAACCTGGCTGGATAGAAGATTCAGGGACCCTCTAGTCTGCACCCCCATCCCAACACATCCCCAGGCTTCCAGGGCCACGCCTGGAGATCCAAACTCAGGTCTGTGTAGTCGAGCAGCAAATATTTAACTTACTAAGCCATCCGCTCAGTCTCAGGAGCCATGGCTTTTTACTCCGATGTTGACATTACTCCGTGTATCTGGTTCTGTTTCGTCATACAAAAGAGGAAATTTAAAGAGTGAAGGCATTTGAAACTTTTGTTACAGAAATCACAAGACTTAGAGAAACCTGTGAATTAAGAAGTTTCGAGACCCGTGGCTAAGTTCACAGCTCAATGACAGGGTACAGTTCTGACCGCCCAAGTGGTTGCACGGAAGCACAGACAGATCCTGTCCAGGATTGTGGGCAGCAGAAGTCCTGGGCGCAGTGTGAGTCACGTCCGGTGTGCAAAAACATGCAAACCGACAGGCTGCATCTTGAGGCTATGGTGGTCTCAGTCACTCTAGAGCAATCTCGACAGTGTGGAAAGAAAGTAAGCACAGCAAGGAACAGTTGTCTTTTATTGTGGAGCGAATAAGAGAAAGGGGATAGCCAACCCTCACCAAGCACACCCCTACTTTTCTGCTGCTCCAGAAGTTTCCGCTCTTCACTGGGGCGTTTTGTGGGACTTCTTTTAGCCCATGCAAGGAAAGCCGCATCTAAACAGTTACTCCTCTAGACCACAGAGACTGTAAGCTTGTGTCTGCTGGCCCTGGGCAATCTCCTTTGTTTAAACCGCGAGTTTCTGGCCTGCTTTTTTTTTATTGCTGAGTCAGGGACCAGCCTCTGAAACCCCAGCAAACCTCAGCAAACCCTTCTCTGGATCAGGTTTTATAGCCAAGAAGCATGGCTCACTGGGATAGAACAGGAGCGCCCCTGTGTGTCTGATATGATTACTGCAGGCTCCTCTTTGTTATGGGTGATTGGGACTGGCTCACTTTTGTAACTAGAAAGCAGGGAAGTGGGGCCCAAGAGAGTCTGTGGCATCCGGAGTTGATTTCAGTAAGATTTGGCACATCACTCAGGGATCTCCAGAGATACAGAACCAATCGGAGAGTTGCCTAAAGGAAGCACCTCAAGCATATGTGGGTACAAGCAGGCCTGAAATTGGTGGGACTGCCTGGTGGACTGCAATGTAAGTTCCTACTAGGATTACAGGTTGTTGTTTTTTTTTAATTTTTGATATTTTTACTTACTCGCACATGTCTGTGTGTGGGTATGTGTATGTGAGTATGGGTGTCCTCAGAGGCCAGAGGCATCGGATCTGGAACTGGAGTAATAGGCGATCAGTTGTAAACCAGCTGATAAGGATGCTGAGCGTCAAACTCAGGACTCTGCTCATTTCTGACCCGCCCACGGGCCGCACACGTGCAGCGTCTTTCTTTGATCCGAAGCTGATGAATCTGTGTGCGTTCGTTGCTTTCCTCTTTGCTGTGGCCCGATAAGAGAAAGAAAGGATCTCTCCTTTTGTTTTGGGTCACTGTCTCAGAGGGTTCAGCCCACCCCATAGCCTCCCAAGCCTGGGTAATGGAGTACGGTGGCGGGACGGCTCATGGTGGAGGCTGTGAGCTCCTCAATTCTTGGCAGACAGGACATGGGGCTAAGGAGATTTATTTATTTATTTTGACCCTATTTAATATTAACCAAGATTTGTAATTAAATAAAACTAAATAAGTACTAAACAAGTAAACAAACAAACAAAGAAGATGAATGTCACCTGAGGTGAAACCGTACCCAAGGAGGACCTCTGGCCTCCACATACAAGCACATTCACACACACACACACACACACACACACACACACACGCACACACACACACACCCTACTAGAAAGATAATTGACTACTTTATGAATTAAAATAAAAAAATAAAAGAAAAAAGAGAACAAAATGAATATGCTGTGCTTGGGAGTGATCACTTAGAAGACATTAATTCAGCCAGGTAATGGTGGTGCATGCCTTTAATCTAAGCACTCTGGAGGCAGAGGCAGGGGGATTTCTGTAAGTTCGAGGCCAGCCTCGTCTACAAGAGCTAGTTCCAGGACAGACTCTAAAGCTACAGAGAAATCCTGTCTCAAAAAACCAAAAGAAAATAAAGAAAAAAGAGAAAAGACATTCATATGTCCTGTAGAGGGCAGTATTTCTCCTTGCCTAAAATGTTTTCACTATCTATCTATCTATCTATCTATCTATCTATCTATCTATCTATCTATCTATCTATCTATCTAAAATCTATCTAGCAATCATCTATCATCTGTCAATCTATCTTCTATCTATCATCTGTCTGTGTCTATTATCTATTTATCTGTCTGTCTTTATCTACCTACCTACCTTTAATCCCTTTACCTACCTACCTATTATCTATCATCTATCTCTTTGTCATCTATCTATCTATCTATCTATCTATCTATCTATCTATCTATCTACCTATCTATCATCTATCTATCTATCTATCTATCTATCTATCTATCTATCTATCATCTACCTGTCATCTATCTATAGATATAGATATAAATAGTAACTATATAGATATAGTTACTGTGTGTTGTATAATATATGCTGTGAGAGTTACATTAGCAGTGAACACAAGTGACCTGGAGAGATGTTCCTATCTGTGGCTGCACCTTACCTCCATGGTCCTCTGATCTTTATGGCCTGCTTTCTGGTCTCCATGGTCCTGTATCTCACCTCTATACTCTCTATAATGAATTTCTCCAGGGAGACAGGTTTAACCCTTAACAGCATTCATATGCAGCTCCATGGTTAAGAGCACTTGCTGTGCTTCCGGAAGACTTGAGTCCAGTCTCTGGAACCCACTAGGTCAGCTCACCACTACCTGTAAGCTCAGTTCCAGGAGATCTAATGTCTTTTCCTGGACGTCCTCAACACTAAACTCACATGCATACACTTACACATACAGGTATTTTTATTTTGAAAGATTATTAGAACCTGTGTTTGTTTCTAAGGAGCACTTGGACTGCTTGGAAAACCACAGCCAAGATGACTGATGTAATTTGTGAATGGTTTGCTATTCAGTAACTTCTAACATAGGGGAGGACATGCTCCATTTCTGGCATGGCATGACCCACGGCACAGGGCATGGTGCTTCATCTGTTTTCCTCTTGAAATAGCAAAATAAAGGGAGTCAAATTCTTACAGAGAAACCCTTTGTGGGGAATAAAGGTCACGTGAAGGGGAAATGGGGCCAGTCAGCTACTCTTGTGAGGACATGCTAATGAATTTCTTTCTTTTTTTTTTTTTTTTTTGGTTTTTCGAGACAGGGTTTCTCTGTGGCTTTGGAGCCTGTCCTGGAACTAGCTCTGTAGACCAGGCTGGTCTCGAACTCACAGAGATCCGCCTGTCTCTGCCTCCCGAGTGCTGGGATTAAAGGCGTGCGCCACCACCGCCCGGCTGCTAATGAATTTCTAATGAGGTATGTTTAGTTAGCCCTTAATACTTTATGTAAAGAAACCCATTTGTGAGTCCACAGAAGATTGTTATATCTCCCAAATTCCTCTCTCTCCTTCCCACCAGCTCAGGAGACAATGTCCTCAGACAACAATCCAGAAATATAATGTAGGGAGAGAAATTCTACAAAATTATTCTTTTTTTTTTTGATTTTTCGAGACAGGGTTTCTCCGTAGCTTTTGGTTCCTGTCCTGGAACTAGCTCTTGTAGACCAGGCTGGCCTCTAACTCACAGAGATCTGCCTGCCTCTGCCTCCCAAGTGCTGGGATTAAAGGCGTGTGCCACCACCGCCTGGCTACAAAATTATTCTTAACAAGTTTAAAATTTCAGGAGAGGCAGTGAAGAAGAGATCCTAGTGAATTTCTTGCTTACTGTTCATGACAGCTAGAACCCTTAAGCTGAAGGGGTCTGTGAAAGTTACCCTGTCCATGCATTCTTGCTAAGGAAAAGAAAAGAAAAATTCAAGTCTTGCTGGGAGAGAGATTTGTAGAGCAGGAGACCCATGGGATCTGGTGGAAGCCATAGTCAAGTCAGAATTCAGCTCTTTAAATGTCATTCTCTTGATTCACTTCCTAAATGATGTACAGAGAGTTTTCATTGTTGTTGTTGCTTCTACTTCAGTCACAAGCTTTACTGTCTTTCCTGTGGTTTAGGTAGTGGTCATTGTAGAGTAGTGGTGAGATACAGATGGATGCTCAGCACCTCATGAACCTGTTGGGTCAATGTGCTCCCTGATTTCACCAAGGGACCATTTTCTATGCATTGGTTTCTGTGCTGAGACCTGTCTCTAGGACATGGTCCAATCAACAATAAGAATCTCTCTCCTCTTTTATAAGGAAAGTTTTCTCTATTGTGGCCCACAGGGCAGTAACATCTTGAGATGCTTTTTACATGGCTCTACAAAGGTATTCCTTGGCCTCCGAAGCTTTGTGTATGTGTTTGTGTGTACACCAGAGGTCAACCTCAAGTGTTGTTTTCAGAAGCCCTTGTTCTTTTTCAGTCAGAGTCTCTTACTGGTCTGGAGTTCCCCTATTCTGCAAAGTTGACAGGCCAGTTAGATCGCAATTATATACCACCAAATCTATTGTGTGTGTTTGTGTGTGTGTGTGTGTGTGTGTGTGTGTGCATGTGCTTGTGTGTATGTGCGTGTGTGTGCATGTGCATGTGTGTGTGGTTTCTGGGACTCAAACTCAGGTCCTCATGCTTGTATGGCAGAAATGACTAGGGAAGTCCTGATGAGACATTTGTGGATCTGTGGACTCCTGATTGAAAGTCCCCAGTCAGAGCAGAGTTTTCTGCAGAGGAGCCTCCTGTTTCTCATTCCTGCCACAGACATTTTCAATAGCCTGGGGCAGACAACAGTTACTTCTGTTGGAAATGGGTGCAGTGTTTGTAATATCCTTAGCTGTCTGTTGTTTTCCTTTCTTCCTGTCACAGAGTTAGGGAATCACTTTGTCTTAGGACAAGGAGTTATAGAGGAAATTTCAAATAAACATTCAGGAGCCTGGGACAAGGAAGCTGTCTTCCGCCATGGAATATCACTTTAACTTTGTAAAGATGTGTTACATTTGTTTATGTTTAATTGTGTGAAGGCATGTTACATTTGTTTCTAGCGCCTTTGTTAACAATGTAAAGATGTGTTACATTCTTTTTGTTTTGCCTGGGTAAGGCACCTAATTGGTCTAATAAAAAGCTGAACAGCCTACAGCTATGTGGGAGAGGGATAGGCCGGGCTAGTGAACAGAGGATAAATAGGAGAAATACAGGCTTGGGGGAAAGAGAAAAGGAGGGGAGAACTAGGGAGAAAGAGAGGGACACGTCCTCGGCCAGAAGTCAGGCAGCCACCAGTCAGCTAGCCTGTAGAAGTAGTGAAATATACAGAAAGAAAGAAAGAAAGAAAGAAAGAAAGAAAGAAAGGAAGGAAGGAAGAAAGAAAGAAAGAAAGAAAGAAAGGCAAAAAGCTTGGAAGCAAAACAGAGAGAGAAATGGGTTAAGTTATAAGAGCTAGTGGGACTAGCATAAGATAAGGCTAAGATTTCACAACTAATAAGAAGTCTCTGTCTCATGATTTGGGAGGTGGCTGGTGGCCCAAAAGAAAAAGCCTGGTACATTTGGTATTCCAATGTGGGGCCCATATTTTCACATAAGGCCTGAGATAGCTGAAAAAAATCAGTATGTTAAAAAGAAACAAAAAGTAAGTAAAAACACTTGCCACAGTGCAGGGCACCAGCTTCCTAGAGCTGCGGCAGTTAGACACAGTTCTCAGCTGAAGAAAGCTCTTGCCAGGTTCGGGGAATAAAGCTTGGCTTTTGTGGACCCTGGCTGGGTGGAGTCAGCTGCCAATACTGTACTGCACTGTACTTCCTGTTTACTCAGGTAATGTATTCTGGTGCTTTTGATGCAAGTGAAGACTAGATAATAATAGTCATGGTTTTCTTGAGTTATGATAAAAGGTAAATTAGGTACAAAACTTTGGACTCACCTAGATATGTTTAATAATGAAGAATTTTCTCTGAAGTTGCCAAATACAAATGGACTAGATATTGTAAATATAATTCTTACTTGATATTGTTCTTATTATATATAGTCTTACTATGTTAAAATTAAAACCCTTCCTTTTTTATTTAGACAAAAAGGGGGAAATGTTGTGGAATATCACTTTAGCTATGTAAAAATGTGTTACATTTGTTTATGCTGCCTTTGTTGACAATATAAAGTGTGTTACATACACCTTGCCTGCCTAAGGTACCTGACTGGTCTAATAAAAAAGTTGAATAGTCAATAGCTAGGCAAGAAAGGGATAGACAGAGCTGCTGGGCAGAAAGAATAAATAGGAGGAGAAATCTAGGTTTGAGATAGAGAGAGAAGAAAGAGGGGAGGATGAGGGAGAAAGGAACATGCCTGTGCCAGAAACCATGCAGCCACCAGCCAGCCAGACATGGACGCAGTGAAAGTAAGATTTACAGAAGGAAAAAAAAGGTAAAAAAGGCCTGAGACAAAGCACAGATGAAGAGAAACAGGTTAAGTTATAAGAGTTAGTGGGAGAAGCATATGACAAGGCTGAGCATTCATAACTAATAAGAACAATAATGATTTTGAAATTAATAATGATTTATATTGATATGTAGTCAATATTTATCAATGATTTATAATCAATAATAAATATTATGATCAGTAATCTATATATAATCAATAAATGATAATTTATATTGATGGCAAGTTGAGAACTATTTTAAACACCTTGTAGATATGATTGTAAATGATTTTTAATATTTTTGATATATAGAAAAGTAATATAGAAATCTATAATAGTATGGCATGATGTGGTTGTGTTTGAATATTATGATTTTGAGTTATTAAAAATAATGATTAAGTTTAGAATGTTAGTTTTATCTATTAGTCTTTGGTTAGTTGTATTAATATGATCAATTTGTATTTTAATGAAGCATTGTTAGATAAAGAGTTTGCCTGAATTAGTGGTGTGCACCTGTGGGACCAAGGCTGTGGATAAAGTTGAACTAATATTCAAATTTGTAAGCAAAGTAATAATAAAACATTTTGGCTATGAGAGGGCAGCACCAACTTCCCTCAAAGTATACATAGCAAGATGTTCATAACAGAACAATAGTCAAAAGTACATAAGTAGATTGATAGTACACACATTTTAGAATTATGGGCAGAAGTTATATAATTAGTAATAGAACTTTTTTTTTTTAAAGGCAGTCCCACCCCAGGGCTGTAGAGTTCTGTATAGAAAAAAAGTGGGGAGTGACATAGAGGTGTAGAAATGGATCATGGTTTCTTCCTGCTGATATGGAGGTGAAGCTGGGGGTCCTGCAGACTGGAATGCCAGTGAGAACCCAGGAAGAGCAGGCTGTTTCATTTGTTATCCAGGTAGGCAGCAATGGGATCAGCCTGAGAGACAGCTAGCAGAGTGCAGCAGGACCCCTGGAGTGTGGGCTGGAGGGCAGGGCACAGCGCTGCAGCTAGACGCAGCTGGAGAAGGATGACCTTCAAAACGATTATAATCTGCTGAACTACATATAAATGGCAGAGCATACAATTAAGGAATTTTAAGGAGGAACTTTTTCTCTTAGGTGCACATTTGGAATTTTTAAGTACCCAGTTTTGACAGATGAGAAAAGGGCAGTTAGTCGTCGTTTGGGGGGTTTAAAGTAGGTGCCTCCACGTCACAGAAGTAGTTTTGAGTGATTCAGAAAATTAAAAAGAAAATGACTTAAGTGCCTAGTGACGTTGGCAGCTAGAGGTTGAGCCTATATCTGATCTAAACCAGCACTTGCCCTTTAGCAGGGACGCATGCTGCTTCGTGAAATGGGACAGGGTTCTGGTTTTATTTAAATGCAATTTGAGCTGCTTTCTCCACAGAAGCTAGGGTCAAATTCTGGGAAGAAAGACATCTCCTGCTCCACTTTCCTGGGGTGACGGTGAGCTAAAAGGAAGAAACCTGTCAAGTTGTTTTCCAGATTCTACCAGAAGGTGGCACAATCTGAAAACTTATTTCTGCGTCTCCACAGAACAAGATCTTGCTGTTTTCCACATGAGGTTTAAGATCTGAAAGAGAACTGGATGAAAACCAACTATTAGAAAACACTTTCCATATTATGGAAATTCTTTGCTCTCCTTGGGGGTATTTTTATGAAAAGTTTTGGGGGAAAAGGGAACAAATAGCAGCCACCAGCCCACCCTAACCCCAACACATCTATGTGCGTTCTGGAATGTTAGAACGTGTTCTGTTCTCAGGTTCCTGTGGAGAAGGGTACAAGAACAAAGGACTCTTCTGTGACCATAAATAACAGGATGGGTTGAGATGGGGAGGACCATGCTTCTAGAAAGACCCGCTTTCAAGGCTGTAGCTCTATGACCTTTCCTGCTGCCTCAGAGGAACAGAAACTTCCTGACTCCTACAATCCAACCATTTGGCTTTTCTTATTCTCGTGGAATTTAAAAGTTGGATAGGACATTTGAGAACATTTGGTTCAAACATTCTCCCAGCATGGAAGTCATTCCCATTATCTTCCTGGCCACAGTTAGAAACAACATCTCAACATCTGTCTGTGAACCTTACCACGGCGATCCCATGTCCATGTGGCTCCGGGGCAGCCTCCCAAGCATAGGGGAGATTGCCTCTTCAGTTGTGTGGCTGATGACAATATTTCATGAGTTCTGTACATTCACATCTGTCCATTCTTCTAATAGACACGGTGCTTGGTGGGTCGGTTAGCAAACCAGATGGCATGCGCCTCTTTACAGAATTCCACAGCCAGCATTCGAGACAGGTCCTGTGAAAATGAAGGACTTGGTACTCAGAGAGATTAAGTCACCTGTCCCAGAAAACTTGTCTCATAGGGAGTGGTGGTGGTAAGTGGTAAGAGTCTTGCCGTGAATGGTCTGTCTGACACAAAGTTTGTACCTTGAACTTTGATACTGATATTAATGCATCTCTGTGTGTGAATGGCCCTGGAGAAATTCGAAATCATTGCCTTTTCACCTGAACCTCACAGGGTGCATCTAACCCACTGGGCATTTAGATCATTCTCTTGCAGTTGCTCAGCAATGTATCTAAGCTTTATACTTTCTATCTCATGATAACTTTTTAGATATTCATACTAAGATCATTCTATCTTTCTAAATTGGACGAAGTCAATTCAGTTTTCTAACTGCTTTCTAAAGATATGGCTATTGGGGTTTGAGGGATGGTCCAGTCAGTAAAATACTTACCTCAAAATCATGAGGACCTGAATTTGATCCCCACGACCCTGATAAAATGTCAGGAGTAGCTGCTGCAATCCTAACGCTGGGGAGGCAGAGACAGATAGATCCTTGGGATTCATAGACTCAGCAGTCTAGCAGAATTGGTGAGTACCAGGGTCAGTGAGAGACCCTGTCTCAAATTTGAGGTGGAGAGCAACTAAAGAAGATACTTGGCATCAACCTCTGGCCTTTCCATGCACCTACATACACACACACACACACACACACACACACACACACACACACACACACGCACATACACAGACACACACACAGGAACACAGGCACACACAGGAACACATACATGCAAACACACACTTGCACAATTATGGCTGTCAGTTGGCTATCTTCTGGCCCCTTGTAAATCACTACCCCTCATGGAGTCCTGTTTCCTTGTCTGTCAGCCTCCCCATACACGTAATCTTCTGAGACTCAGGGTAACTCACCGGACATCTGCCTTTTCCATTAGACTCTGTGAGGGCCAGAGTTACTCTGTTACCATTAACTCCCTGGAGCCTCATCTGGTTCCCTGAATGGTGCAGCTGTTCAGTTGATGAAACAGTTAGTCTACGAATGGGAATAATCCTACCTTCCTCCCTCCTACACAAGAGGATTGTGAGGAACAAATTAAGGACGTACTTCTGCAAAAGTACCATGCCCTGTTAAAAAGCAATGCGGCCGTCACCAGTAACAAACAAATTGCACAATGGGTAGATTAAGCAACCAGATTCTTTCTTGACTTAAAGCCAAAAATGTTCTCATGCCTCTTGGCAGCCTTACCGGAGGCCAAAGATGCCAAAAGTATTTGGGAGGCTTTGCTCTGATTATTAAGTGATTTTAGTGTTATACCTTCAGAGGGTCGATGTTAGGATAGTGGCAAAGTTTCCTGGGAGAAAATCTCTTCGGTCATGAGACTAGAATCCCTGGCCTTGGTGGAGACCTACCACTACAGTTGGACTGGTCAACAGACTATCATTAGAATGAGGGAGAGGGCAGGGAGGTGTCCTTAATTCAGGCTAATGAAGTAGGCAGGATAATTAGTCCTTCAATGAGATACTGTACCTTTTCTTCCCTTAATTCCCGACCCTAGGAGAGTAGCTATTGGACGGCATCTTTGTAGATTCAAAAATTGACTTGATTTTATGGCATATTTGGGAAAATGCGACTTCACTTTTTCTCCTTTTTCTTTTCTAAGCAGGCTTTCTTTGACACTTTGCGCTTCCCTAGCCCTTTCCCCACTCTTCCCCTAAAGCCTCCCCTTTCTCTCTTCCACATATTTTATCCTTTTTCAAGTGGTTGCTTGTCCGTTATGTGTCTGACTTCCCCATTGCCAACTTAAGTGGCATAGCTTTCCCACTTCTGGGCAGTTGCTGAGATTTATATTTGGGAATTTATTGCCTGCCCTGGGGGTTTTGCTTTAAATTCTAATAAAATTGTCTTTGTGGTTCAAAAGGAAAATAGTAAAATTATATTATCATTGGCAGGAAGACAAAAACTTTGAGTCATTTATTCATTAGATTATTCAGTTGTTCTTTCATTCCGTATTTGTGAAAGGCCAACTAGGTGCTCAGATAGTATGTTTTAATTAAATATTTATTTTGTTGGGGTGGACTATGTGCATTCCACAGCATATAGAGGTCAGAGGACAGCATGCAGGAGTCAGGTCTCTCCACCCTGTGGGTTCTGGGGGTCAAACTTGGGTCTTCACATTTGGAAGCAACTTCCTTTCCCTACCAAACAATCTCACTGACTCTACATTTCAGTACTGAGGTTCAAAGCTTGGGAATGTGGCTCAGTGCTCAGTTCAAGAATTCTTGTCTAGTGTGCACATTGTTCTGGGCTGAAAAAAAAAACCAAAAAGATGCTTTTACTCATAAGTATAGTAAATGTTTTCCCTCTGCCATTTTTTCCTTGATCCTAATCCTGGCATTTTTTTCTGTTGTTCCCACTACATATGTTAGTCTTCTGCTGTTCTCCATCCAACACACAAAGGACCAGCTGGGGTTCTTCTTGCATTGCTTAGATACATAATTTATATATTTGGTTTTTCTTGTATTCTAGAACTATTCTGTTGGTGGGACAGACCGTTAGATCTATTTTAGACACTGGAAGGTACCGGCATGTTTTAACCTGCCTCTAATGATGGAGGAAGCAATAGAAAGCATGGATTAAAGTAATTTAATCACATCATGAAATGTTAATTGTGGCTAAAAGTGATCCATTCTAGGGAGCATTTTAGGCTAACAGAAGATAAAAAAAAACCAATATCATGAAAAATTGCTATTAGTAGTGGCATGTGTCTTTCTTTTTTTAAAAAAAGAAGTTCCATAGTAGGATACATTGTATTTACTTGTAATGATTATTATGAATGTATTCTATGAAACTTTATCTTGTTAGATTTCCACAGACAATGTCTGGTATGTACCCCTCTGGGAAATAAATTACCACACACACACACACACACACACACACACACACACACACACACACACAGAGTTGGATTTCATGCTTGTGAGCTGGCAGGCAAGCCCTGTGTGTACGACTGCTGATGTTGTTTTAAAGTGCTGCCTGATGAGCTTTTAGGGTAAGGCTTGGGCTTCCTTTCTTGCTACCACAGAGCCCAGGACTGGGGCTGTGTTCTGCTCAGTTTTATTTTTCTGAGTAGATCACTTGTCTTTTCCTCTCCACTTTCTGGTTATCTTCATACCACCCTTGTGGGTTTACCGATTGTGTAGCAAGCAAAAGAACAAAGAGCAAGAAGCCAATTGAAGTGGCGGATAGATAGCAAAACATTGTCCAATCGGGAGCTCAAATATCCAGAAGAGATGATTGCAGTAGTCTGACTGAGTGAGCAAGCAAAAGCAACATTCACAAACCAATGCTCACAACACCCAGCAGAATCTGGCTCCGGAAGAGGCAGCCATACCAGTGGAGCTCCGACTGTGTCTCCGTTGATGTTCTTCTTTTTCCTGTTCCCACTACAGGTATCTTCACACCATTGGGAACCAATACTAACTCCTGCTGAGAATGGTTTGCTGTGGCCTGTTTTCTCCTCTCTTCATCCTGGAGCCAAGGATCAGTCTGACTCATGACAGGAGGTCTTGGGGGGACACTATTATAAATGTGCTTGCATATGAGACAAGACAGGGCCTTTTGCTCCAGGGTCCCTTCCAACAAGCTTAAACAGCACCTGGTAATTTACCAATAGTAGGTGTATGACACGGGGCCTCACATTCCTCTGGCTGGCCTCAAACTTGCTAGATAGCTGAGAGTGACCTTGAACTTCCAATTCTCCTGCTTCTGGGCTTACAGGCACTTACTACCATGCCTGGCTTTTCTTTTTACTTTCTTGATAAACTCCCTTGATGAACAGATAATTTTTTTTAATTTTGAAAAGTTCATTTGTGTTGTAGAAGGCTGTTCATTTCCTAGCCACCCAGACTCCTGAAATGACACGAAACTATATTAATTAAACCACTGCATGGCCTATTAAATCTAACTTCTTATTGGCTAGCTTTTACATCTTAATTCAACCAATTTCCATTATTTTGTATTTCACCACAAGGCTCATGGCCTACTGGCAAGGTTCCAGCATGTCTGTCTCTGGTGCCAGCTTGATGCTCCAATGTGTGCTAGCTAAATTCACATAAAACCTGAGAGGGCTTGGAAAGGAATTCTAGATACAGAAAAACAAAGTTTAGCCACATTTTTTTTCTGTTTTCTTTTCTTTTTTGGCTGGCAGCATGTTGCAGCTCCTTTAAGAGTGGTTTTCCTGATTAAGTGGTAGCAGAAAAAAAAGCTGCATGGTTTTGAAACTGCAGGCTTCCTGAGCTGTGCTGCTAGCAAAACTCTGACTCTTTCAGGAGGCCGAGCATTTAAATGGGATTTGTGAGCAAAGTGTTACAACTTAATGGCAACATAGACAAGCTGTGTGCTTGAAAATGGGGCTGTGAGCATGGCTCGCCATAAACAGACCTCTGCCCACCATGTTGGACTGGGAAGGGCCAAAAGGTAAAGCAGACTTAGAAGCACTTAGCATTTTGAAAAATGCTCCTGGACAGAAAAGAATTACAGATACCTAATAGGGCAGATTCAGACATAAAAGAACTCTAAATGAGTCACAGTGTTGGATAAATGTACACAGGTTTGGGAAAAAGAAGAGAAAGAGAAGAGAGACAGTAAATGTAAGATAAAAGGGTGCAAACCACCATAGATTAAAGGAGTAAAGATAATAAAATAAATATTAAACTTGTAGAAAAAATAATAAAGTAAAGACAAATAGGCCACATAAAGTTGGAATATACACAGAGTCTTGATTATGTATAGTATTGTGTTTTCTTTGAATTTTTTGACTGTGAGGGAGCTAAGTAACCAACATATATACTTTAAAAGTATTTTGTCTTCAAAATTTGGGTCTAAAGATATGTTGCTTTGGAAAAGAAGTTCTTCTTTTGTTTTCACAGAGGATGAGAACCTGTAGAATCCTTCTAGACTAATGTGGTTTGATTGATCAAAAGCCCCTGAAAGGTCACCTTAAATATCCCCAAAGAAAATACTTTGCCCAACAAAAAGCAGGAAGCAGTTTGGACAGAACTACAGCCAAATTCCCCAATATGTTTATAAATGTTTGTTTACATTTAAAGGGGGATATGATATAGATATGAATAATTTGCATTGGTATAGGTCTCGGTTTATTGATACAAATTTAAGGTTGATTTTGTTATATGTTTATTTCTGCTCTTGATTAAGATATTGTGTTTTTGCAGTGCATTTAAAAATGTAATGTATAATTAAGAAATATAGGTAAATAGAGAGTCACCTATAACAGTCAAGCTTGTAATCAAGATAGTTAGATTTTATAGATGTACAGAGATGTATTTCAGATGGATAATTATTTTTCAAACCTCCCAAAGACTACGGAATATGACATTTAAAATGTTTTAAGAACTTAAGAGTTTTCACGACAACAAGACACATCTGCTCGTGGCACCACCAATTGCTTCAAGAAGAAAATGGACATTGAAGAGGCGCTGTATGGAGTTGGCTAGCCATTTGGGTAAGAAACTACTCTTGCCTGGACTGCTTGATGATATGTTGTATCAAATGGACTTGCAGGACCCACAGAGAAATGACTGTTGTACTTGCCTGAAGGTGAGACCATCCTTCAGGGTTTCTGCTTCCTGAAAGAGTCTGCTAGACATTCTGCAGGACATAGAAGAAAGTGACTGACTGATGTGTAATTCCCTTGTGTGGCTGTGAATACCATTGGTTATTAAAGAAACTGGCTTGACCTGAGAGGGTAGAACAGAGCTAGGTGGAGAAAACTAAACTGAATGCTGAAAGAAGGAGGAGTTAGGGAGAAGCAATGTAGCCCTGCCAGCTAGTAGGTCATGGCCTCATGGTGATGCACAGATTAATGGAGATGGATTAAATTAATGTGTAAGAGTTAGCAAATAAGAAGCTAGAGCTAATGGGCCAAGCAGTGGTTCAATTAATACAGTTTTTGTGTGGTTATTTTGTGAGTACAAGCAACCGGGATGAACAAGCAGCCTCCTTACAACAAATTGGAGTGCCAACACGGTGGATTAAAGCTTAGAAATTAATTTTAGACACAAAAAACCAGAGTTAAGTGTGGCTTAATGCCACAGCTCCTTTAAGAGAGATTTTCCTGATTCAACCATAACAGAAAAAAAAGCCGCAGTTTTAAAATAGCAGCTTTCTGGGTCATGCTGTCAGTATGAACTCTGGTTCTTTCAGGAGGACAAGCATTTAAATGGGGCTTGTAAGCAGTGTGTTACAAACTGCTTAATGGCTCAACATAGACCTGCTGCATACTTGGAACTGGGGTGTTGTATGCAGCTCAGAGGCAACGAACGGACCTCCTCTGCCATGTTGGAATAGGTGAGCCAAGCAGGAAGTGCCATATATACCATAGTAATGCTGCAGCTTAAGTTTTTAAGCATTTTAAGAAGCTGTCCTGGTCAGTAAAGAATTACAGGTATGCAATAAAGACAAATCAGATGAAAAAGACTTCTAAATGGGTCACAGTGTTGGATAAATGTACATAGGCTTGGGATAAAAAGAAAAAGAATATAGACAGTTATAAAAAGAAGTATACTGGTTTAAAAAATTAAAGCAAAGTCTTTAAAGATACACAGGTTCTCATCCTCTGTGGAAACAAAAGAAGAACCTCTTTTCCAAAGAAATATATCCTTAGACTCAAATACTTGAGTCAAGATATTTTTTGTTGGTTTAACTTAGCAGTCCATACAATAAAATATATCTCATTATGTAGCTCTTTAACAGTCAAAAAATTCAAAGGAAACACAATAATATACATAATCCAGGTTCTCTGCGCATATTTCATCTTTGCATCTAGACTAATACAGTTTGATGGACCGGGACCCCCTGAAATATTGCTGTGAACAATTCCCCAAAATTACTTTGTTTAGTAGACAGCAGGAAGCAATTTGGAGAGAACTATACCCATATTATAACTATTGTTTATATATGTTTGTTTACATTTAAAGGGGATGTGCTATAGAGATTTGCATTGGTATGATCTTGGTTTTTTGATAAAATTTTGTCATACTGTGTATATATATACACACATATGTATATATGTATATGTATATTTCTGCTATTGATTAAAGTATTGTGATTGTGCAGATCATTTAAAAATGAAATGTTTAATTAAGAAATATAGTTTAATAGATAATAATCTATAATAGTCAATATTCTAGTCATGTTAGATTCTAGTTAGTTAGATTTTCTAGATGTATAGAGATGTATTTCAGATGGATAGGCATTCTTCAAACCTTTCAAAGACATTCAGAATATGGGATTTAAAACATTTTAAGAGCTTAAGACTTTTTATGACATGAGACACATCTGCTCCTGGCAGCACCAATTACTTCAAGAAGATAATGGATATTGAAGTGGCTCCTTATCATGTTTGTTTGGGCAAGAAACTACTCTTGACTGGACTGTTTGATAGTGTGCTGTATGAGCTGGACATGCAGGACCCACAGACAAGTGATTACTGAACTTGCCTAAAGGTAAGATGATCCTTTGTGGTTCCTGCTTTATAAAAGAGTCTACAGACATTCTGCAGGGCACAGAAGACAAACTGACAAACTACCAATATAGACAGAACTGTCTTTAAAATTTCCTGCTTCGTGGAAAAGTCTGCTAGATACTATGGACCTATAGGCTGAAGATGAATGCCCTAATGGTAGAGAAGAACTTTGGGTGACTGTTGAGGCAGTGAGGTGTCTCTGTCAATTCTAGAGTTTTGAAAGTTGCTTACAATGACCTTATTGTTTACTTAGGTAATATTCTATCCTTCTGGAGTCTTTGATAGAGTTCATAGAATAGTTTGAAGAATTCATAGTTATAGTTTTTCTTAATTATTATAAAAGATAAAGTAGATTAAATATTGTAACTATAATTATTGCTTGATACCTGTTTTGTTATATGTAATTTTACTGTGTTAAAGTTAAATCCTTCCTTTTTATTTAATCAGAAAAGGGGAGGAGTCACAGCAAGCTAGGAGAATCCAAGGAGAATTCTTCCCTAGGGCCCTGGGGGAAACATGACTCTACTCATAGTGTCTTCACTTTGGACACTCAAACTCACAAACTGCCAGTGAAGGCCTTTGTGAGCTACTCAGTTTGAAGAACTTTGTTCTAGTCACCCCAGGAAATGAAGCAGTAGATTTGGTGGGTCCCTTCTGCAAGGAAGAGCATGGCCCCTGAAACACAGGGCAGTTGTCACCTTCTTATTTCTGTATACAGTTTACCTTTTTGAGTTGAAAGCCACACTTTTTGATGAAGATTGGGGAAAGGGAAACACACATGCGCGCGCGCGCGCGCACACACACACACACACACACACACACACACACACACACACATGCAACAGTCACAGCTAATACATGGTTGATGGCTTCTAGTGGATCAGTGGATCAGGCTACATATTAACCTGATGTGGGAAATGAGCAAGCAGCCTCCAACCACACTAACCATTTCACTTGCTAACTTGTTATCTATCTATCTATCTTAGGAAGATAAAACAACCCTCCACTGATTATCTGGAGAGGCTGATTGGGGCTTGGATTCAAACTTATCAGTTCTCCTACGGAGCCCCAGCGAATGTTATCCTGGCACTGAAAAATGCTAAAACATAGATAGTATTTGTGCAGAGAACACAAAGAGGCTCTGGACATGAAGTTCGGTGTGTAATATCCACTGGGCCAGAGGCAGTTATCTGGACCATTTCACAAAGTAGTTGGAAGACTGTGGATCGGTGGGTGTTTCCAACCACTTAATGGTAATCACGGAAAAGGAAGTATAGTGTCAGGGTGTAAGCTTGGTTAAAACAAGAGACAAGCTAGGGAAATCAGACAAAATCAGTGCTCCATAGATTAAAGTTGCATAATACTGTAGAGAAGAGGTGGCTAATGCTTAAATGCTAACATAGCTAGAGGAAATGCAAACCCAACAATAAGCATTCTTTGGGTAACAGAGAATGTGTTTCTTAATGACTTTAAAATTCTTAAAATTCATTTATTGATTGTGTGACTGTGTATGTGTGTGTGCGCACGTGTGTGTGTTTACAGGTACTGGTCAGAGGATAACTTGCTGGAGTCATTTCTTTTCTTCTACCACAAAGTATCTAGCAGATGGAATTCAGGTCATCAGGCCTGGTGGCAAGAGTATTTATCCACTGAGCCATTTTCCAGGCCCAATTTTCTATTTTAAAAATTAGATAATTTCTAGGAAGAGTGACCTCGGTCCTCTTCACCAACAGCATTATGAATATTGACGTTCTGGATCACCCTTGACATGGAACCTAAGTGCCCCTGCAGAAATATTTATTTCTCTAGGGCAATATCTGAGTCACTGTTTTGTTTATGCCATCACTCACAGCCAGAATAGCTTAAACCTCACCATGTGATTCAGCAAAAAGGGCTACATCCTTGTTGGTGAAAAGAACAATTTATTTAAATCTGAGATCTGCTGCCAACACCACATCGGCATGAGATAGAAGCCCTGTGTGACTTATCAGGGAAATCATTGGGGCCTTGGAGGCTTATGTAGCTATGCTGGCTGACTGCAGAGGTTCCACTGTAGAGTGTCAAGGAGATGCCACTGCTGTAAAGATGACCATGACACACCACTCAGACTGGCATACTGCCACAGAGTTGGCCAATACTTTCCCCAACTCTTCTATGGATAGAAGATATCATTAATATAAAGGAATCACAGCAGCTAGTGAGTCTCTTTGAATCCTGGAGACAGAGTGTACCCCATCTTGGCATCCTTCTGGCCCCATCAGTCAAAATGTCACAGAAGGTGCCAGCAGTCCCTCAAGCTTGGCCCCCGGGACTGTCTCAGCCCTTGAGAGGCTGTGAGTCCGATGGAGCAGCAGGTGTTTCCTGTCCCTCGCCCATGCTAATAAGAGTCTATGGCAGTCAAAAGTTGACTTCTTGGATTCTGTCACGCAAGCTGTGGCAGCTCTACTGCCCAAGATACAAACCCCTTGACTGGCAGCTTCTCACCTGCTATGGGGCTCTGTAGAAATAGGTCATCCCCCACTCACAACTACTCTGAGTGACTTTAAAGCTACAGGAGTGCTTTCTTTTTTAGCTCTATCATCAGCTAAAAATACGGTCAAAGCACATTCAGGACCCAGTTAGATCTGAACAAAAGATTAGTTGACTCCAGAAGCAGGTGATCACCATACTGGAGAGAACAGAACATCCTAGAGGGGACACATCAACCCCTCCACTTGCTTTTTTGGGGGGCAATAGTTTCAAGGGCTAAAACTGAAGGCATGACCTTGTTGCTGTGACCAACTGCACTGTGAATGGCTGCCTCTTAATTAAGACTGGAGTAGGATGAGCCCAAACCAAATTTACCCAATCTGAAAGTGTGTGTGCTTTTGCCACTATTCTTGATATCCCTTGTTACATCTTTAGAGATTCCTAAGATGTGACAAATGTGACTTAATCTTTGAATAAGAGATTGGTACTTATTGGGTGGAGCAAATAAATCTTCATCACTCATGTTGATGCTTCTGATGGCTAATCTCGGCTGACACAGTTGGGAAGAGGAAACCTTAATTGAGGAATTACCTATTTCAGATTATCCTGTGAGCTTGCCTTTGGGGGCATTTTAAAAATTACTGATTAATGTGAGAGGTCCCAGACCACTATGGGCGGTGCCATTCCCTAGGCTGGTAGGACTGGGATGTAAAAGAAAAGTAACTAGATGTGAGCCAGCAAACAGTGTTCTCCCTTGGTCTCTGCTTCAAGTTCCTGCCTTGGCATCCCTCCACGAGATACTGTAAGATGAAACAGACCATCTCCTCTCTGAACTGATTTAGATGATAGGGTTTATTATAGTAATAGAAAACTAGAAACCTAGAACAGACAGTCATCATTAGGGCTTAACAAGAACTGGAATAGAACTCTCCAACTCACAAAACATGCATCAGCAAATTCATGATAGGAGTTTACCTGAAATTCAGGAAAATGGACCCGATCAAGGAAATGATCCTTGAACATGCTTCTAGAATCTTGTGATTTCTTCCAGGTAGCTCATGCGATACCACACATGAAAACTCAGTATTCTGGCCAGTCTACCAGTTTGACTTGGCTTTGGTAGATGGATTACACTGTGCCTTTATCATCTGGCTTTGCTTTTGCTGGTGCCTTAAGCAGCCATACTACCATCCATCCATCCTCCCTGGCACGAGAGTGCCACTGCTGCCCTAATTATCTAGAGCAGTGGTTCTCAACCTTCCTGATGTTGCATCCCTTTAATACAGTTCCTCACATGAGGTGACCTCCCCCATATTATTTTTGTTGCTATCATCACTGTATTTTTTCTCTGAATTATAACGTAAATATTTTTGGAGATAGAGGTTTGCCAATAGGTTCATGACCCATGGGTTAAAAACCGCTGATCTAGAGGAAAATCTCTGTATTTGAGTAGGTAATTTGACTCATTTTCCGATTAGGCTTTATTCTCAGCACGGGGGTGTCTAGCTATTTTCCTTAGGAGGGAAGCTGGGTAAACAGCGCATGTTCCTGGTGAACGGTCACATTATCTCCCTTTACGCAGATGCAATAAAATGCCTGACCAAAGCACTTAAGGGAGAAGGGTCTATTTTTGTTCTCAGTTCCAGAAGGGAAGCATCATGATGGTGAATGTTTGGCCCACAGGACTATGAGGCTGGCCTGGCAGTCAGCAAGTGGAGTGATTGCATTGCATCTGGGTGGGGCCGTGGGGGTGGGGTGGGGAGGGGCAGCCAATGACTTATCTTCCAGCAAGGCTCCACTTTATAACAGTCCATGACACCACCCCCAGCTGGGGACCGAGGTCTCAGACACATGACCTCTGGGGCACACCTCACATTCAAATCACAAAAGTGGACAAGAGTCATAACCCCCCCCCCTTTTTTTTTGTCAGCTTTGGTCATTCTCTGCCTTTGAAATGTTAGGATTAGGACTATCTGGCACAGAGACATTTTGTCATGTTAGAGCTGGTGGTAACTCGTTAAGGGTGCACATTGTACACTGTCCTTGGAGGAGGAAGGTGGGACTTTAACATTCACTATGACAAAACCTTTAGTGCCTGCTCTGAATAAGGAACTCTGGAGTATTTTGTTTGACTAAGCTTCAGAGTGAGTATAGGCCTGCTATTGTTTGGTGTGCAAAAATCTGGAAATCATGTAGCTCGTGGGCTTCTGGTTCCTTTGGCAGTGAAGGGTGCTTGGGAATGGCAACTTGTCCCTGTTGTAGAGACTGTGCTTGTAAGACATGATGTTGACACTTGACACCTTCCAATCTACACACGTCACACTTTCTCCATTCTCTGCTGGGACACATATGCAGCTGCCAAGAAGCCCAGGAGGGACACTTGATGCCGCTCAGTTATCCAGAAGTGGAAAGCAGCTCTCTCACTACTAGTGTGGGGACACTGAACAGGAAACTTCGAGATCCTTTACATAGTTGCAAGATCTGGGTTTTTTTTCCAGATTGGACTCCAAACAGCATCATTTACTTGGAAAAGTAAAAAAAAAAATAGAGTTAATTTCTTTAGGTCAATTAAAAAGTGTAAAGCAGGTTGGGCAAAGAGCAACCTTTGTCAGACTTTGGATGATATCCTGATGGTGAGCTCAAGCTTTGAAGGATTTTGCTGTTGTCAAATTGTTTGGGGTTTTGAAAAATTGGCAGAGGAACCCTGTGTGTCCTGAGAGAGCTGGAAATATTTTTCAGTGTTCCAGTTAGGTTACAAACAAAGGCCTTTTGTTGATCTAAGTAACAGGATGGGGGAGTTGCTTTTTTTTTTTTTAAATTCTTCGTTCTTTCTTTCTTAGGTAAGACTGGCTCCTGACTAATGAGGCAGGAAGACAAATAAGACTCTAAGCCACGACTGCTTGAAGTGGTGTTTTATTTAGTTGCCATCAATTGACTCCCTAAAGTTTGGCATAAAGTGTGATCATTTCCCTCTATCACAAGCCAAGAGTGTTCAGTATGAGAACACTCTTGATAATCCTATTCTGTTTGGAAATTGTGGCTCATGGGAATAGCCTTTACAGTGGAGCATATGCTACTCATATTCTTCATGCATGTCTCAGAAGTATGATAGGTCCAAGAACAGAAATAAATCTTGTTTTTTTTTTGTTTTTTGTTTTTTTTTTTGTTTTTTGTTTTTTTTTTTGTTTTTCGAGACAGGGTTTCTCTGTGGCTTTGGAGCCTGTCCTGGAACTAGCCCCGTAGACCAGGCTGGTCTCGAACTCACAAAGATCCGCCTGCCTCTGCCTCCCGAGTGCTGGGATTAAAGGCGTGCGCTACCATCGCCCGGCTTTTTTTTTTTTTTTTTTTTTTTTTTAGAAATAAATCTTAATAGTTACTTAGCTGATGTTATAGAAAGCTGGGGAATACTTGCTTTTTTGTCATAACCCACCTTTAAAGGTATTCTTGGTTGATTTGAAATTGTTTCTCGTGCAGGCAGGAGACCATCAGTTGGGAAGTTCTCACCTCCTCAACTATTGTTTTGGGGCTTGAGATAAAATGGAAGATTGAATATGCTGTCCCAGGATTCTGTGAATCCAGCACATAAGATTGAAGAGTTCTGTTCTCCTCAACCCTCAGGATTCATGTAGACTCCACTTAGAATGTGCTTTCAATATGGAGGAGGGTCTTAACTGCATATCATGCCTGCCCCAGACTCATTGCTATGTCTTCTCCTCTTTGTCTCTTTCTCTCTTCACCATTTCTCAAGTGACTCCTTTACCAACTTTATTCTCGTAACCCTGCTCCTTCTTGTGATGAATTTATAAAATATTTCGACTCTCCACTAAGAAGTGGGTTCTGTTCATTGGATGGGTGTCTGTGGGAGCAGAAGATGAGGAAGATATAGGTAGCAATGGGGCAGTGTCTGGAGATGTCTAATCCAAAGCGCCAGAAGGAGAAATGACTAGAGAAGGATAAAGAGATGGACAAAAGAAGCTGGCAGGAGACAGAGCGACAGGCTGCACAAATTCTTTTTTTTTTTTTTTTAATTTTTAAGACAGGGTCTTACTATGTTGGCTTGGCTGTCCTGTAACTCACTATGTATACCAGACTGAACTCAGAGAGATTTGCCTACATCTGCCTCCTGAGTGCTGGGATTAAAGGTGTGTACCACCACATACAGCAGACTTCATCACTTCTTATGGTTCCCAGTGATGAGATTTATTCTCAACTCTCATTTGGAAGTAAACAATTTTGTTATTAAGTTTCTACATGTACTCATGGCACACAGGTGGATAGCATTAACAACTTTCAAAAATCCCCTATTGAGGTCACATAATTTCAAGAAGCAAAGAATCATTGAACAGTCTCTCTCAAAGGTGAAGTTCAACCAATAAAACATGTATATATGTGGACACATGTTCATGTGGGTACAGAGACATGTGGAAAAGAGAACAAGGAGGAATATAAACATTAGGGGATGAAGGCAACGAACATGAGTTATGGAAGATGATACAAAGCTAGTTGCTTTTCTAATTCCAATTCTGTCATGAACTTTTCAGTTTTGGTAGCGGATAAGTGCAAAAAAAAAAAAAAAAAAACCCTGTCTCATAAAACCAAAACCAAAACCCAAACAAAACAAAAAACACATTTGATGCTAAAAAATGTCAAATCCAAATCCAATGTGAAGTTATACAGATTCCATCCTGAATGGCTACTCCAATTGTGCAGAAGTTCATTGAGATGTCTTTGGGTCATTGGGCCTTGTGTGGTAGCCCACAAGCGACTCAGTTTCCATCTGGAGTCCATTATGGCTCAACAGTCATTTAAGTTCAAGCTTGCCTGCTCTGCTTGCTCCAGTATCCTTGAGGGCTATGAGAAAGTTCTGATTAAGCCATGGGAAAGAGCATTGCCCACGAGAAAAGAAAAGAATTCTATCTAGTAGAAAGAATACTGCTGATGCCAAAGCTTAGGAGCATCGAGGTAGCTTTGTGGGAAGCAAGTGCTTGATAGTCAGGAAACTGCTTACTCAAGGACAGGAATGATCTTGTGCTAGATACTGACTGGCCATCTGTGTTTTGTTCTGCTTTTTTTCCTTTTTCTTTTTGTATATAAGGATCTAAAATAAACTCAGGGCAGTGCAGAGCAAGCTGGCAGTCCCCCAGACCTATCCTGTGTTTTCCATCTCAACTTCTTTCAATCTGTTATTTCCTTAATCTTCACACTCTTACCCAGATACGCCCAGCTGATTCTGTTGGAGCAGGCTTCTACAGTCTGGTTAGTTTCAGAGTGCTGATGTTTCATTGGTTTCAATGTAAACAAATAGCCTTTAAAACATGTCTAAGTTCATGGATTCCTAAATTCTTTCTTTGTATCTTTGACTTCTCTTATCATAAGAAAACTGCCCCAACCCATGACATGTGACAGCTGAGATCAAATGTTGTGGATAGATTCCCTCATGCAATGGCTTTGTGTAGTTACCAAAATACTTTATCTTAACCCAATATTGTTCCATTATTTCCTCTGTTGGCATTCTTAACTATTATTGGAGAGAATATAGACAGTAAATCTCAAACAAATAGCAGTGAAAATGGTAGGTATGTGAGGTAATGACTATATTAATAAGTTTGAGCCAGTCATTCCACAAAAGTATGTATTTCAAAATAGCATGCTACATTTTTACTTTGTCAACTTGGTATTTGCACGTGTATAGTCCCACACATGCCAAGGCATGCATGCATGCATGCGTGTGTGTGTGTGTGTGTGTGTATGAGAGAGAGAGAGAGAGAGAGAGAGAGAGAGAGAGAGAGAGAGAGAGAGAGAGAGAAGGAGAAGGAGAGGGGATAACTCTAATTGTTAGTTCTCTCTTCTCTCCTTCTACTGTGTGGTTCCTGGGAACCAAACTCAGGTCATCAGACTTGGTGGCAATCCTCTTCACTCTAAACCTCCTTACAGTCCAGTATCTACAATACTTAATTTTTCAATTTAAGATAATCTGAACAATTATGAAGAAAAAAACCCACACAGTATCATCTTTGCTAACTGATCTTAAACAGTGGCATGGACTTGCCAAGTGTCCTGAATCTGATATTTAGAATATTTTATAATGAAATCGTTGTTTCCTCTAAGCACATAACAATTGCAGTGTTTACTATGGTTACTGAGGCATGATAACAGCAAATCGATGTCATCCACAGAAAAAACAATGAATGTCTTTGTTTTTGCTAGGAAAGAACTCATGCTTTACAAATTGAAACATCTGTGCCACCTCTGGGAATCCCAGGGAACTGAGGAGTTGTAAAGTGAACCATAGATAAGCATGGCTGTTGCTGAGCTCATGAGGCATGGGGTCAACATCAATGAGAAGTTGTCCCCATTTACTCATTTTACCAAAAGCTGTCTGTGTTAGAGGGGAATCAAACTCTCCATATAGAAAAAGACTAAGATGTATATTTAGTTGTATTTAGTTCTTCTAATCTTCATAATGGTGTGGGAGGTGCTTCTGTCTGTGTGTTGCTTTTCTTGGTTAATGAATAAAGAAACTGCCTTGGCCTGTTTATAGGGCAAAACTTAGGCAGGTGGGGAAGATGGAACTGAATACTGTTAGGGAGAAGGCAGAGTCAGAGAGAAGCCATGGAGCAGCCAGAGTCAGACACGCCTAATCCTTGCTGGCAGGCCACTACCACATGGCAACATACAGTTTAATAGAAATGGGTTAGATTAATATAAGAGTTAGCCAATAAGAAATTAGAGCTAATGGGCCAAGCAGTGTTTTAATTAATATAGTTTCTGTGTGGTTATTTTGGTTCTGGGTGACTGGGATGAACAAGCATCTCCTCCTACAAATTGGTGCCTACGTGGCCAACTAAATCCATGTAAAACCTGAGAGGCCTTGAAAAGGAATTCTAGACAAAAAAAAATACAAAGTTTAACACAGCTTCTTTCTCTTTGCTGGTGGCATGCAATAGCTCCTTTAAGAGAGGTTTTCCTGACTCAGCAGCAGCAGCAGCAGCAGCAGCAGCAGCAGCAGCAGCAGCAGCAGCAAGAAAGCCATACCGTTTGAAATGCAGGCTTTCTGGGATGTGCTGCCAGTGCAATTTCTGACTCTTTTGGGAGACCAACTATTTGGATGGGATTTGTGAGAAGCGTGTGATCGCTTACTTATGATGGCAATGTGGACCAGCTGTGTGGCTGGAAGTGGGGCTGTGTGTGTGGCTCTCGGAAGCAGCTAGCAGCTCCACCATATTAGAATGGGCATGGCAAGCAGGCAGTACCTTTTGTAGCCTAGTAATCTTGCCCCTAAGATTATTAAGCACTTAGCATTTTAAGAAGCACTTTTAGTCAGAAATAATTACACATGCAATAAAGACAAATCCATATATGTCACAGTGTTAGATAAATGTATGTAGGCTTGGAAGAGAGAAGAAAAAGAGTATAGAGAGTCATAAAATAAAGTTAATGCTTTAAAAAAGGGGCAAAGTCTTTAAAAAGACAGAATACAGATAGTCATAGATTAAAAGGAGTAAAAAAAATAATCCACATAAAAATGGAAAATTCACAGAGAGTCTATATTATGTATATTATTGTGTTATCTTGGAATTTTTTAATGTGAATTAGCTAAGTACAGAGAGACATTTCATTGTATGGACTGCTTCCAGACCAATATGGTTTGATGGACCAAGACCCCCTGAAAGGTTTCCTTGAATACCCCTCCTTGAAATACACCCCTTGAAAAATTACTTCACCCAATAAACAGCAGGAAGTTTGGACAGAACTGCGCCCATATTCCCAAATATTGTTTGTAAATATTTCTTTACATTTAAAGGGGGAATATAATATAGATATTAATAATTTGCATTGGTATGAATCTTGGTTTATTGATACAAATTTAAGGTCAAGCTTGTTCTATGCATATGTATTTATTAATATTTATTAATTAAGGTATTGTGTTTGTGTAGCTCATTAAAATGTATAAAATGTATAATTAAGAAATATAAGTTAATAGGTACTCATCTATAATAGTCAAGCTTATAGTTATGTTAGATTTTCTAGATGTACAGAGATGTATTTTAGATAGGTAGGTATTCTTCAAATCTTTCAGAGATCTTCAGAATATGGCATTTAAAATGTTTAAGAACTTAAGACTTTTCATGACATGAGACACATTTGCTCCTGGCAGCACCAAGCTACTCCAAGAGGAAGATGAGCATCAAAGAGGCTCTTTATGGAGCTTGTTAGATGAACTGGACATGTAGGATCCACAAAGAAATGACTGCTGATCTTGCCTAAAGCTGAGAGGATCCTTTGGGGTTCCTGCTTCATGAAAGAGTCTGCAAGACATTCTGCAGGATACAGAAGAAAGTGACTGGAAAACTGTAAATATAGGCAGATCTGTCTTTGAAATTTCCTGCTTCATAGAAAAGTCTATTGGATACGATGGGCCTGTAGGCTGAAGATGGATGCCCCAATGGTACAAAAGAACTTTGGGTGGCTGTCCAGGCAGTAAAATGTCTCTGTCAATTCTAGAGTTTTGAAAGTTGCTTACAATGTACCTCTTGTTTACTTAGGTGATATTATATATCCTTCTGGAGTCTTTGATGGAGTTGAAAAATTTATAGTTATAGTTTTCCTTAGTTATGATAAAAGTTAAAGTAGATATAAATTTTGTAACTGTAATTCCTGCTAAAATTTTACTATGTTAAAGCTTTCCTTTTTGTTTAAACAGAAAAGGGAAATGGTGTAGGAAGTCCTTCTGATCTGTGTTTTGCTTTTCTTGGTTAATGAATAAAGAAACTGCCTTGGCCTTTTGATAGGGCAGAACTTAGGTAAGTGGGGAAGATGGAACTGAGTGCTGGGAGGAAGAAGACAGAGTCAGAGAGATGCCATGGAGCTGCCAGAGTCAGACATGCCTAATCTTTGCCAGTAAGCCACTGCCACGTGGCAATATACACATTAATAGAAATGGGTTAAATTAATATAAGAGTTAGCCAATAAGAAGCTAGAGTTAATGGGCCAAGCAGTGTTTTAATTAATATAGTTTTTGTGTGGTTATTTTGGTTCTGGGTGGCCGGGACGACCAAGTGGCTCACTCCTCCAACATCATAATAATTTGGTTACTCTCTTAGCTCCTAAACAGAGGCTCTGATACCTCCTTTTAAAGTCTTTGCTGTTTTGAGGTTTCAATGAACTAGAGCCTGGGAACCGTGTCAGCAAATTATTCCAGTGTATTCAATCTATCTTATTTTCTTTATAATCCCTCGAAATTTGAAATGAAGGAAAAAATATTTTCAGGTGAAGGATTAAACTTGAATATTTTATGAAATGATTTGGTCCTTCACAAAGTTGGCTCCCATGAAATCTTGTTGTGACGATCTCTTCAGACCATATCATATCATACCATATTATATCACATCATGGTAGGAAAAGAAGGCAGCATGTAGCTGTCATGGCTGAGCATACATGTATGCTATAGGTATTATATATATATATATATATATATATATATATATATATATATATTAACATTTTTAAATTCTGGCAAGTACATATAAAATTTATCATTTTAAAAAATTTCTAAAAGTAGTTTAGTGGCTTTGGTTACTCACATTTTGGGGCAAGTGACACCACCATCTATCTCTAGAACTCTCTTCAACTCAGAGAACTGAACCTCTGCACTCATTATAGATGAATTCTTCTCTACATTCTTTTGCCCTTTCTTGAATTCCAGGGGATTTAGAATCTAAGACTGGTTTCTTCATAGCTTTGTGATGAAGAGGGAATCCTATAGTCCTGTCATCCTCTGCTTCCATCTCACATTCTGCTCACCTACTCAGTTGTTGTGAGAGTCAATACAATGTCTCTTGGAGCACAGAATATCTTTAGGAGCATCGAACAGGATACTGCTGGGTACATTGTTTGACATGGACAAAACAGATGGCTTGCCTAGCAGAACTGAAATGCTTCACTGTTAGGCAGACTCCAAGGGTGTGGGGCAGATTCCAAACACTGAGATGTACAGAACAGGCATTCAATGCTTACAGTTCAGGCATGTTTACAACAGTGTTTATTGACCTTAGTAACTTAGTAGAGCTCAGATAACAAGTGATCAATTTAGCTAGGGTTAAAACCCAGATTAACCCAACATCAAAGCAAGCCTTTTCTACTTATCCTTCTGCCTCAGAACTCATCAGACAGACTGGGGTAGAAACCCACTCTCTTCGATTTCTTCACAATTCAACCAAGAAGGAAGCCATAGATATTCAGTGCAAATCATTAACAAGATCAGAAGGGCGTACGGTTAGAGATTCCATTAACCGCTACTAGCAAGTACGTCACTGAAGGGAGGTCCTTTATGTGTTTTGGTCTGATTTTTGTATTTTTTGTGACTCATTAACTTTAATCACTGTTATTTGCCTAAGCGTGGGCAGGGAGTTATTTACTGTAGCAAGGCCAAGTTACCAGTGGCTATGCCCACTGGGAATAAAAATAACCCCCCTCCTCACCACCAGAAGCCATTACCTACAATCTAGTCCCATGAGTGCCTCTTTAATCCATGATGGACTGTTACTTGCCCCATTTGTCAGCTCTTCTCTGTAACACATTTTAACTCCATTTTCTTATTTCTTTAGTCTATAGAACACGGCAAACACCACCACCCCTTTGTCTGTGCCATTTCTCTCTGCATTGTGATCCACATACTCTCACCACAAAATAAAACATTTTTGCTGTTCCCATTTCTTTTTGAGACAAGATCTCACTACTTATTGTGCCTGGCCTTGAACTTGATCCATAGCCCTCCCTGGCTTCTAACTTCTGTTTTTTTCCTGTCTCAGACTCCCATCTGCTGGAATTACAGGCAGGGCACCACTGTGCCATACAAAGCAAAACATTCTAAATGTTATTTTTAAAGGAAGATAGCATGATCTATTGCTCAGCTGACCTCTTTAGTGAGAATGACGTCAACTTGATCTTGATAATTTCCACCTCGCCAAATTGGCTGGGGATGTGAGTTGATTTATTATTTATGTGCGGTACTCAAGAAGAAAAATATTACTGGGGGAGCTTGGGTTTCACAGCTGCAGGGAATCAACAACTTAATAAGAAACAGGGCTGATATCTAATCTATTGAGAGTGACCGCAACTGTAAGTTCCCACATTAATAAAGAGACGAAGAAAATATTAACTCAAGCAACATGATTCAAGGCAAACACCAGCCTCCTCCTCTCTTTCAAGTTCAGGGCTCAGTCCCAAGATGATAGTTGCTTACTATTGTCATTTAGGAGTCAGGGGCTAAGTAGCTCATGACTTTCTTGAGGGAAAGAGATAATATTTAACCATAATTGACTTCTGAGTCCAACAAGAAAGCTATAAAATTACTATTTTTTCACATTTCTCTTCCTTCATGAATTACAATCCATGTTACGAGTTGAAGGAGCAATAGGTGTCTTCTGTAAACAAAGTACAAGGGGAGTATTAGCCTGGAGATCCGAGAGAGAGAGAGAGAGAGAGAGAGAGAGAGAGAGAGAGAGAGAGAGAGAATAAACTAAGGAGAAACTTAGTCAGATTAGAATCCATCATTTCACCCCAACCGAAGCAACCACACATTGTTGGAGCTAGTAGGTGACTTTGCAAACCCAGAGAGAAAATGCAATGGCAGTATACTACTTTACCTGAGCCTACAATCATGTCTTGATACTTTTATCCTGAGCTATTTTTCCTCAAAAAATTTGGAAAGCTTTTATATGAATTTTTAAAATTTAGATCAAGAACTATGATATCACATTTAATGATACATATATGTATCTCTTTGCATGTTTGCTTTTGTTCAGGAGTGGGTGTACACATAGTTATGTTCTGGTGTTTTGTTCTTTGGCACGCCATCACCTTATTATTTATTTATTTAGCTTTAAGATAGGTCTCTTCATTATCCTATAACTCACCTATTTGCCTAGGCTGACTGATCACCGTGTCCCAAAGATTGACTCCACTTCCCTGTTGCTGGGATTATGAACACATACCATCCCTCCCAATTTTCTTACATGGGTTTTGGGGCTCAAAACTCAGGTCCTCTTGCTTGTGTGACAAGCACTTCATTAGCCAAGCTATTTATCCATCCATTTAATAACATATATTAATGTCCATACTTCCCTCTGATATCATGGCCAGCTAGGAGATAAAGATAATAGCAGCCATTGTGGAGAAAATTCCCCAGAAGTGCTCTTAACTCCCTTTTCTTTGATTCTCTAATACACTACTCACATTCAGAGACTTCTAATATTTTATTGGAATCACCCAATTTATTTCTCTCTCTTCTGTTCAGTTGTGCTTCTTCAAAGTAGAAAATACATCCATCTTTGTGTGCTTAGAATACGCCATATAGTAACGGTGCAATAAAGATTTAGTTAGTGAATGAAATATGTGGTCTAGTCAGTGGAGAGGTGTAAACAGTGACATACACATATACTCTTCTAAAATGAAATAGTCAAAGTTTTGTGGAATAAGAATCTCATTGAAAAATTATTTCATGTATTATAGTTAACTTATAAAATACTGCTACAGTTTTAAGATTAGGCATAATTGAAAGCTGTGGAATTTGGCTTATGAGTAAAACACCTGCACACCATATGCAAGTCCTTGGGTTTGATGCACACACACACACACACACACACACACACACACACACACACCACACCCATCCCCACACACAGAGGCATAACCAACATTTGCATATGGGGCAACAACCAAGGTTGCCTCGTACAACATAGCTTCCCACTCTTGGATCTGCTAAGACCCTCCTAAAACCTGCAGCATTGCCTGGGATCTCAGCTCTCCCTCACCGCAGTGCACACCAAGGATGCCAAATGATTGTTACCCTGCTGCCGTTCTGTGCCTGCTTATTATGCAGGTACCGCAATGAACTCACTCACCATATGGTGAGTTAACAATTTGTGCATGTTTTCGAATAACCGCAATTATCTGGGATAATTATTATGAAATTAAATGGACATTTTAAATAGCCGAGCACCAATTTCTTCAAAGAAGCTCTTTTCTGGTTTGCATTTATTTATTTGGTTTAAATGCTTCTTAACTTTGGACTCACAAATAATGGTCAGATGAAGCTCCAGGAGGCAAAATTTGGGCACTTATGTAATTAATTTTTAAAAAGTAAAGAAACCAAAGCCCTCCCAGCAGATGTGAGAAAACCTGACGTGTGCCTTTGCTGACTGGCAGAATGAGAATTTTGGAATTGTGTGCGAAATTGTTGTCATAAGAATATTCCAACAGGAAGAAAATAATCATTTTCGTTTTATTTTCCAGTTATTCAAGAACTGCTAGAAAGGTTCAGACGCCCAGCAATGGCTTGGCGGTTTGTCCGTTGCTTTTCCATTGTGTGGATCCCTGAGTTGAGGGACTTTGTGCTCTGAAATGTTAGTCTCCTTTCGCATGTAAGGATACTGAGCTCCTCCTCCTTTACCTAAATCAGCCAGAAAAACCAAAACAAAACCAAACAACAAATTCAAGGAGAAACTTGCAAGGACATTTCCTCCATAGATCCAGACTCTACCTGTGCGTTTTGCCACCCCCGCCCCCGGAGTTCCTTCTTAAGATTATGTTAATCATTTAAAATGATTTAAAATGTCTGCCTTACTCTAATTGCCCAGGCAGTGTGTGACAAGGGGAATATACGTAGTCTTGATTGAGTATGATGCCCTAAGTCAATCTCATTTTGAGCGTTATTTGGCCCATATAATAGTTCTTTGTTGATAATTCTGCTGTCAGCTAATCAATTAGTTCATTTTCTTTGGAGGAGAATGGTATTGGAGTAAAAGAGTAAAACTCTTCATAAAGTATGAAGTTCTTTAAATTTTATTTTTATTATATACACACACACACAAAAAGAACCTGTGCACACACGAACGTATATGCCCTATCCCCTCCCGACACACACACACACACACACACACACACACACACACACACACACACACACACAGAGTAAAAGGACAGGGAACGTGACTTAGCTAGTAAAATGCATGAGAATTTGTGTTCAGATTCATAGCAGCCATATGAAAGAAGCTGGGTGGGTGGCGAGCACCTGTATTCTAGTGTGTGCTAGAGGTGCTGGGTGGAGGCAAGGGAAGGATTGAGGCTTCCCGGCCAGTTGGTTTAGCCCAATAGGTGAGCTTCAAGTTCAATGATAGGCCTCAAGAAAAACAAAGTGGGGACCAACTGAGGACAATAATCTTGCAGGCCTTTGGCCTCCACTTGCACACTCTCACACTTGCGGATTCAGCTGCACACAAACATGTATACCCACTGGAATGGTTTTATTTATTTTCTCTATTCTTTTCTCTCTATATATTTATATTTTACATAAATAAGAATATATTATACATACACTCATATGTACAAATACACACATATTTACTTGTGTAATATAAGGTTCTACTTTCACAAATTGAGTATCAAACATCCCTGGTCTTTCCCTTTTTTGAGTCATAATCGAGATTATTTGGAAAGAAAAACGTGTTAACGATGGACTTCCACTATGTGAAGCCCTTGACTTTACATACCTCTCTTTAGCCTGCCTTCCCAAAAGTTCTCACCTAAAATCAGAATTTTCCATACAAGTGAAGATACAGTAAGCCATCTGCAACCTTTTACTGCTACATATCTAAAGGTAACTTGTTTCTTCAAACTCTGTTTTTCTCTGACTCTGGAACCTTAAGTAGACAGCTTCACACTCCCACCTCCTTAGTATAACCATCACTAGTAAAATAAACTCACAGGCTTCAGCTCTGAACACGAGATTAAAAATTGTCTTTTTGGGGGTCACAGGCTCACTGTCTGGGCTCCCCAGGATTCTACTGGACTTGACAGCGCTGTGGGAGACCGAGTTCCCTTGAGAAAAAAAAAACGTGTTTAAAGAATAAAAGAGAGAGGTGCTGAGAAAAAGCAAGAGTTGCCTGTCCCATACATCACGCTGGAGAAAATGCTTTACCACTTCAAAGGGGGAAAAGTAGGAACTGTTTAAATATTTATAATCCAAAGACCAAGATGGGTCCAGTGTTGTACTGGTTTAGAGTCTGCCTTGCATCATGGCTTCCTCATAGCATTGGGGAGATCTTTGGGTGGGATGCAAGATTGCATGATTTTTATTTCCCTTCTCTTTATTCTCTGAAGATTCTGCATAAAGACTTTACTGAGTAATTAGGGTAACAGTGAAAACATTGTGTGGCTTTATTATTCTCCCGCTCAATTAAAATCTTGAGTATACTTGGGAAAGCTTCTCCAGGGCCTCCCAGGACAGGGGCCTGAAAACTGTTCATCACAGGCCAAAGTTCCTACAATAAGCAAAAGGAGAAATTGCTGTTTGTTTTAATTGCCTTTTCTATGGTGGTTTATGTAAGAGCCCAGCATTTATCAAAACTTTTAGTTCTTTAGAACTGGGGTTTTCCCCTCCTGATTTGTAACAGCTACAAGATAAAGTGTGTGTGGTTTCTCATGGCCTCAACTCCAAAGTCCCAAACAAGGCTGCTATGAATATTTTATCTCATTTGTCTCCTATATTGGTCCTGCTTGTGACACTTCAGGTTTCTCCCTGGACTTTGAAAGTATCATTTGGCCAATTAACCAAGTTGCAAAATATTTTTTATTGGAGCAAATATTTGATGTTTGGACAAAATCCTTTTGGATATGACCAGTTTAGATTTGAGGAAAAAGGCCAGGGAAGCCCCCAGAGTATGACTCGAAGGGAACCTGGGGACCAACAGAAGTGTTGGTGATTCTGGAGACTACCATCTTGAAGGAAGCCACTGGGGATGAGAAGAAGGGGTGGGCCACCAGCCAGACCAATGTACAGGAAGAAGTTTGAAGTGCTGGGGTGCTTCAAAAGTAAGCAGCAAATTGATCAAAGCCATTACAAGTAGATATGGCCAGCTAATTTCCAATCGGTCAGCTCATGGATGTGGGCTATCTTGGGGAAACACAAAGATTATTAAATTAGTAGAGCCTCTGCACAAACAGACCCTACTAATCTAGTGGCTTTGTTTTGGTCTAGAGTGTTTTATTCAGGTACACAAAAAAAAAATCTTGCACAACTTGCCTGACTATTTCAAATATTTAAGACATATAATAATTGATGAGTATCAAGACATGCAATGCATAAGGATCTCTAATAATCAGTCTCCCAAGTGTTGGGAGCTGTGAACCCCCAGATCTTGAATTTCTGGTAAACAACTTGCAATGCTTGCAGCTGCTTTGAGCATGAGACCCTCAGAAGTTTCTGATGGCAGGAGAGTGGTTTCTGGTGGGTTTGGCTGGGGCGTGGCTATCCCTATATAAGCTGCCCCTGAACACAATAAAGGGAGCATTCTTGGGTTGTTCTTGTTTCAAGTTTGACCTGTGTCTCTGTCTGTGTGTCTTTGTGTGTTTAAATCTCCAGGGTCTTTCCCGAGGCTCACAAATGGTCTTGTAGTGCAGGAGCCGCAATACAGGAGTAGTATCGTACTGTCACGTAGTAGGGACGCTGCACCCTGTGTTATCCCCAAGGGGTGAAACAAAAAACACTGTAATAAACCTGATGTGCTCTTTGTTATTGAGAGATCGACTTCTCTGACAAACCCTTCCAGAGCTCTTGCTGGCAAATTAGGTCGTTACAATAAGTAACCAGGCTAGCTCTAGAGTACCAGGAATACTTTAATGGTTAAAGAGGGGAAGCTTACACTATAAGAATGGGAGTTTTGAAATTCAATAGGTCTGGTGGGAGAGAGAGAGAGAGAGAGAGAGAGAGAGAGAGAGAGAGAGAGAGAGAGAGAGAGAGAGAGAAAGCACACCTGCATCTCCCAGTTTTTCTACCTGGGCTCCAGGCGGCCACACCCCAACCAGACATGATTGGTTGAGCTTCCACATCATACTCTTACCCAGATGTTCTCTCCTGAGAAGTTGTCTTTTGAGGGACTGTCTCTCTTTCACTATGAAGTCATCTTTCTCATTCTCTGAAGTTTTCTGTGCTCTAAACAAGGGCCTTTCCCCCACCCCGAACTATCATGCAGGCCTTTTTTTCTTGTTTGTTAGTTTTAAATTTTATTTTATTTAAATAATGTTTTCTAATTTATTTTACATACGAATCATTTCCCATTCCCCCTTCCCCCTTCCTCCCTCCCTTTACCATCTACCCCGTTCCCCATCTACTCCTCTCCATTTCTGTTCAGAAAGGGACAGGCCTTCCATGGACTGGTGCAAAGCATGGTATGTATCAAGTTGAGGCAGGAACAAGCTCTTCCCCTTACGTTGAGGCAGGGCCAAAAGCAAGCTTTCTTTAATTGAACATAATCTTTGAGCACTGCCATTTGAGCAGTGTATACATTTGAAGGCTTGTAGAAGGCAGAGTAGGTTGCCCACTACAGAAACCAAATGTTCCTTCTTGCACTCCCCTGGGAACTCAGCTCTGATGTTCCTTCGTAAGCCTTTGGACCTAGGGACGGAAATCGAAGACAAATGGAAAGAAGAGACAAATTGATTCAGCAGGGTTGACCAACCATTCTGAGAATTCGGTGGCTGTGAGTGGTGCTGTTGTCATCCATGATTTTGTCACAGTGGTGGTGACATTGTGACCTCAAATTGTCTATGAGGGCAGCCTTTGTCTACTACTACCTCTCTTCTCGTTTCCAAGACTGATTCTTTAGCTTTTGTAGAATTTGTATGAACTCCCCTTTATTTTATTTTTTTTTTATTGAGAAAAAAAAAATCCTCCTCCTCCCAGCCTCCCACTCCTCCCGCCCTCCCCCCACTCTTCTCCCCCTCCCTCTCA
>NC_022014.1:73031109-73049197 GCF_000317375.1 Microtus ochrogaster
GCAGGTTAAGATCTTTCCTGGTAAGCCAGCTCATGGAGCTATACAGATTATTAGAAATGGGTTAGATCGATATGTAAGAGCTAGCCAATAAGAAACTGGAACTAATGGGCCAGGCAGTGTTTAAAAGAATACAGTTTCCATGTAATTATTTCGGGCATAAGCTAACCATGTGGGAGCCAGGGCGGCCGGAATGCAGCCCTGCCGCTCCTACTACAACATATGGTACATCTCATCAAAAAGCTGGAAGAGAGAAAAGATATCAACTATAACTGGGTAAATTAGTTTGATCCAGGTCCCTTTTCTAGGAATAGCCCTGTTTAATTAAAAGCCAGTCAGGGAGGCAGAGGGGCCATAGACATCCACTGATCCTTGCTCTGTCTGTCTCCCATGAGGAACCGTTTAGTTTAAACACTTCTGTGCCTTTCTCTTTAATGTGGGTACATTTTCACTCTGCATATGGCTACAGTTTGCTGCCCATGGAATGAGAACCTTGTCTTGCCTTGTTCCATGTCTGCACAGGGCATATGCGTTGTGGTGCCTGGCCATCACTACCCTGCCTTTAAGCTCCTGATGCTAATGCAACCTGGTTTATGTGTTTCTTTCCCTTGTCTCCAAGTGCTCCTGAACCACATGAAAGCCATGGTTGAGTTCCAGTGGCTTTCTGGGTAGGTAGAACAGGCATAAAGGTTGAGATTGTCTCCTTACAAGTTCCCCCAGCATTTTTTTCACTTTGAAGAGAGATTATATTCCAGACACTTCAGGCATGCAAGGCCTTCTCCAACTGCTGCCTGGTCCATGTGAAAGCTGAGGAAAGGTTCAGCTCTCAGGTCCCTCAATGCCCATATTTTCCAGCTGTGGTGGATGCAGCCAATGAATCTACAGGTTTGTGGACTGGACTTTGAGCTATGTTTGCTCTAAGACTGTAATATTTGACAGGAACAATGCCAGGGAGGATGTGTTTATTTAGACGCATGGGTTTGGAGCAGAATTCAGTCCATCGTGGTGGGGAAGGCAGGATGGCAGAGAAAGGCTGTACCAGACTCGACTTACACATGTGGACAGAAAACAGTCTAGGACCATGGAGAAGCTTTAATGGCTCACCCTTGGTAACATGCTTCCGCTGGTAGACCACACTTCTTAAACGTGCCACACAAACTTCAAGATAGCTATGTAGTCTATTTTGGGGACCAAGGGCTCAAAATATCAGCCCTAGGAGGCCATTTAAGAGTCAAACACAATCACAGTTTTGCATGGGAAAGATTATGGTTTCTCTGTCTTTCTATGACCTCTCAATGTCTAGACTCTATTAGATTTCCACCTCCTTTCCTCACTGGTCTGCTGAGTCCCCTACCCCCAGTGGCCGAGCTGTGGGGCTTTGCTGCCAGCTCCAGACTGAGTGTTAAGGCTCTTTCCTAGGTAAGGCTCCCAGAAGGCTCCGCTTTTAGCAGAAGCCTTCTTCATGATTGTTCTGGGAAACAAGACAGATGGATTTAAGGGTCTCATGGGCAAGCATGCCTATTCTTTTTTTCTAATCAAAAAATTAAGCTTGTCTTGATACAATGCCAGTGTTATAGAGTTATTTCCTTACCCATCTACACAGAGTGTTCTTCATTTCCTTTCTGGGTTGTAGGATCTTCCTCCCAGATGCAGTCTTCCGTCCCAGGGGACTTCAGCAGCTGCAGCACCTTCAAGTGCTCATTGATTGCGAAATGTGCTGGACAGATGAGCTTAATTCCTTAGAGATACCGCGTTAGCCACTTCTGATGCTGAGAAACTGTAGCATTCTCTTTCCAAACCATTTGTGGAAATGGAATAATAACTTTCCATGTGCCTAATTTCTTATTCATCATTTTTCCCTCTCATTATGTGTTTCCCACATATAATTGCTTTGTTTTTTTTCTGTTCTTTTACCCCTATCCAAATGTAGTCATGTTTTTAATATTTGGTATAAGCCAGCTTAGCTCCTTTATTGCCATACAAGAAGGCATAAATGAAAAAATGAGAATGTTAGGAGGTTGGGAATATGGTTTAATGAGTATAAAGCCTGCCTTGCGAACACAAGGATTTGGGTTTAGATTCCCAGTGCCCATTTAAAAAGCCTGGTGTGGTTGTATGCCTCTGTAACCCCCAGTGCTGGGGAGCAGAGCTCATTGGCTGCCAGCCCCAGCTGAATCAATGAACTCTAGGATAAATGACAGAAAACGTCTCAAAAATTAAGCCAAGAATAGTCAAGGAAGAACCCTGGACCTCAACCTCGGCTATCAACATGCATTCAAAAATGCACACACTTACAGAAAGACATGCCTACGTCACAAACATGGACACATACACAAAACAAACACACAGGTACACACACCAGAATGTTATGTTATAATTCTACAACTTTTTCTTAAAAATAGTGGCATGCTTAATCTAAGAGAGAGGTTCTTATATGGGGCAACATGCAGCTACTAAATAATTCCCATGCTTTTTGCATTTGTCCTTGCAAACATTTCAAGAGAACAAACAACTGAGAAAAAGTAACAACACAACACAAAACAAAACAACAAACATTTGACCTCAATTTCTCCATCTTGTGAAAACCTAGGTCCCTTTAAATGATAAAAGTACTCTTGTCTTACTGTTGATATTATGGTAAATGTGTGATAAAACTTTCACAAATTCAAGGCAATTTGGTCTATCAGTTTAAGAGCTTGGGGCCTGTGGTGGTTTCAATGACACTGGCCTGTATAGGCTCATATGTTCCAATGTTGGTTCCTACTTGGTGGAACTGTTTGGGAAGGATCAAGAAGTGTGACCGTATTGGAGGAGGTATCCACTGGGTGTGGGGTTTGGGGTTTCAAAAGACTCATGCCATTCTAAGTGTGTTCTCTGCTTCCTTTTTGTGGGTCCAAATTTGAGTTCTCAGCTCCTGCTCCAGTGTCATGCCTGCCATGCCTGCTGCCATGCTCCCTGCCTGATGATGATGGACATTTAACCCTATGGAACTGTAACCCAGACAAAGCCTTCTTTCTGTTGCCTTGTCATGATGTCTATCACAGCAACAGAAAATGACTAAGACAGAGCCCCAGCAGAGGGGGATGATAGCGCTCCAGTACCCATTGAGATATTTTAATATATTAACGTAATTTGTTGCCCTCAGATAAAGTTGGTAATAGAACTTAAATACCATTTGTTTGGTTGGAACCTCCAGCTCATCCCTGCATGATCTGGAAAGTCCCGTTCCTGTCTCTTCTTTTCTTTCTTTCTTTCTTTCTTTCTTTCTTTCTTTCTTTCTTTCTTTCTTTCTTTCTTTCTTTCTTTCCAAACCTCACTCACTCAGAGTCTGACGAAAAGCCCAGTTCTGCATTCTTGATGGCTATTCCATCCTCCCCTGAAGTTGCCAACCACCCAAGTCCCTGCTTACTCAGCTTTTGACCATACTTGGGCACCAACCCAGTTTGTGATGACCATATCATCACCCCTCACCTACAACCTATAAAATTTCCCTGCTTCAGTTTGGGGGTGCAGCTCCTTTGACTTCAATCTCTGAAACCTGAGAACCAGTCATGGAGCTTCTTTGCTTAATACACCTGTTGTTATACTGCTTCAGTTTGGCTTGATCTGGCTTACTGCACTGGTGGAGAAACTTATTATTGGGAGGCAAAAAGCCTATTACAATTACGATTCCAGATTCCATGTGGATGTATTATTAAGGCGGAGAGTGCATATCTCTGCCTTCTCAAGAGACTTATTAAATGATCATTAGCTCTATAGTTTGACAATTAGTTCAGCCAAAATTAAGGGAACAGTATGGAAGATGAAGCTTTCACCTGTTTCTTGTCCTGAAGCTCCTGGAGTACACATCTGAGTTGTCGTGATGTCACAGTTAGGGCCAGCTGTCATCTTGACACAGACCTTGAGACACTGAGAAGAGGGGAAATTCAATTTAAAAAATTTCTTGCTAGGATTGGCCTTTGGCAAAGTCTGTGAGGCAGTTTTTAAATTTCTAGGTAATGAAGGAGGGCCCAGACCACTGTGGGCAATACCACTATTAGGCAGATGGGCCAGGGTTATGTAAGAAGGGTGGGAGGCAAGCCAGCCAACAGCGTTTCTCCATGGCCTCTGCTTGGTTCCAGCCTCCAAGTTCCTGCACTGAGTTCTGATATTGACCTCAGCTGATGACAGACTACAACCTGTAAGATGAAATGAACTCCCTTTATCTCCAAGTTTATTTTTGTCAGTGTTTTCTCACACCAACAGAAAACAAACAAGGACATAAACTGGTCCTGGCCAATAGGGTCTTGTCGTGCTATTTTGGGGGAGGATTGTGGAGCTTTGGGCTGGAAAAGCCACTGGGTACTCAGAGCTCACTGGCCATTGTGTGGAAAGTTGGATGATAAAGATGCTGAGAGAAACAAGGATTATAAGGCCTGACTTGTGAAGTTTTAGAGGAAAGTTTGAGCATCCCTCCCTAAGAAGACTCTATCAAGGCTGTTTGTATGACATAGTTGAAAGAACAATCTTCAGAAGTGAAACCTAGAAAGATTTCTGGGATAAAGGATGCTGGCCAGAGGGGACTGAAAATTCAGCTAATCAGGAAGAGATCAGTGATCAGTAAGATACCAGCATTATTGAGATGCAATCTTCTGAGACGTATTTCCTCAGAGTCAACACACAGAAATTGTGGTGCAGCAGGAGCTAAGGCTGTACCTTAAGCTGGCCCCTGAACTTTGCAATGCTGAATCGCCTCCTACGTGGTACCTGCTTTAAAGGCATGAAAGGGTCATGGAGAGCAGCTGAGCTTTGGCACTGAGTGGCAAGTTAGAAGAGAGGCCAAGAGAGGCAACTGATAAAGGTTCTATCTCAGTTGCAACAGAAACCCTAGGATTAAGGGGTCATGGGGAGAAGCTGATGTTTGGCATCCTCAAAGGCCAAGATAAGCTTCTATTGGAAGCTCAGCCTCGGTTGCAGAGGAGACCATAGGATATTGGAGATGCCGGGGTCATGGGATGACCACCAAGGTTAGAAGCAGGTGTGGAGTGGAGCTGGCCTGAGTCTTACAGACAAGCTGTGTGTATTGTAGATGGCAGAGCCAGAGAATTGGGACTTTCCAAGCCTGTTAGAGACCAGAAGACCATGAGTAAGTCATCATTATTATTAGTTTTGAATGCTAGGCCTAGTTTAGGATCCTTTTTGGCTAGTTATTTTAACTTAAATTGACCTGTTTCTCTTTATCAACCTTTTACTTGGGGCTTATTACCTTTCTTACTTCTGTATGTCTTACTTCTCTGTTTTTCTATGTCTGGTTGGCTGGCATCTGCCTGGCTTCTTGCCCTGAGTGTGTCCCTTATTCTCTCTTCCTTCTTTTCTAATCTTCTTCCCTTTATTGAGCCTAGATGTTGCCTCCTATTTATTTTCTCTGTCCACAAGACTTGGCTATCCTTTCTCTGCTCAGCTACTGGCCGTTCAGCTCTTTATTAGACCAATCAGGTACTTTAGCCAGGTAATGTAAAACAGCTTTTCATAATTAAACAAATACAACATAACAAAAGTTATACACCTTTACACAGTTAAAGCAATATTCTGCAATATATACAAATATAACTCATCTTTGTTTAGTTAAAATAATATTCTACAATGAGAAGTAGTCCTCCCTATGAAAAAGAATCCTGGCTATCCAATGCCAAATGGTTAGACCTTAAAACATACATACAAACCACATAAGAATGAGCAGGTCGTATTTATGTATTTAGGAATACATATATACATGCAAAACAACAATTAATAAACAAAAAGAGGCCATGAATTTGAAAGAGAGTAAGGAGGAGTATATTAGAGGGTGTGGAGAGAGGAATAGGAATGAGGACATTATGTAATTTTAATCTCAAAACTAAGAGAAGTAAATAAAAACAAAAAATGAAACAAAATTGCAATTAAAAAGATTATTGGATTTGTAAAGTTATACTACATTCTATACTGTGATATTAACATGCATGAGATCTTGGGGACAAATATGAAAGGAAGGTTATAGTTTAAAGCTTTTTTGGGTGAGAAAGTTGACAAGAGGTGAAATGTCAAAGTTAGCTTCAGATGTCAACCTGACAAGCCCAGAGTCACATAGGAAGAGTGAACCTCAACTAAGAGTTGGTCAGATCATATTGGCCTGTGTCTATGAGGTATTTTCTCAATTGATAGTTAATTTAGGATGGTTCCAGCCCACTTTGGGTTGTGTCATCCATAAACCCAAAGGCCTGGATGGTGGAGGAAAGCAAGCTGAGCAAGGCATGAGTATCCAACCAGTAAACATCATTCTTCTGTGGTCTTTGCTTCAGTTCCTGCCTCCAGGTTCCTGCCTTGGTACCCCTCTATTAAAGTCTGTAACCTGTAAGATGAAACAAGCCCTTTGCTCCTCAACTGGGTTTGATCAGTGTTCCACAACAACAGAAAATCAAAGTATGGCACAAGATTTGACAGAAACAGAAAGCCATCAGCATCGTCTTTCACATATTGGCCAGTAGAAGTAGCTTATATGGGATTTTGTGTAGAGAAGCATCAATGTTGTCTGAGTTTTAAATTGAGTTTAGATATTTGTGCTAATTGCATTCCCTTCACTAGTCTCAGAGGTTCTGGGAGCTTCCTTTGATTTCACTGTCTCAATCTTTCACCTTCTAGAGTTCCACCAAATTTATTATAATTCAAATGGTGGCAGATCCACCTCCTTCATCATTCTAACCCCCAGAAGTCATTGCTCTCCCCCTATGTAGTAGGAGCTATGGGCTGTGTTCTGCTGCCTGGCTCCTGGCCACCGGCTAGCTTTATACCCGAAATAACAACACACAAATTGTATTCATTTAAACACTACCTGGCCCATTAGTTTCAGTCTCTCACTGGCTAACTCTCACATCCTGATCAACCCATCTCTAATAATCTGTGTGGCTTACCGGGAAAAATTCAGCATGTCTGACCTGGCAGCTGGCTGTATTGCATCTTCCCTGGAGAGGAGAGGCATGGCATCTGCCTCACTTCCTCCCAGCATTTTGTTCTGTTTACTCCACCCACCTATGTTCTAACCTATCAGGTCAAGCAGTTTCTTTATTAATTAACCAATGAAATCAACAGATTGATATATGACACTCCCACATCACCCCTATACCTTGTCTTTCTCTTTTTATTTTATTTTTTCTGATTTCTTTGCCAACACTCTGCCTTGCTGGGCTTTCTTAAGAGATCTGGAGTCCAGGCTCTTGGACTTTCTGAACCACAGAACGCACACCTTTCTAAATTTCCATGTTTGAGATAGCAGATACACAGCAGATCATTTCAGAAATCTATGTCTACTTGTGTAACAATCTCCCTGTAATAATCGTTGCTATACAAAACACTCAACAGAGAAAGCAAAGGAAGTGGCCATTCCAAAGGAACACACAGAGTTTATATCAAGTTTATATCAATGACAGACTGGATGTCATTACCCAGATAGCTACAGCCAAATGCTCAACACCTATGGCCTGTATTTTACAAAACAAACAAACAAACAAACCTAAAGCACAATTAATAAAAGCTCAGAGACTGATACTGGGTTTAACCTGAAAGTGAGAAAAGCAGCACAGCCAGCCACTGGCTCTGACCTCTACCTCAGTCCAAAATGGCGATCCTGCCTCCAGGAATCTCAGAATGAGACTATATCTGAAAGCCGTCTCCTCCCGTTGTATACTTCTTTCTAGGGCTGAGATTAAAGGCATGCACTGCCCAGTTTTTATGTCAACTAGTGTGGCTACTGGGATTAAAGGTGCGTGTTACCACCGCCTGGTCTGTAAGGCTGACTGTTTTACTCTCTGATCTTCAGGCAAGCTTTAGTTATTAAAATACAAATGAAATGCCACTGTGAAAGACCTTCAATAAAATCTGATATTGGATGGTCAAAAACTTTGGTATGACCACTATGCAAAGAAGGGTAGGCCAGGTGGTGGTGAGGCACGCCTTTAATCCTGGCAATCGGGAGGCAGAGGCAGGTGGATCTTTGTGAGTTCAGGGCCAGCCTGAACTACAGAGCAAGTTTCAGGACAGGCTCCAAAGCTACAGAGAAACCCTGTCTTGAAAAAAAAAAAAAAAAAAAAACAAAAATGAAGACCCAAAAAGAAAGAAAGAAACCAACAGAAAACCCCAAGCAAACCAAACCAAACAAAACCATAAAATAAAACAAAAACAAAGAAGAGTCAGATGGCCTTTGGTTCAGGATGATACTGGTCTGAAAATGAGTGACTCTGGGAATTTTTCTGGTTTTTGCTTCCTTATTCTCTCTTCACAGGCTCTCTGCACAGTTTGAACTATCACCTTGTGGGTTACTGCTCTTAGCCTTCTCAAAATCACACAACACAATTAAACTTCTCCCTCGATTTGATCTGTCTTCCTAGTTGTTGATGTCGACGCTATTCCATTTGAGGTTGACTTGGCCAGTTTTCTTTGTGTTCCGGAAACCCACAGACTGTAACTAGAAGGCCAGCAAGTCGTCACCACTGCAGAAATGTTTGCAGACTCTTGGTCAAGCAGGTCACTTTTAGCCATGTGCCCTATTGTGAAGCAAAAACAATTTGTTTTTGACAACCTTTCAATTGCTTTCCAGTAATTCTGCGCTGCTTCTACCCACAGATGCCCAATGTTTTCTTCAAACTCAAGGCTAAATGTCTTTCAGCTTGAAGTCATTAGACAGACTTAGGCCACAATGAATCTCTTTGTCTTTAAAAAAAAGATTTTTTTTTTTTGGTTTTTTGAGACAGGGTTTCTCTAAAGACAGGGTTTCCCTGTAGCTTTTGGAGCCTGTCCTGGAACTAGCTCTTGTAGACCAGGCTGCCTTCGAACTCACAGAGATCCACCTGCCTCTGCCTCCCGAGTGCTGGGATTAAAGGTGTGTGCTACCACCGCCCAGCTTCTCTTTAAAAAAATTTTTAAAAAGACTTCTTTTATTTTTCTTTAGGCATGTGCATATGAATTTGTGCATACTAGGGGCAGAAGAGAAAGTATGATCCCCTGGAACTGGAATTAGAGGCAGTCATGAGCCACCCACAGTGGGTGCTGGGAACTGAACTGGGGTCCTCTGGGAAAGCAAATGAGCTGTCTCTGCAGCCCCATCTTAAAGTTTTGTACTGAACACTTCTGTTGATAGCAAACAACTTGACATGAGATTATATATTACTTTGTTACCTTTTTGCTTCACACTACATTTGTATAATTTCACATCTGATAGATTTTTTAACAGTTTGGAGTGCCTGGAGTTTCTATATCTGCTGTCTTCCAAATCAAGAACTAGCAGGGGCTTGAGGCAGCCGGAGATGATAAGAAGTACATGAGACAGTAGGACACCAGAAGGGCTCTTAAATGGCCCATGATTTTGGTTAAGTTACTGATCTTTGAATATTGATTTGCAGTATCTTGAGCATAGTAAACCTCAAAACTCACCCCCACATTAGCAGAACAGAATAGGCTTTCCTACCCATAGCAGAAACAGCAAATCATAGCTTTAGACAGTTTAACACTGCACAAAGGCCATGTATATGAGAGTGTGGGCTGTTTTCTCCCACTCATTCTTTCTCTCTTTCTGGTGTGTGTGTAAATATCAATGGGTAATTGGCAAGGGAATTTGCACATGTATTTCATTAAACAGTGTTGTTGGGGTTTTCTGTCCTGCCCAGTTCCCACAGTCATTAAGTCCCAAAGGAATCATACAGAGGTCTACATTAGTTATAAACTGATTGGCCTATTAGCTCAGGCTTCTTATTAACTCCTATAACTTATATTAACCCATTATTCTTGTCTATGTTAGCCACATGGCTCAGTACCTTTTACAACAAAGCAGTCACATCCTGCTTCTTCTGTGGCAGGGTCACAACTGCACACTAGGAATTCCTCCTTCCCAGAATTCTCCTGTTCCCATTGACCTGCCTCTACTTCCTGTCTGGTTGTCCCACCTATACTTCCTGCCTGGCTACTGGCCAATCCGCGTTTATTTAAAATGTAACTGACAGAATATAGAACATTGTCCCACACCAAAACGGGAGTGTAAAATGTCTTACAGAAGATGCTCTAGTGCATAACAGCATCATCTTCTGCAAATTCAACAATCAAGACTATGTAAATATGGTCTGCTGAAACTCTTCTGAAAACTGTGGGATGTAAATGCTCTTCACAGGCTTATCCCGTGGGAGGAAATAGGATACCTGAGACGAATTATGGGAGGGAAGAGTCCTTAGAATCTGGTGCTCATCAGTTTTCTCGGAAACATGCCAGGGAGTTGTGATTGGGTCACAATCACAGTCAGTAGCTCCATTGTAACTCCTGTAAATTTGGTTCTAAGTCCTGCCTTCTGAAGCAAGCGCTATGTATGGACACCACATGGTGATCCATAGTAACAAGGAGTGGGTGGGTCCTCACCAGAAGGCCTAGCTGTGTTCGTAGACTGAGAGCTCACACAGAGCTGTATTTCCTAGGGTCAAAGCTCAGGATAAGTCCAGGGATCAGGCTAATGGGAGACACAATGGCCAAAGCAGGCTTGGGGGTATTGTGAGAGGAGAAACCGCATGGGGTTGTTTAATGAGGCTCAGAGGCAAATCTGACAGATGGAGGAAAGAAATGAGACAATCCGTGGAAAGAAAGAAAGATGGACAGGACACCAAAAGTGAACCTGTATCTGATTGGAATGCCTAGTGAGGTGGAGTTAAGGAGTAACGGGAGCCTTAAAGTTCCAGCCTTTGAGACTTCCTTTCATGGTTCAATTAAAGATGCCAAGATAAGCTAAATAGGGGCTAAAAGTCTGAGGGTAAAGAAGTCTACACACAACAGGTTCTGTCTGTCCAAGTTTCTTTATTCTTTTCTCTTTCAATCCTTATTCTTCCTTTTTTCCCCCTCTTGTTCCTTGTTCTACTCACTACCAACGTTCCCAGTCATGTGACTCATGAAGGTGTTGGGAGGTGGTTTATTATCAAGCAACATAGACCTAGAGGTAAGAAATGATGTAATCTTCTATCAGTGGTGATAATCCAACAGATAGGACAGTGTACTTGTTAGCCTTGCAGTACACAATCTGGAGAGGTGTTTCTCAACCTTCCTGATGCTGTGACCCTTTAATCACAGTTCTTCATGTTGAGGTGACCCCCAATGATAAAATTATTTTTACTACTACTTCATAACTGTAATTTTGCTACTGCCATGAATCATAATATAAATATTTTTGGAGATAGGAGTTTGCCAAAGGGGTCAGGACCCACAAATTAAAAATCTCCGATCTAGACAAACACCTCTAGACACTTTCCAAGAAAATTTGAGGACACTGTAGAAACACAAGATGATTGAGCAAGCTGAACTACTGAATAAGGCTCAACAGAGTCAGGACACCGACTTTCACGGCTGAAGATGAATAGTGAAGAGAGCAGTACAGACCTGCCTTGAGTGACGTGTATATTTTCACCTCATTCTTTTCCTAGCTTGCCTCTGCTCCCCTAGCCAAAGAGTACCTCTCAGAGAAAAAATTGGCATCCAGATTTGAAATGAGGATCTGGTAACAGCTTGAAAAAAATAGAGACTCTAGAAAAAATTTATATAAAAATGACTATTCGCTTGACCACATTGGTTATGAGTTGCTATAAATTTGTCTATCAGGTGGATGCTAACCAGTAGCTCAGACAACTAACAAAGTTGATTACAGTTACCATGATGGAGTGGGTTCCACTAATTGACGATCAATCATTATATTGTATTTACAACTTTTCTTCCTATATGTTCAGGTAGGTTTCTTATAAAGTAATTGTACTGGCTGGTATTGTGTCAACTTGACACAAATTAGAGTCATCAGAGAGGAAGGTGCTTCATTTGAAGAACTAACTCCATGAGATCCAGTGTAAGGCCTTTTCTCAATTAGTGATCAATGGCAGAAGAGTCCAGCCCATTGTGGGTGGTACCATCCCTGGTCTGGGGGTCCTGGGTTCTATAAGAAAAGAGGTTGAGCAATCCAGGAGGAAAAGGCAATAAGCAGCACCCCTCCATGACCTCCAGGTTCCTGCCCTGTTTGAGTTCCTTTCCTGGATTCCTTCAGTAATGAACAGCAATGTGGAGGGAAAGATGAATAAACCCTTTCCTCCTTTTCTTTTTGGTCATGGTGTTTCATCAAAGCAATAGAAACCCTAACTAAGACAGTAACCAAATGACAGCTTGATCTCTGTAGTCAACATTAATCCTATATACTATGGTTATAGCACAACTCAGGCTTTCTATCCTCCAGCAAGAGTTGCTGTTTAGACAGTGCTGAAGCAAGAAACCTTTTTAATACACACTGAATGTTGATGATTATTGCTTTTGGTGATGTCTCCTTAGAGAGTCCTTGGATCAGTTCAGGGAACAGCCTCACCTAATCAGATGGCCTCTCTCCAATTTTAATAATCTTTGCAACAGCTGAAGTAAATTTTATTCACTGATATCACCTACCTCATTTTTTTTTTATTTTTTTGTTTTCCTCTGTATAGATGATTTACAGGGGATTGAGCAACTTGGCTTTGCATCTCATTCTTTTGCAAATGTTCAACAGACCCATGAACTTTAAATAGAAGCTGACTGGTATCTGAGACTTTGGATAGGATATAGCAGATTGACTTAGATCATTGATTGTGTGTGTGTGTGTGTGTGTGTGTGTGTGTGTGTGTGTGTGTATGGCAGAGGTCAATCTTTTATGTTGTTCACTTCTTGAGACAGGATCTCTAGCCTGAGATTTCCCAAGTAGGCTAAATTGGGTGAATAAGTCCCAGAGATCTGCCTATGTCTCTTTCCTACACTGAGATTATAAGCATGCATTAGCATACTTTGCTTTTACAGACAGGTTCTGAGCATTAGAGTTAATGTTCACAAGCTTGCATGTCAAGCACTATACTAACTGAGCTACCTCTCAGTTTTAGATTACTGTTTCTGTATCAGTTATATAAAAACCAGATCAGTCTTATCAGAAACGATAGCAAACAGATAACAGAATAAGCTCTTCAGCATATACAAAGAATTTAGTCAGTGTAGGCCTCTCACTAAGCCACAGTAAATCTAAACTGAAGACAAAGTAGAATACATTTGGGGAAAACAAACACGGCTGAGAGAATTTGGCACGCAGGAAATACTGACAATATTACTTTCACCCTAGACTACCACAAAATATAAATATGGAAATAAAAGCAATGCAGCTAAAAACCCATGGTATACATGAAATGAAATATGCAACTAGTCCAAAAGAGAAACAAGGAAGAGTAAGAATATGGGAAGTGAAAAACATATGCACGATAGGTCTCTTCAACCACTTCAATGATTATGCTAGCTATAAGTGATTCAAGTTCTCTAATCACAAGGTTGATTCATAGAATTAATTTTAGGAAGGAATGATATAAATAATTGCTTTCAATGGCAACAGAGAGGATAAATAATTAAAATGAAAAAAATCACCCTATTTTAAATATAAAGATTCAGAGACTAGAGCTAAAAAACTAGAGAAAGATTCTGAGCAGTGCTGGTAGTCTTTAAGGGAATCTCAAGCTTTTCTCTAAAATTTGACAAGGCAGGTATCTGCTACTTTCACTGCTCTTGGTGCTATCTTTCATGTTCCCATAATAACCCATAAAAATCAAAAGATTTTCTAGCTCAAGGTTCTAAACTCCACAGTTCTCCCCAAATACAACATGGTCTCTTCTGTCACAGCAATAGCCCAGGACCAGGTATGAATTTCTACCACTGTGGTAATCATGGTGACCACAAGCAATGCGGAGGAGGAAAGGGTTTATTTCATCCTGTAACTCTTAGGTCATAGGTCAGACTCCATCACTGAGGTGAAGTCAGAGCAGAAATCTGAAGGCAGGAACTAAAGAAGAAGCCATGGAAGAATGTTTCTGGCTAGCTTGCTCCTCCTGTCTTGCTCAACTCTTTTTTCTTATACTACCCAAGACTACCTTCCCAGGCATGACACTATTTCCTGGTAGATGGGTTCTCCTATCTTAATCACTAATCAAGAAAATGTCATAGAGTTGGTGTTGACTTTCTGATGACGTATGCAGATCTGTTCCTGTGAGACCTGGGGTCTGAGGACCTGAAATAATGGAGCAGAGTATAGTTTAATGTTGAAACTTTGCCAGTGAGCCACTGCCATGTGGTGATACACAGATTAATAGAGATGGGTTAAATTAATATGTAAGAGTTAGCCAATAAGAAGCTAGAGGTAATAGGCCAAGCAGTGATTTAATTAATACAATTTCTGTGTGGTTATTTTGGGAGTTTGGGCGACTGGGAACAAACAAGCGACCTTCCTACTACAGAGAAAAGATATTAGAAAGCCTGTGGACTGACAAATGGAGGAGGGAATGTAGAACTAGCAAAAAGTAAATAAAAATATTTTAGGTCAGACTGTCCAGTATTCCCAAGAATGGTCCCTGGTAACCTAAACATTCTTAAAGAGATGGGACAGTTTAAGCCTGCTAAAGAAGCAGGCACAGCCCCTTGTAGCCAGAAGAACTGAGTCTAACTCCCAAGCCCAGAGTTTCATTGCAAATCAGTCATGCAGTACAAATAATTGATGGAGGTGGGTCTTGTATCTTATCCGTTGCTTTCATTGGTTAACTAATAAAGAAAACTGCTTGGCCTGATAGGACAGAAAATTAGGTAGGTGGAGTAAACAGAACAGAATGCTGGGAGAAAGAAGCTGAGTCAGACAGTCGCCATGATTCTCTCACTCCAGACAGACGCAGGTTAAGATCTTCCCTGTTAAGCCAGCTCGTGGTGCTACACAGAATATTAGAAATGGGTTAGATCAATATGTAAGAGCTAGCCAGTAAGAGGCTGAAACTAATGGGCCAGGCAGTGTTTAAAAAAATACAGTTTCCGTGTAATTATTTCAGGCAAAGCTAGCCGGGTGGCGAGAAGCAGCCCGCCACTCCATACAACAAATAATCTCATTAAGACATCCTTCTTGCTTGCATTTTCTTCCTTCTCTTATTGTAGATGCTTGCTAGCCCATGTGCAAATAAAAATGAAGACTTTGCTTCAGCATGAGTGAATGTCACTGACTGACTCTCTGAACCAGACAACAAAACCTTGTTTACTACAAACTCCTGTAGACAACAAAGGACGGGACATTGGAAATGCCATTGCAATGAAGTGACACATGACTCAATAGGATTCAGTACCTCAGACCCAACCAATAAAGGTGTGCAGGAAAAGTATCTTACATCTTAAAAAGCTGTAAGCTTGAGAATGATAAGCTAAATGTTATTCTAAACAAGTCTCAGGATTAGAGAAAGTGTATTGGAAATGCCTGCCAAGTATTGTGCAATTAAGCCACATGCATGATTAGCTGCAGCCCAACAGCAGATCCGTGTTCAGATTCATACCATAAATGCTTCCAGAAGACCTTCTTACATCCCTCATGATCACTAACACATCCCTGGTACATTCAGACATTTTTACTTAAAATGAGAAAATACGGCAATGTCTTTAAAATTAACCGTTCCTTTTCCTGGAGACCATGTAAAAATAAATCCAAAAACACTAAAGTCACTGTTCTCAAAGATATTTTCTCCCTACACATTGGTCATTGAGTACATGAAATCTCATTTATAATTACATAACACAAACAAAACAGAAGCAAAAATGAACTTACTTTTAGGATATCTGAAGTGTCCTAGAGACTTGGTTTATCCCTGTGTTTCCCTGCTTCAAGAAAATGGCTTCTATTTCTTTCAGGTCTCCATCACCTCTGTATTGTGTTCAGTCTATTTGCCTGTTTTGGGGGTTCCCAGTCAGTGTGACTGCTTCTGGAGGAAGATTGTGGTTGTAATTTTCTTGACCTGCTAAGCAGTGAATTCACATGACCGCCCTTGGACAAATGTCTTTTTCATTGACTTTCAGCTAGTTCCCACAGCATAGAATTGTTAGCCCTATCTGTCTGACTAGTTATAATATCATAAAAATACAAATTTGTAACTTGTCTACACCCCTCAAAAAAGAAATTGGCAGATTTCAAAGAATAAAATACTGTTTCAAAAGGTAAAACGCAAGGATCTCAGAGTTCTGAGCTTACTTTCCAATGTTGAGTCAGATAATCTAATCAGGTTTTGAACAGCATAGAAATCATATCTTGTTTTTTTTTTTCTTTCTATGTCACATCATCCATCCTAACTATTTCATCAGTTCACAGTCTTAGCAGCATCAATAAGTGGGCTCAACCTCTAAAATGTGCTCATAATGAGGCTTGGAAAATACGTCTCAGAACAACATTGAGCTATACACAGGAGGTGAAGAATCTGAATTAAGGAGACCATAAAAAGGCCTTACTTTAATACAGAGTTATGAGTAAGGAGGGAAGCGTAAGCCACTGCCCAACTAATATGTAGAAAGTTCTATTTTACTTATATAGCTAGAAATAATGAAAATCCATGCATCAGTACACAATATTTCCAAATGCAAGCCTACAAAATTACTTGTAACTGCAGATAATAGTCCTCAAGATTACACAATGAATCCTGTTAGATTTTAACTTACAAAACAAGTAAATACAGTTCATTCTCTGAAGTCTTTACCTATTCCGAATTCTGAGATCATTTTGTATTGCTGACTGAAATACACTCACAAGCTCTGGGAGGTGGGGGGTTGTTGTTCAGTAAGAATTCATGTCTACGTTTTTGTTCTGACTTTAAGCTTCTCTGCCAAGACACTCAAAGAAACAGCCTTTTCTTCTGTACTTGCTGCTGTCATCCCCGAGAAGAGCCTTCACTTCCAGCAGTCTGCTACATTTGCTTCTTCAAAGGTTTTCCTGAGCTAACCCTGCTTTGTTGAGTTTATTGTTTGTTTGTTTGTTTGTTTTGCCCCTCACAGAAACTATTTACGTTATTGTACAGCACACCACTGGGAGGTCTGCTGTCTTGTAAACATGCAAAAGCCATGAACACTAAACAAACTGTTATTGTGACATCTGCTCTACAATATTTCATACTAATCCATTTTCATACTAATTCTCTAATTTGTTCTAAAACCATTTTGATGTTGATGTCATTGTTTTCGTGGATTGACCAAGTGTTCTGAGAGCAAAAACCCAAAACTCCTATAGAAGAAAATCTACTGGGCTTTTCGTTTTATTTTTTATTTTGTGTGTGTGTGTTTTTAATTGTTGTTTTCTTTCTTTTGTTGTTTTGTATGAAGATGGTGAGATTGTCAAACTGTTGGCTTGACAGAGAACTTGGCTTAGATCAAAGGTTTTAACTGTTTGTCAGTTCCCTGAGTGAAAAACACATATTTCAGGTTTTTAACACAGCCTTTCCTTGGCCTGAATTACTATTATGGTCAATGCAATCCTAAGTAATTGTTATGATAAGCAATTCTAAAATTTCAATTATTTCGATATCACAGAGTATTTTGTAGATGTTTGGTTTTCTTTATTGTTCCTCCCAACTACTCTGTTATAGGATGTCTACATTCCTTGTCTCATGACTGTAGTTTTCAAAGACAAAGAGCATCATTCCCCTATTCTGAATGTCTGCAGCTTCCTCTTTCCACTGGTCAGAAAGAGCTCTGGAGTCAGGTGATTAGATCATCTGTCCCCCCCAGAGATGACATCAACATCAAGGGTGCCATGCAATGAACAGACACAATGGAATAATCACATACTAGCCTTAGTCTCTAGAGATTAGAAAGAGAAATCTTTTGTGGGCTGTTTAAATATTTACTTACTTAAGCTATTGAATTTTTAATTCTATTTTTCAATGGTTTCATATATTTATATAATGAATGTAAGTGATTGACAGCCCTTATTTCCCTGTGATCTCTGTACCCACCCTCTCTCACTGAAAGCCTTCTTTCCAAAAACTGGGCCTCCTGCTTCCATATCTTTGTTTTATGTTTGATCACTGAGTTTAACTAATGATTTTTGCCCAAGTATAGTGAAAGGTTATTTTCTGAAGCAAGCATGACTTCTCAGCAGCTATACCACTGAGAAAAATGGAGAGTAGTGCAGGGGTAAGGGAAGGGAGCTAGAGAGTAGTGCAGGGGTAAGGGAGGGGAGCTATAGAGAATAGTGCAGGGGTAAGGGAGGGGAGCTATA
>NC_022014.1:73049350-73056812 GCF_000317375.1 Microtus ochrogaster
AGTAGTGCAGGGGTAAGGGAGGGGAGCTATAGAAAGTAGTGCAGGGGTAAGGGAGGGGAGCTATAGAGAGTAGTGCAGGGGTAAGGGAGGGGTACAATAAAGAAGTATCAACAAAAACAAAAGACATATGAAGACACCACAATAAAGCCCATTATATTTTTATTTCATTTTTTGTATGCTCTGAGTATAGGTATGTAGACACATGCATGACACCACATGTGTTTGGCAGTCAGAAAACAACTTGAGGGATGGTTCTTCTACAGTCCCCAAGATTGAACTTTGTTCACCAGGCTTAAAAGGTCATCAGCCTTCACTGTTAAGCTGTTCTTCTGGCCCCAAGTAAAGTGCTTTTAGGTATTGACTTATATCAATTCGTTTGTCGTTTCCAAGGCCAGGTAAATCAGTAGGGCCAGCATTAATGTCTCTTTTTAAGAATTAAAGACTTGAAGCCTTTGTCCAAGATCTAGGTTCAAGATCTAGGGCACAACTTCTCATGACATGACGGCAGTTCATGTTCACATGCAGAACACACAACCCTATAATCAAGGTCGACTTTTTCTCATAACTGCCTGTAAATGTTTGGATAACTGGTAAAAATAAAGGTAGTAAAAATCTCATAGAGTTTATGGCAGTTGTACTGAGGTTACAGTAGATAGAACTTAGTATACATAGACTTGATAAATAAAGACTTGCAAAGCTAGTCCTTTTGCCTAAAAATATACATTTGCATCATTTAAAAAAGTCTAAATTTCAATCAGAGATGGCTAGTAAAGTACCTTAAGAAAATATGATAAATAATTGGCCAGAAAGTCAATTATGACATTTTGCTCTTTGTTAGACTGTAAGTATGTAATCTTCCAGTTTTTATGTGTATGTAATTTTACATGTTATTTTACAAAAGCAAAATTTTATTATGAAATTTCTCTTGTAAATATGTTTGTCAACTACTGCTAAATAACTCTGGAATCTAAAAAAAAAATAGAAAGGTAAAAAGCCCCAAGGCAAAATGTAGATGAAGAGAAACTTGTTAAATTAAGTTATAAGAGCTAGTGGACAAGCATAAGATAAAGTTGAGTATCCATAATTAAAAAAAAAAAGTCTAAATTTCAGAAATAGTTCAGATGTGATGTAACTATGCACTCAGTCATTTAATGACTGCAAGTATTTACTCCCACAAGTTTAAAGCTGTTTTTGTAGTCACAATGGACAAAACCCTTCTCTGTAACCCAAAGTATACAAACTGTCAATGTGGCTCACGAAAAACAAATACCATGCTGTTGGGAAGTCGACGATCTTCTCCCTAAAATCAATGTTGTTTAAACCATACCTTACCTAATCAATAAGGAAAGAAAACAGTCAGTGTTTTGAAATTCGGGGGTGGAGGGGAGAAGGTCAACCAGTCTCTGCAGCTGACTCAGAAACTACTATTATAAATGCATTTAAAAATTCCATACTGTGTGAACCACGACTTGGTTGAGGGGGCCCTGGCTGTGTGTTCTAACTTGTTCTTACTTTGGTCACCACTGTCAGAAATATTACTCGGGGAGATTCTGACATGGGTTTCAAAAATACTTAACACTACATCTGAGATAAGTAAGACACGTCGATGCTGCTGAATGCTGCCTTTAAAAAGGACGTGAACTTGAAGACAAACAGAATATTTGAAACTTTAAGGCTCTTCCTGTGGGAGGAGCTTCCACTTCACAGAGGAGTCTAGTTCCTCATCCAAGTCATCCAGCTCCTGCTCCTTGGAGAGCTCCAGGAAGACCTGCAAAAGAGAATGAATGAAGAAAGAAACGAGAGGCGCACCATCCTACCTTCTACCTCTGCAAATGATGCGAAGATTTGTGTGTTCTTCCTAAGATTTGCGTGTTCTGATTTTTTACTTGGATGCAATGTGTATGCATGCATGCCCACATGGATGTTGGGATGTGTGTGTGCAGGGATCTCTGACTGTCTGGAGTAGATGTCACATGTCTTCTTCAGTTGCTCTCCACACTATATTAAAGAGGCGCGGACTTTCAATTGAAACCTAGAGCTCTCCAATCAGCTAGTCCATCCAGCCAGCTTGCCCTAATTAAGGATTCTCCCTCCGCATCCCTGGTGTTAGGATTACGGGAGTCAGCTGTGCTCACGTGGCTTTTGTGTGGATTCTAGGGATTCAAACTATGGTCCTCACACTTATGCAGAAAGTGCTTTATCCAATGATCCATCTCCTCAGCTATTGACATTTTTAGGATGATATACAACCACTAAAATTACCCACCTGCTCCAGAGTGGACTGTGAGAGGCTGTATTCTTCCAAGTCAAAGTTCTCTTTCACTATGTAAGGATGAATGTCCATTAGAAGCTCATTTTTTTTCTCAAGGAATTTCACCAATTCATGTACAGAAAGAATAAACAAATAATGAAAATATAAGGTAATAACTATTTTGAGTTAACTACTGGAAATTAAAGACATCATTTAGTCACATAAAAAGATAGAAATACCGTCCTGTTTCCTTAGAGTTTTGGCAAAGGCAGTAGAAGATGAAAAAGAAGAACAAGAAATCCTAGAACACCAATCTGAAATAAAGTTAAAACATGATTCTCTTTCTGCTGGAAAATTCCCATGTGCCTCTTACATCTGTCCTTCTTTTTGTCCCAGAGGCTAGTGGTAAGTGTCATGTCCCAATGGGGTTTCAACAGGAGGGAAAAAAGAAAGAGGGGCCGTGGCACTTCTTCTTTCACTCCCTCCGTGGCACTGGGTCTCAAGGTGATAAATTCCCCACCACTCTGCCCCAGGCTGCGTCTTTCTCTCTCTTCAGATCTAATGGCAATGATAACCATTGTGCTTATCTATACTCTCTAGATGATGTACTGTGTTCCTGTACAGAAGTGATAACTACAGTGCCCATGGTCAGCCATGCTTGTTGCTGTGTTACTTCTTTCTTCTCTTTCCACTCTACCACAGGCAGCCTCCTAACATCAGCTTATAAGACAAGGAGAGAACAGAAGAAGCGAGATTAAATAAAACCATGCACCCGAGGCAAGTATGGCCTGAGAGAGATAAGATCCTAGAGTTGTGCTAGGGTTTTCATTGTCCACATTTGTTCTGTTGGTATGAAAAAATAAATCTATATGGATGACCATGGAGCATGCATTGTTCGTGAAAAATTCTGAGTCTAGTTCCTTCAATAAATGTATCGAAGCTGAGAATATAATGGTGTCTAATGACACTTGAGGAAATGTTAATTAGATGCCTACATTTGACACTTTGTATTCTCTTCCCAGAATAAGGTAGCAAATTGGCATTAAAGATTGTTTTAAAATACCCCCAAATGTGAATCTCAGTGCTAGCAAATTAAATAAAAAGAAAGGAATACAAGTTAGAAAAGGAATTGATGAATGCATAAATATCAGAAGGCACTGAAAGAGAAGCTTTACAGTATTTCAGGGAGTCAGCCTTCCTGGAACATCAATTCTGTTGATACTTATCTATTTCAAAATACGTCCTGTTTATAAGATCTCCATGGAATCCATCTTATCATCATGATGCAAACCTAGCAACCAGGCCAAAATGAGCCATACTGGAAAATAGACCATAGCATAAGAATGTACAGGAAGCTGAGAAAAGAACCATTTATCAAGAAGACAGAAGCTGGAAAGTGTGAGTCCTCAACAGAAGGCAGTTGGCAAGACTGATTGCACAACACAAGAAGAGGAATACACCAGTGTGAATCTGGAATGTCCTTCACAAGCTATCCAAATAGTCCTCAGTTTGTGAAACTTACTTGAAAGCTGGGTAGCCTTTCAGAGATAGGACCTGACTAGTGTCCGTCACTACGGATGAGCCTCGGAAGACTGATTGCGCATTCTCTTTGCTCTGGCCTGTTTACTCTGCTTCTGGTCTGACACAATGATGTGAGGAGCCCCAGTAACGTGCTCCCAACCTACAGAGATGTCCCATCACGCTTTTCTTGCTATTATGAACGGAAATTGTCTGAAATCATGTGCCAAATTAAGCTTTTCTACCATAAGTTGTTTCTGGTAGATATTTGGTCACAACAACACTGAGCTGATACAGAAATTGGTACCAGAAATGGGGTCCATTTCTGTGACTAAACATGACCATTTGGTTCTCAGACCTTTGAAACTAGCTTATGGGAGGAATGTGGAAAGGGTTGGGAAAGGGGCTAGAAGAGCCCTGAATTTCTATAAGCAGAGCTTCTGGTGGAAGACCCAGATGCCAGGAGAAACGCAGCTGGTAAACATTGTACTCATAAGGTCTCAGATGCAAAGGAGCCCTCCACTGGGAGTTAGCTTTGAAGTCGTTTGTATGACTTCTGGAAAAGATGTCTGCTACAGTCTGTGTCCTGAGAATTGAGTGAGGCTACATTCACTCAATAGACTGATTAGGTTGGGTGGAGAAAATTTTGAGACAAAACAGCATTCAGAACACAGCGTAACTATTGTTTGTTGCTTTTAGCCAATTTCACATTCAGAGCACAGCGTAACTATTGTTTGTTGCTTTTAGCCAATTTCACATTCAGAACACAGTGTAACTATTGTTGTTGCTTTTAGCCAATTTCACAATTAGAGAGAGAGAGAGAGAGAGAGAGGAGAGAGAGAGAGAGAGAGAGAGAGAGAGAGAGAGAGAGAGAGAGAGAGAGAGAGAGAGAGAGAAAGAGAGAGGAAGAAGTGGAATAAACATTTTGGAAAAGTGTGCATTGTGGGTGCCTTTAAAGTGACTATGTGCTAAAAGTGGCAGGCACATAGGAGGGGGATACAAAATTCTGTACGTGATCATCTCTTGGCAAACATACTAGATTCTGACATGGAGCTACAAGAGTTAATGTAACTTACCCTGTGTGTTTGGGGCTTGCTTTTCTGTAATCTATGCTTGCTATCCTTTGGTTACTCCTTTAAATAGGAATATTTTCTCTGAGCCATTATTTGATGGATGGATGTAGTGTTCTTTTTTATTATTTTACCGTGGATCACATATTGGAGTTTGCCTTGAGTCTGATAAAAGGCTTTTGAACAGTATAGGGACTTTTAAGAATTATGCGAACTTTTGATGTTAGACTGAATGTATTTTGCATTATGAGATGAACATGCTAAATTATTTCTTGTTGAGAATCACTGGATTAAATAGATGTCCTACAATTTATTAATTATATATCATGAACATTCTATAATTTTTAAAGCTTTTTTGTTTTTTATGTGGGATATCCTTCTGTATATGGGTTGCTTTTACTGGTTGATGAATAGAGCTGTTTTGGCCAGTGGCTTAGCAGAGTAAAGCCAGGCAGGAAATCCAAATAGAGATATAAAGAGAAAGTAGGTGGAGTCAAAGTGACACACTGGAATCTTACCGGTAGGCCACTTACGTGGTGATACACAGATTAATAGAAATGGGTTAATTTAAGATGTGAGAGTTGGTTAGTAAGAAGTCTGAGCTAACAGGTCAAATAGTGCCGTAATTAATACAGTTTCTGTGTGATTATTTGGTTCTGGCCTGCCAAGACGAACAAACAGTTTCCATTTACGAGTGTTCATGGTTTGAACATTCACTTACATCTCTCCAGGTGGAAGAAAGCCTGTGATAAAGGTCGCACATCTTCAACAGGCAACTTATAGACCATCAGAGAGGAGTATCTGTGAAGAGAAGGAGGATGAACACTGGGGATTCACGGTTGTACCCTCTGATGCACGCATGTCTGAATACGACAAACAATCCTGTCAACTATTTGTGTAAATGAATGTCCTTTCTTTTCCTTTTGGTTTTTCAAGACACGGTTTCCCTGTGTAGCTCTGGTTGTCCTGGCACTCACTTTGTACACCAGGCTGGCCTCAAACTCAAGGGTTGGGATTAAAGGCGTGTGCCACTACTGGCCAGCATAAAGCTATCTTATGACTTGGAGATGGCTGCAGTTCCAGAGCTCTTTGTTCAGGAAGAAATCAGTCCGCAAGGAAGAAGACTGGGACAAAAGAGGAAATCAGTAGCAAGATGCCTTAAGAAGGGAGGGAATAGGATCGTCCTTCCATCTTAGGAAGAAGAGAGTGTCTAAGCAGAAACACTAGTTATTTGGTATCACCTCATCTACTTGTGCCTCAAGAACCACCACTAATACAAATGCTGAGAAACGCCATTCGTGGATTCTGAGGTGTCTGCTACCACCACGGAGCTCTCTCAGGGCACCCCCTTTAATATGATGGTTTGACCCTCTGCCAAAGGCGACTGAGATAATATAAACACCAGCATACAATAGTACGCAGCTTATTCCAAAGTCCTGCAAATGCTAATTCCCTCACAAGAGCCAGCCTCCAATGAGCAATTTATTGTCTTGGTTATTTCCTGTGAAGCCCTGGGAACAGAGGGTTTCTCTTAGTAACGAATGTACTCACATTTACTGAAGTTAAAAACAATGCCGGGCGGGCGGTGGTGGCTCACGCCTTTAATCCCAGCACTCGGGAGGCAGAGGCAGGCGGATCTCTGTGAGTTCAAGACCAGCCTGGTCTACAAGAGCTAGTTCCAGGACAGGCTCCAAAGCCACAGAGAAACGCTGTCTCGAAAAAACAAAAAAAAAAAAAAACAAAAAAAAAACAAAAAAAACAATGAGAAGATAGAACTGTCACCTCTTCTCATCTTTCTATAAAGCAAATACCACCCAAAACAAAGATTAAAATAATGCAGGTGTATTACCTTTCCTGCCGAGCAGCCTGGGGGAAAAGCGTCATGATCTCCGTGTTGAGGGACTCCACTTGTGTGAGGGTCTTCACCTTCATCTCCAGCAGGTAATCTTTGCCGAATTTGCTTTTCAGATGTTGGATAGAACCTATACATCTGGAGATAGATAGGAGGAGGCTAAAGTATAGCAAGGCAAGAGAACTATCTCTGGCCATCGCAATTCATTATCTGGGTGTCTGGGGCAGGGCCAGGCAGAGACCGGCACAGATTCTCCAGCTTGCCACAGTGGACAGTGTTCTTTTATCACAGAAGGCAATCCGGAGCCAAAGGCAGGCCTGACTGGTACTCACCTCAGCCTCCCAGACACCATGATGGCCACGCGGTCACACACAGCCTCCGCCTCTGCCATGTAATGGGTGGTCAGGAGGGCGCCCCTCTCTGTGTTCGTAAAGGTGGCCCGGATCGCCTGCCTAGAGTCAGGTCAGGGGAAGCAGCTGATATAAAGAGAATTTTCAAGGTATCGCGGAACCTTTTAAAGATGTTTCTATTAGCACACATGCGAAACAAGAAGGGCATCCAAGAGGAACCAAAACCAAAATATTTTTTGTAGGATTGACAGATAAATAACCTCACTTTTGGTTGGGTATATAATTTAGAAACGGTTTGGGGCTGAACACGGAGGTTGATACTGAAGAAAAAGATGCTCTCAAAAGTGCTGAACAGCAGGCCAGGCGGTGGTGACGCACGCCTTTAATCCCAGCACTAGGGAGGCAGAGGCAGGCGGATCTC
>NC_022014.1:73056912-73074007 GCF_000317375.1 Microtus ochrogaster
AAAAAAAAAAAAAAAAAAAAAGTGCTAAACAGCAGGAGAATTAGTGAGAGAAGGCAGGGGAGGAAGTGAGGACTTCCTAGACCACATGATGATCATGATGTAGTCCACAAGGACACAACATGACCGATTTTAGCAATTTCACAAAGTAATTGACATACTGAGGACTCAGGGTTTTTATTTTCATCTCCATGACCACGTCATGCTGCTATTGCAGAGGATTTGAAATAATCAATTGAGTGGACTGTGTCCTATGCATACTGAGATCTAACAGAAAGAAAAAGATTTTTACAGTGCATGTTAGATGGAGGGACTATGTCTCTTGTTTTTGTATTACAAGCGTTAGCCAGAATATGAAACCGTGGACCTTTTCTATTAATGTTGCTTTTCCTGCTAAAGGATGAATAGCTTTACGCTTTTATGTAAACTATGTTTAAAGTCAGTATTGGAAAGCTACATAAATCCACATAAGTGTTGCTCCTGGGATCTCACCACATCTGCTGCTGCCCCTCAGGGTCCATCCCAGTTGATGGCTCATCTAGAAGCACCACAGATGGGTTCCCCAGGATGCTCAGCACGAAACAGAGCTGAAACAAGAGGGACAGTGCTGAGAGCCTTTATCATTTATTACAGGAGATAGCAATTGGTACTCAAGGTGTCAACCCCCCAGAAAATAATTTCTGGTGGAGAGAAACTCATTTTGCAAAGTCTATGAGATGTACAGACTCCAGAATATCCTGTCGCTTCTGCCTTGTAACTTTAAATGTGCTAATTGCATTCCTTCCCTAGTGGCTGTGGTTCCCCACAGACTGGATATAATGTGTGACTACCACATAAATACACACTCCAATCTTCTGGGCATTTTTATCTGTGGATTATCTTGAAGGTGGCTCTTCCTTAGCTGCGTTGTCTGTTTAATATTAATATTGCTAGCCTATACAGAGTCTTGATGAATAAAATAAATACAAGGAGATGCTGCCCAAGTCAGGTGTTACAAGTTTCCATTCAGAGCTGTCTTTGAGCACAGCTTGAGAAAACAGCTGTAGGGGTTGGAGAGATAGTGCAGGGGTTAAGAGCATTAGCTACTCTTTCAGAGGACTTGAGTTCAGTTCCCAGCACCCACATGGCAGTTCACAACTGTCTATAGCTCCTATTCCAGGGACCCTGACACCCTCACACAGACATACATGCAGGCAAAACCACCAACATACATAAAATATAAATAAATAAATAAATTGTTTTTAAAAAAGAAAAGAAAACAGCTGCAATTTCCCGAGCTGCCAAGATAGCCCTATACCATCAACCGATACAAAATTTCAAAATAGCCTCAGATCAGATCAGGGGTCCAGCTAATGGAGTTTAAGGTAAACTATTCACAGAAAAATATTTACAAGGATATGTAGCCAGCTGTGTGATTTGTTGAGCCAAGGTAAACAGTGCAAAGTAACCTAATTGTGGCCCAGGGACTGTAATTAACTCTTCACATGGATTCCCAACCTCAGTGTTATGGTCTTTGTTCAGACACCACGGGATAAGATTCCCTGACTGGCTAGGGCTAGCTACAAAATAGAAACCCACTTCATAGGCCCAAGAAAGAGTTGCAAGTCTCTTTCTTTTATAGTCAAGGGTTACATGCAGGCCAGAAAAATTGATCTTAAGTTATGCTTTTAGTGACAATGTGCCTCAGAGAGTTCTGAGTGGGATCCTCTGCGGTGCCCTCACCCCTTTCCCCAGCGCTCTGCTACACTTTCTCTGAGGACACATTTGTAAACAGTGAAAGTCTGGCCTTTATGACCGCTAACCACAAAATGTTTAAGATGTTTTATACACTCAGAAGAATAGGATATAGCACATCATTTCCTTATTTCTTTTAGCCTCCTTAGTAGTTTTGTTTTACAGGGCTACCTCTACAGATTAGATGACAGAAAGCCCCCTCCTTCTGTAGCCACAGTTTGCAGGCCACTAATTAGGGAGTTAACTGAACGGAAGTGCTACTCTTCGCCATGTGATAATCTGGATTTATTGCTCAAGACTATCAAGAAAACTCTGTTTCTTATCATTTACCTAAGAAATGGTATGTGACCTTCAGATGCCATGCCTGCAAGATTTTTGTGGGTCTTTCTAAGCTGTGTAGAACAAAGAGAAAGGGCAGAAATTAAAAGACACTGACAGAATTCAATATGACATAAACTGGCAGAGACTGGCAGAATCCATCATGAGAAACTAAGGAGTGTTGCCATCAACAAAAAGTGTACGCTTGACCCCTTCTTCACTCTGAAACCCCTCAGATTTAAAAAATCCTAAATTGGCGACTGTGTGGGGTTTTCCTCTGAGCCCTGCTTGCAGCTCAGAAGCTGGCTCTTTGGGGCTGCAGTAGGACAGCCTGTCTGTCATCAGCCTACAGAGTGGGATACTGAGCCCTCCCTGTACCTACCTTTCTCTTCACTCCCTCTGATAGGGTCTTTACTGGAGCCTTCAACTGGTCCTGCAGTTTGAGGGCATTCGCCAGTCTAAGAAAAACAATGAGTCACTCCTCATTAGGCGTGAGCAGGAAGAAAAGAAGCACGCAAACATAAACAATACTATAGTAGTAAAAAATTTAAAAGTCACTGGAGTTGGTCACAACTTTGATACCCCTCGGGTTATTACTATTGTTTAGCTATAGTTTTCTCACCAAGGGTTCACGCACTTATTTTTAGTGGGTAATGTTAGGAAACAGTGTGGACCCTTAAAAGCTATAGAGAAGAGGGAAATCCTAGAATAACAGGGCTCTGGTTTCAGAAGGACTCTAGAATCTTTATCTCTCTCTCTGGTTTCCTGTCTAACTGTATCCTCTCCCATTCAGAAACAATCCTGTACTGATCTCATTGCTATATGGCCCTCACCAGAGTCTAGACTGAAGGCTGACATCTCAAAATTTCACCTCCAAAATTGAGTTAAATAGATAAATCTCTTTTCTTCAAATGTAGCCAGACCCATGGGTTTCATTACAATAACACGAAGCTGGTTAATACTGATATATTATAGCCCATTTTGCTCAACATATTCTTATCTCCAGTATCCTTTTCCATATGAAAAAAAGAATCAGTAAACTTTTCTCTCTAGGCTTAAAGTAAGAGAAAATAACAACAGTGAACTGGATTCCCAGTTCACACCCTAGTTGGGGATGACCAAGTCTCTCACAACACGTGGTCACTAGCTAGAATCCCCCTCTTTAATTTAGTGTGAATGCTATTAATAATATGCCACCCTCCTAAGCATGGAGTGAGTATGGCTTCTCCACGTACCGTGTAATAGCGACCGTGGCATCCTTTTTCTTTAGCCCTTTCACGGCGGCGAACACTTCCAGGTGCTCCTTCACTGTCAGGACGGGCCACAGCAAGTTTTCCTGAGGACAGTACCCCAAGAAGCCGAGGGTGGTACCTTCACTGCACCCTTTCAAAAATACCTACACAGAAGAAAACCTTTCTCAAGTTCTATTCAACTGTGTGTGTGTGTGAGCGCACATGTAAATGATACTAAATGATGTGTTCTTCATGCACCTGGGTACTAAGAGCTTAACAGTAAAAAATACAACTGCTTCAACAGGAAAAATTAGTTTATTCCAGGGATGAGCTCCTGCATACTTTGTCTAAACCTAAGTGGTCATAAGTGGTCAGATCCAGACACATATTCATGTGAGCAATGCTATTATATGTACATCTATCCATCTATCTAATTACATATATATGTGTATGGTCATGAAGCAATGATAATTAAAGAAGAGACCATGAGTTTGAGAGGTAGGGCTGGAACATGGGAGAAGTTGGAGAGGTGGAGGAAGGGGCAGGAATGATGTACTCACTGAGCTCATGTGTGAAGTTCACGCAAAAACTATTAAATGTTTAGAGTTTGATGTGGGATTCCCCTCTGCATGCTGTGAATACCATTGATTAATGAAGAAACTGTCTTGAGCCCCTGATAGGGCAGAACTTAGCTTGGTGGGGAAAACTAAACTGAATGCTGGAAGCAAGGTGGCAGAGTCAGGAAGAGGCCATGGAGCCGCTGGAGACAGACATGCTGAAACTTTGTTGGTAGGCGACGACCTTGTGGTGATGCACAGATTAATGGAGATGGGTTAAATTAAGATGTAAGAGTTAGCAAATAAGAAGCTAGAGCTAACAGGCCAAGCAGTGATTTAATTAATACAGTTTCTGTGTGATTATTTTGGAGCTGAGCAGTCAGGAACAAACAAATGGCCTCCTCCAACAAGAGTTGAGTAATCTTTTAGTTCTGGGGAAGTTATGAATCTCTCAATAATTTAAAGGCAAATATTCCACACTACTATATCTTAGTATCATAGTGTAGACTTTATGACAAAATCCGTCACCATAGTTAAAGTTAAGATTGTTTATTTGGTGACTTATTACTTGGGTCCTTTCACTGATCCAAGTGTTCACAACAATGGATATGTGGTAAGTGTTCTGTTCCCCAGTAGGGCAGAGGTTTTCAGTGAAGAGCAATCCTCTTCTCAGGGTACATATCACACTATCTAGAGACACATAGGGTTACTTGTCACAACTGTGTTCATTTCTGTACTGGAAAGGGGATTACTGGCATCTAGTGGGTAAAAACCATAGTTGCTTATAAATACTCTATACACAACATTTATTCCATTCACTCTGCCGTTAGTTCTAAAGTCGAGCAACCCTGAAGCAACTAATAGAGAAAAAAACCCTTAGCAATGTATCTACTACTTAAGAACTAATACAATGGTGATATTTATTATTCTGATGAGACCAGCACTGTGCTGTGTGCGTGATAGCTAGTGTGTACTCAGTGACCCTATGTATTGGAACTAAGCGTTTAATAGATCTTAAGTTACGTTATCCTCAAAAGTTCCTAGAGTTATCTGTATCTCTATTAGATATGTGAACCTAGTGCATTTCAGTGTTAAGAAGTTTGCACAAAGGTCACAGAAGGTAAACTTGGGGAGTGAAACTAGGATCAACTTTTAGAACCTAAGGCCTTGACCTTGATTCTCTGTTACTATCTCTCTCTGGTACAAAAGAGGAAAAGAAAACAAGTTAACTTGGCTTTGAAGACCTTTAATCCTAGAAAGAAACCAGAAAATAAATAAGTTGAAACATAAGTGGAGTGATGACAGCCTCCACTTAATGCTTTTGTGAAAATACATGCATCTAATACACAAATTCATAAAGTGAATAATTTAGGCACTCAAAGGCTCTTTGAGCAAATGAGATTTAGAGCAATAGGAAGGGGATAGCCAAGCTTCTGGAGATTGCTCTGTCCACTAGGAACTCAAATCTGCACATCCTACAGTGAGAAGAGCCAGGGCCAATCTAAGAGGCAGAGAGAGAGAAAGGCAGTTGGCATAGCCCACACTGTGTTAAGCTGTCTGCAGCCATGATAGAAATTATATCACTACGGTAAGAGTTTGTATTGGCACAGCCCACACTGTGTTAAGGCATCTGCAGCCATGGTAGAGCATGGACTACTGTGGTAAGAGTTTGTATTGGCACAGCCCATACTGTGCTAAGCTGTCTGCAGCCATGGTAGAGTATGGACCATTATGGTAATCAGGAGAGTGACATGCTTTTGTTTGCATTTTTAAAGGACTGCTCCAGTAGCTGCATCAGGCAAGAGTGAAAACAAAAGGCCAATTCATGAAATAGCTTTAGCAGTCAGATCACATGGCAACAGCATGTTCCTCTGAAGTCGTGACTCTGGTTTCCGTCCATCATTTATCTCATATGGCCTAGAAAAGTGCAACTTATATACAATCTAGGATTTTATATGAGAGTGTGGACAATTGGGTTGCTTGTCTCTAAAGACTGTCATCTTAGGAAACGAGGTTTCCTGCACAGCTTCAGGGTGGCACTTTGAGAACATCAGTACGACTCCAGTAGCATCTGACACTGCCAACATTTCTGCCAGTGGAGACATCATCCACCTTCTGGCCAGATTTATCTCAGTTATGACCAGAAAGTGTTGCTGACTGTCTTCTTTGCGCAGACACCTGTGGCCTCTGGCTACACAAGAGCCAAGTAGCCTTTAATTACATCAAGGAAGCAGAGAATAGTATTAAATATGGGGCTTCTTGACTGTAACCACATTACCAAGGTTTGTTTGGGTTTTAACAGAGGTCTTTAGTATAATGCTGGGTGAGAAAACTCAGTTTACCAAGTTCTTGGGATAAATAACAAAGCAATGGTGTCTTCATGAAAGTATTTATGATTGTGTGTATGTTTGTTTATAATGTATAAAAGTAATTTCATTAGTATTCTCTACTCAAGGGCACTGTACTGATAAGATTAGCCCTTCTTAAAAATTACTTTTTGCATCAAGTAGAAAGAATTTAATCAATCATCTTCAATGCATATCACTATAATTGATTGAGGACAAACTATGTATTTTTAGGTTGCCATGAATAATCACTGCAAAATGCTTGTTCTACTCAACATTATGGAACATATTTCTTTGTGTATTACTGACCTGCCCTGCGGTTGGTTTTGTGTCTCCGGTTATCATACTAATCGTTGTACTTTTACCAGCTCCATTGTGTCCTAAGAGCCCCAGAACTTCACCTGAAAGAAACAGGAATATTCAAGAACAGGCAAATAATTTCACAAAATAAAACTAAATACAACTTGTGAACTCTTTCTGTAGAGAGGTGCTACACAAAATGTACTATGCTCTCTCTCTCTCTCTCTCTCTCTCTCTCTCTCTCACACACACACACACACACACACACACACACACACATGATGTCATTACTAGTTTCATCTTACAGGGGAGATATCTGAGTCTTAAAGAATGCAGATAACTTGCTTAAGATAGGTTACTAAGAGACTGAGTTGGAATTTCAAAGAGCACTTGCTGCAGCTATGTCCACAGCAAACCCTATTTTCTTTCTTCAGATAGGTTCTTCCTATGCAGTTCTGACGGCCCTGGAACTCATGTATAATTGAGTGGCCTTGAACTTGTTACAATATTCTTGCTTTAGACTCCCAAGTTCTGGCATTATAGGCATAAATTGTTATGCCTAGTTATCATAAACTATTTGTTAAGAATGAAATATGCACTACTGTGACTCAGTCCTATCTATTATGAAAGATTTCAATTTATCCCTATGCCAAGACTTAGAATGTATCTCATTGGTAGAATGTTTGCCTACTAGAATTCATGAGGCCCTGGCTTTATCCTCAATACTTAAAAAAAACCATTTGAAATACTTAATAATTAAATTCAATCTATACTATCCTTTTGACCTCTTGCAGTGGGTTTTAAAGAGAAAGGCTGTAACACGCTCTTCCTTTGCAAAGGAAACCCATTATTACTAAAACAGTTATAATAACTCCTGGTGAGCCAGCTGCCTTTCAGTGTTCACCAACAGAGGATTCCAGTCTGACACTCGTTGCCCCTTAGAAAGACCCAGGCTTCAGTGCCCCCAGCAGCTCTAGGGACAGAACTGTGGTTCCCAACCTTTTTTAACACAGAAGGAGATGTTCCTTGTGGCGATCTTTTTCTTTGTTTTGGAGAAGCATTTTTTCTTTTTGCCTGCATACTCCTTCCGTAGACAGCTAGCAATGATGACTGGCTTCTGTAAAGAGAGATGAACATCAGTCTTCTCACTTGCCACCAAGAGACTTCTTTACACCCCTTCACCAGGACTTTCCTTGCATAGAATCGTGAGTGAAACCACTCTTGACAGAAGCTGTTGTTTTCAAGTGAACTCCGCCACGTTCCTCTGTGGGTATTTGATTTGCAGTGCTGTGTGTGATTTGTTTTTGCTATTCTACAGAGAATTGGAATGAGGCCCCTCACATAACCAATGAGTTAACACACACACACACACATACACACACACAGAGAAACAGGCACACACACATAAATACACACAAACCCCCAGACACAGGCACAGAAACAGGAACTCACACAGACATAAAAACACACACATAAACAGACACATAATACACAAATACACAGAGAGAGAGAAACAGGCACACACACATAAATACACACAAACACACAGAAACAGGCACACACAGAGACATAACACACACACATAAACAGGCACATACATACATACACAAACATTCTCACACAGAGAGAAACAGGCACACAGATACACAGAGAAACAGGCACACACACATAAATACAAGAACACACAGACACAGATGCAGGCACAGGGGAACTCTCTTCTGAACTGTTTACAACTAGCTTAACTTGGCTTATAAAACTCATAAAAGTTGGGGCTGGAGAGATGCTCAATGGTTAAAAGCCCTTGTAGAGGACTTGAGTTTGGTTTCTGGTGCCCATACTAGGTGGCTCGGAACTGCCTGTAACTCCAGTTCTAGGGGAATCTGATGCCCTGATTTGGCTACTAGAATTTGTGGGCATCTATGTAAAATGATGTTCATACATACACTCAGGCAATATATGTACACATAAAATACAAACAGTTCTTTCAAAGAAAGTCATTAAGATCTTTAATTTTCTAATGTTTGACTGTATGTATCAAACTGTGACTCTGAAAAATAAATTAATAAATTGGTGTGTGTGTGTGTGTTCCCTTTGTTTTCATAGATCATAGGCACTGCTTACCTTCTGACATCACATAATGAACTGTAAGAGTGGAAGAGCCCTCCTCCCCCATCAGACTTTTAAGAGAATTAAGATTGGGATGTTTCTTGCCAAGCTGGCAGAATTGTTTGTGGAAGAAAGGAAGAATGTTTTTATGAGCACCACCTCGTTCATCTGTAGCGCAGTCACAGCATCTGCCGTTCTCGTTCTTTCCATCTGAACATCTTCATCCTCTTCTCCAGGCTCTTCTGGGTTTGGGAAAGCATGACAGCTTCTTGGGGAAATTCTAAAACCCAAACAGCAGGTTAAACTTATCAGTTGTTGAAATTGATGGACTGGACTTCGGTTTTATACTCGAATGTGTACCTTTCAAATACCTTCATTCTTTCTACCAAGGAGTCAAACGATTCTGCTCCTATCCATTCTTGCTAGTTACGTAAATATAGTTCTCATAATCATTGATGACATTTTTTTCCCCTTCAACTTGCAAAGCAGCACACTCCCACAGTCAGGAATGTGAAGGCATCTTTCCTTGAGGAAAGAAATCTCTAGAATGAAGTTGGGGTATATTTTACGACTTTCAAGCTCAATAACAATGAAGGACCAGGGAGCCCTAGAAATTAGGAACATATCCTAGTCAGTCCAGGATGTCTCATCAGCATCCCAGTGTCCATTCAGATACCTGGTGTGCTGTCCCTTAAGAATGTGTCAGTCAGACCTTCCTGCTGCTGTCAAACAAGACCTTTAATCAATCATAACAGAGTCGGCTGATTTTTCTCTCCCTCAGGTCACCTTAATTTCTATGCTTGGTTGGTTTCCCTAAAACATGTTGTCATCTGGCCACTCTTTTTTTTAATTTTTAATCAAATGTGGATTTGAGTTTGATTTTTTATTTTATAGGAAGGAAAAGCTAGGTGTGTGGTGGTGGCTTGAATGAAAATGTTCTTTATAGGCCTAGATACTTGAATGCTTAGTCATCAGATAGTGAAACTGTTTTGGAAGGACTAGAGGGCGTGGTCTTGCTGGAGTAGGTGTGTCACTAAGGGTAGGCTTTGAGGTCTCAAAAACCCAAGCCATGTGCAGTCTCCCTCTCTATGTCTCTGCCTGCTGCCTGTGCATCAGGATGTAAATGTCTCAATTAGTGCCCCAGTGCCACGCCCAGATGCTTCCCACCATGTTAATCATGTACTAACCCTCTAAAACTGTAAGTGAGCCTCCGAGCAGGTGCTTTCTCTTCTAAGAGTTGCCTAAGTTATGGTGTCTCTTCAAAGAAACAGAATAGTAACTAAGTGTGCAAAACGCAGTTTTCAATACTTTTCCCATACTTCCCTATTTCAGTGTCTTCCAATATCCAGCTTCACTTTTATTTCCTGAAATCCTCCAACACAAGCCTTTAAATGTGCCCCAATTGTCTCCTCAAGTCTGTGGGGGAAAGGGCCTGCATCCTGCCTCTTAACCATTGTCTTATTGCTCAATGTATTTCCTTCTTGGATGTCAACACGTATCCAATTGCTTATTTGTATTTGTCCATTCTTTCAAAGATACCACCTCTTGTATATGACTTCAGTGTACCAGTGAAATTTCCATTTCTTCTCATGTGTCAGGGTCTTATGTATGCTAATGTCAGGTTTCCCGCTAGACTGTAAGATCACAAATTATAATAGTTTTTGCCTATAACTCAGGTCCTTAAAATACAATGATGGGTTGTTCCCCCCCCACCTTGATTAATTAATGTAGGCATGTTAAAATGTCTAAAGAATAAAGATTAAATGAAACACAAAATTCTATTTGAATGCTTTCACCTGAACACAGGGTCCATTCTCAGCAATTTCTTTCTGGAATACCTTTCCAGACAGCGCAGAACAAAAAAGAAAAGGAGAAAATGGAAGTAAGGCTAGGGACAGAGAAAGAAAGATAAAATTAGCTTCATCATAATAAATATAATTGCTTTCATATTGGAGTTGATTCAATGAGACTGATCATCTATAAAATGGCATCTGGTAACATTCTCACAAACCTGAATTTGATATTGTCGGAAGCTGCCAAAGTTAGTGCTTCTGTTACTCAAAGAAGGAATAACATGAACATAATAATAGCAGGCCAGGGAGAAAGTGCAGTTGATAAAGATGCTTGTCGCCAAGCCTGATGACCAAAGTTCAGTACCCAGGACCCACATGGTGGAAGGGGAAAATGACTCCCACAAGGTATTCTTTGACTTCGGCATGCATGCCATAGCATGCACCCTCCCCCAAGTAAATAGATAAATAAATAAATAAATAAATAAATAAATAAATATAAAATGCCAACATAGTAGTAATGAGTTAATACAAGTCCTGCTAATGCTGTTCAGAGTTGTCATCAAATGATCGCTGTCATCTTAGTGTGTGTGTATGTGTGTGTGTGTGTGTGTGTGTGTGGTGTTACTTCTTATGCCCCAAATTTCCACATAATTTTTAATTTGTTCAAACTGAAAGAAACATTAAAAAATGTACAAATGTCCTGTTGCTGTCCTGTGTTGTGGAGTTCCTGAAGGTTCGGTCTGCAAGTCAAGCTCCTGCATGTGCTTCAGCAGGTTGCAAATGGGGTGGATGTTGGGACATGCCAAGTCATAACTCTGGTTCTGGGTCTGGGCAGCTGCTGAGTCCTAGTGAGGACCCAGCATCAACAGCTTCATAGAAACCAGAGGGCTCCAACCAGACCAATGACTCTTTGCAATGAATACTTGCAAGTAAAGATACATGGATAAAGGGGTTTGCTACGTGACTCAATGTGTCACATTGAAACTTCCATGATGAGATTTCTAATCTCCCCCTTTTTCCCCACTTAAATTTTGTTTTATATTGGGGGAGGCAGAGGGCAGGTGCAAAGGGACTGGGAAATGGATGAGATCAAGATGCACACTGTAAAAGACAGAGGATAAATGCAGAGAAAGTAATAAAAAATGTACAAGTGTGTCTCCTAGTGCAAAATCATTAGAAAGGAAATGCCATCTTACTATGAACAATGCCAGAAACATGACTTGAGATTCTGAGGCTCCTAAGTAATCCATAGAGTCATAAGAAATCTGCAAAAGGAGAAGACATGTTGACATGAAGATTCCCGTTCATAATTCATCCTTTCTGCAATGAACCCATGTAACCCGGGTACTGGGTGGAGTCTGTTTCTGACCATGGTAGTTTGTCCTTGTTCCTCAGTGTTTCCATGAACTTGAGTTTGTCCCCAGGCCAGGAGGCAGGGTATTGTTCTGTGCAACACTGGGAGTGAGCAAGATTGTGGGTGGTGCAGGCAGGGCCCTGAAGACACCAGCAAGTCTTTCTAAAGCTAACCCTCTCTGTGAGCTTTATTTGTAAACAGAATATCACCACATTCATGTATTTCTTCTGGTATCAAAATGCTAATCCTGCCTCGCATATGTCACACACAGGTAATGACTGTCGACAGCAACCTCTCCACTTGTACATGCATGCTGATGGTTTTCACCCGGCTTTTCAGAGTTTACTCCCTGGATAATGGTCCTCTCCCTTACTATGAGAAATTTCCTATTTCACATCAGCGCAGTATGAGGCTTCTTAGGAAAAATGAATTAAAAACATTGACCCTCTTCCTGATTCACCTGTTCATCACTTCTGCTATCTTGACAGAAAACGCACAGGCATACTTGCCGATAGACACTACCAGCGCTTGCTCACCTAACAGTCTCTACCAGGCTCATTTAGTAAAGCTGATGCTTCCATCAAAACGGACACTGCTGACGTCACCAGCGGCCTTCACGTCCTTAGACGGAATGGTCTTTTCCCAGTTGCCATTCTTCTGGACTGTTCAGTAGCAGTCGGTGGCTTAATCGGTCTTTACATATGGAAACATTCCTATTTCACTCCTGGAAACTGACACTTAGCTACTGAGGCACGGGGATGTGACATTCTCTAGTGAGCCATTTCTCTGGCTCCTGTCCACACTGATTTACTCACTCTTCCTCTCTCCCAACCTCTAAAGTTTGGAGTGCAAGGTCAAGTCTTGGCTCTCTTTTTAGTTGAACTTCTATCTGCTGTGTAAGCTATATTACTCAGTTATACTGTTGTTACCAACACCCATAAACTGGATAAATCTCATGTATCTTAGTCTCCCCATAGGCTAGACTCCAGGTCAATATATGCAACCTGGCTGTTGTGTGCTCCTTTTCGTGCGATGCATCCTACTATGAACAGAAGAGGGACTTTCCTTTTGACTCATAGTAGGCTCCCAGGAATGAAGACTGTGAAATGCTACTAGTCTGGAGTTGCCTTTGGGCTTCCTGAACCAGGGCAGGACTTTCTACTAACAGAGAGCATGGCTGGACCCTCTGCACGTTCTACAGACATCACTTCCTGAGAATCACAGCTTCAAACATTGGCACGCTAGGAACTGACTTGCCCTGTGTTTCTCATCTCCAAGGCTTCCTTTGCTGGCTTTGCACTTGATGATGGTAGGAGGAGGAGAAAAGGACTTACCTCAGAAAAAATGAATAGAGAGCCAATCAGTGTGAAGGGCGGAATCAAAAGGGTACTGAATAGGAGCCCTAGAAACCCATACACATTTATCTCATTAGCAATTAAGGAGAAGCTGGTGACCTGAAATGAAAGCACAGTATGGAGTCACTGAAGCGTAGTGATATGAGCTACAGCTTATTTTCAAAAGAGAGCAGGAATTCATCTCCTCAGTGTTCCTATTATAGATTTCTACCTCATGCAACAGAGCAATGCCATCATACTTTCCCCTTTGTGTCACAAGCTAAGTCATACTTTTATTGGAAGGCATTTGTTGTTAGGAGCCGCTTGTTGGTTCCTGGCTGCTCAGCCCCGAAATAATCACACAGAAACTATATTATTTAAACCACTGCTTGGCCCATTAGCTCTAGATTCTTATTGGCTAACTTTTACATCTTAATTTAACCCATCTCCATTAATTTGTGCATCACCACAAGTTTGTGACCTACCAGCAAAGTTTTAGCACGTCTGTTTCCAGTGGTGGCTCCATGGCTTCTCACTGACTCTGCCTCCTTTCTCCCAGCATTCAGTTTAGTTTTCCCTGCCTACCTAAGTTCTGCCCTATCAATAGGCCAAGGCAGTTTCTTTGTTCACCAATGGTATTCACAGCATACAGAGGGAAATCCCACATCGGGCATTGCTTTTCAGTGTTTATAAATCCAGATTTTGATGATGGCATTCTTTGGTCATTTACTTCTATGTACTTTTTTTTTACTTCAGCATAAATCTTAGATATCTTTCTAAGTCTAAGGAGACTGGCTATTAATTTTTATAGCTGGATATTTCCTTGATTGAATATGTCAGAGTTTATAGTTTTGTCTTCAAAATTTTGTTATTGTATTTTTTGGTCATATTAATTGTGGTATACCTTAATATTTTTCATATTGATGCTTTCAGTGTTGGAGATTAAAATCTTTTTATTAAGTTTCCCATTCCTATTATTATTTTATGTGTACAGGATTTTATTTTTGCCTATGTGTACGTCTACATACCATGTGAATGCCTAGTACTTGGGGAGGCCAAAAGAGGATGTTGGATTCCCTGGGATTTAAGTTATAGACAGTTGTGAGCCACCATGTAAGTCCTTTGGAAGAGAAGGCAGCACTTTTAACCATTCAGCCATCTGTTCACCTCCCCAAAATTAAAATCTTCTTGGGCAATTAAAAAAATCAACAGTTGTCAAAAATATTTTCAAAACATTCGTGACATTCTGTTCCTCTAAAAAGCCATGACTGGAGTGTGCATGATGCTATGCCTCAATCATTCAAGGTGTTCTAGTCAACTATTGTAGCTTTCACTGTCCAACTGCCAACACCAAATGAGTAATTCATAGTCTTAACATTTAATATGGGATTTTCCATTGGCTTCTCACATCTATGCTCTATTCATGTTTGTTTTTTCCCGGGCATGTTTCAGAAACCATGTGATGTTTCCTCAACATATGTGATTTCCACATTTATTTTGATAGTTGCTAATACTCTATCAACATTGCATTCTAGAATCAGTCATTGTTGGTTATTATTCTTTTTGAAATATTTAGATATTTTTACTCTTTGAAAGTTACCATACATTTATACACTATATGCTGATCATATGCACCCAATACTACCTTTTCCTCCTTCTAGTACCATACTTAATATCCTCTTATTGTTTGTTATTATTATTCTTTTAAGTTTCTTCTAAGCCAGACAAGCTTAATTAATCCCAGAACTCAGGATGTAGAGGCAGTCAGATCTCTGTGAGTTTGAGGCCAGCCTGGTCTACAGAGTGGGTTCCAGGACAGCAAAAGCTACACAGAGAAACTCTGTCTTGAAAAACCATAAAAAAAATGAAAAGTTCTTCTAGGCTGGTTTTACTGTCTTTTTGTCTAGAACACTATCCTTTGTCTAAGTAGATATACCAACAGTTTTCATAGACATGCACACATGTGCACATGTATACATGCATAGGTCCCTTCCCACCTGAACACTCACACACATACACACACACACATATGCACACACAGGTACACGTGTAGAACTGGACTGAACCTACAGCATTACTCATGCAAAGCAAGGGCTCTATCACTAAGCTCCAGACCCATTAATATTATCTTTCCCAATTTTAAAATCATTTTCCAAAAGGAACAATACTCTTTATGTTATTTTAACTGTATAAGGGTTTAAATATGTTATCTCTTTTTCAAAATTTTATTTAATCTCCAGGGACATTTTGTATTAGAGTTTATTCTTATTGCTGTATAGTCTGCAGGTCTTGTTGAAGTTACATGTATTTACCATTATGATGTATTTACCATTATGAATTATGGTACTATACAAAACAGGTCATTGCCATAAAAGTTCTCCAAGCTAACCTACTCATCTTTCTACCTCCAAAATTCTTGGCACCAACTAAACTTTTTACTATTTTTATAGTTTTTCTGGAATAGCATGTAATTGAAATCATGATATGTAGCCTTTTCATGTTGTCTTTAAATTTATTTCTTGTCTTTCCAGGGATTGACAGCTCACTTCTCTTTAGAACTGAATAATATTCTATCACATAGATATACTTTCATTTATTTAACCATTTATCATCTTGATATATTTTGGTTAGCTCTATACTTGGGCAATTATTAATAAAGCTGCTATAAACATTTGTGAAATTTTTGTGCGTACTGAGGAGTTTTATTTGATTTTGTTTTAAAGAACCTATATAAGAAATCAACCCCTTGAGTTTATGTTGCTGTAAACAACTAATTTACAAAATATGCCAAAGGTAAGTATATAAAAATTCCTAAGAATTCTACTGCTAGGTTTGTATCCCTGACTACATATATGCATGTATACAAATGTGTCAAAGTATATACAATACTGACTTTCTGCAGTATTATTAATAATAGCCCCAAACAGGAAGCCATTTGATAGACATCAGCAATGGAAAAAAATCAATGGATGGATATATATATCAATGGTATAATATATCAATGGAAAGAAATGAATGGCTGTGAGGTAGAAATCTCTACCTCCCGGATCCCTCAAGCTCTGTAGACATACACCCACACATATAGTACAATATCCATAGATTTATGATTATCTTAGAGCAATTAAGATTTTGTAAAAAGAATTATTAATTTGCCATTCTGCTTAGTGCAATGATGGAAATATATGGTCCTTGGGGCTGGGGAGGCTTTAGTGTTTAAGAGCTCCTGTTGCCTTTCAAGAGGACCCAGCTTCATTTCTCAGGCGTACATGGCCTTTCACAACCATCTTCAACTCCAGTTCCAAGGGATCTGATGTCCTCTTCTGAACTCCACCGGCACAGGTACACATACACACAAGCAGGCAAAACACTCATACACATAATAGAAAATAATGAAGTCCAAAACAGATTTTAAGTAAAATAAAATACATGCTCCTAGATTTATTCACGAAAGCTAAAAATAAAACAAGAAGGCAGCATCATATGCATACTTACAACCAAGAAGAAAAATGACCAAACGCCACTATTTTTTCTGCCATTACGAAAAACGAATGAAATTATGTATGTTAGGAAAATAAGGGATGATGCATATCCAATACTGCACAGGGTCTGAAAACAGAAACATTCAGGTTACATCGGCGACTACCACTTTGGAGAGTATTCATAATTACTCCTCAACTCTTCAAAATAACAGCATAGGCAATTTGAAGTTCTTTGGTTTAACAATTACAATACTGGTGGGGGAGGCTAGGCAGGAATAGAGGGAATGAAAAGGCCCCCCTGCTGCTGTCTCCTTTCTAGGCATCATTTGAGACATGAGTACATGTCTGCTTCCTCTCAAATGAATGGCCTAACTGATGATTGCTGATACCTGGTACATAAGGAATTTCCCCATCAAGATCCCATCAAAATTTTTCACAGAGCTGGAGAAGACAATAATCAACTTCATATGGAAAAACAAAAAACCCAGGATAGCCAAACCAATTTTATACAATAAAGGATTGACTGGAGGCATTACTATCCCTGAC
>NC_022014.1:73075702-73140052 GCF_000317375.1 Microtus ochrogaster
GGGGAGGGAAATGGGAGGCGGTGGCGGGGAGGAGGCAGAAATCCTTAATAAATAAATAAATTTAAAAAAAAAGAAAATGTAAAAGTAGACAAATTTTAAGTGCTCAAATGGAACGTTTCCAAACTGTAACAAATTTTCAAGTACTAGTCTTCTGTGGCTGATAAACCAGTGTGGAGAACCTTCTATTGGTAGTAGATGGAGATCAGTACAACTGGTCAAAGTGCAGAGTGTAAGAGATTAGAGAATGCTTAGTCCTAAACAGGACATAAACACCACTAAACACCACATAAACAGTCCTAAACACTGCTCACTTTTCCCCACCAGCTCAGAGGTCATTGCAGAAGAGGGGGTGGCATGCATGTAAGAGCCTGAGGTGGTAAATGACCAAAAGAAACATCTGGACACAGCAGGACAGCTGCCCCTGTAGAGTCATGCACCAGACCTTGTAGGCTCAAGCCAGACCAAATCCCAGTATGGAGAAGGGGGTTAGGCCTACGATTCCACTCCAAGCCATGGAGCTACTGGCAAGTATTAGCTAAGAACAGGTGGTGTTTCCTAAGAATGCAGCCACTGGTAAACTGTATAATCTCCAGTTGAAGACCATACTTGTTGAACTACTTGGACAGCATAAGTTGGTCTGAAAAGATTTTTTTTAAAGGATGTAAGACATGAAACCAGAGTGGTAGCCATGAGTGCTTCATGTCAAAGCAGGAGCCATATTGCTGCTCAGTATTCATACCCTACAAGAATAGGTTTCTAGGGAAAAGTAGTGTATTGGGGGAGAGGAGACAAAAAGAGGAGGCAGGGAAAACTGTGACTGGTATGTAAAACAAATAAATCAATTAAAATAAATAAATAAATGTGAGGGGGAATAAATTTCTGTTTTCTAAACCTGATGGACCTTGCAAACATGTCTTTGAACCTATGCTGAATTGGTGACCACATGATGCATGACTGCACCTTATTTTGCAAAATATGGTTTTAGGATCCCTTGATTTATACAGGTGTCCACCAACCTCAAGTTGGTAGAGCTTGAGACTCTTAATCTCAGGCATGGGTTCCAGCCCCACGTTGGGCACCAATCTGTTGTAAGAGCCTGTTTGTTTGTCTTCGGCTGCTCAACCCCGAAATAACCACAAAAAAACTGTATTAGTTCACCATGAGGTTGTGGCCTATCAGCAAAATTTCAGCATGTCTGGTGGAAGCTCTCTGACTCCACCTCCTTTCTCCCAGCATTCAGTTAAGTTTTTCCCTACCTAGCTCTGTTCTTCCCTATCAGGCCAAGCCAATTTCTTTATCAACCAATGGTATTCACAGCATACAGAGGGGAACCCCAGATCAGATGACTCTCTACCTACATGATGAATATTTTTACTTTTGCTCTTGTTTTTTTTTCAAGTTTTTTTCACTGTCTTTTCCCTAAGAGTCCCTGTGAACACCTTGCAGCTGTTTTCTATTAACCTTATGACTTCTCCCCATAAAGTTTGGTTTATTTGGTTAATTGTGGAAGTGTTTTTTTTTTCCTCTCACATATCTGAGATCAAAGTTTGGGTGGGTGAACTGGGGAGGAGTTGAGGGACAGGGTGCACATACAATCAAAGTATGCATGAAACTCTCAAAGAACTAACTTAAGATAAGATAAAAATAATAAACTATTTCTGTCCTTTTGGGAGACAATAGCAGTCCCAGGGATGCTTGGAACCAACTGCGAGGTTCATGACAGGGGCTTTAAAATGACCCAACATTTTATATGGGCAAAGTGACCATATAAGATGGTGTCTGTTAGTCGTTCTTTGTCCAAGGTTAATACAATCAAAAGGTAAGCCAATTACAAGTGTGGTTAGTTACTGCCTCTTCTTATCCTTTTCAGATCCTTGAGGACTAGACTCCAGAGCAACTGTCAGTTCACTACAGGGCTAAGTCAAATAATATTGATAATAATGTGCAATAGTTCCCACTCTGTTGATCCAAAAGTGTGGAGAGCTTCTTTGGGGCTGATTTTGTGCCACAACCCCTATCAGCATGGAGAAGGACAGTTTTTGTGTTCCATCAGTGAAAATGCCTATCTTATTCTTTATCTTTTTACAGTGTTCTCACCTTTCCTCCAAGGTACAGCTTCTTTCTTGTACTCTACCAAAGTCTAACTCGCTATCTATCTCTCATTGTTCCAGTTTCCTTCTCTTCTTAGCAGCTGATAATATTTCAGGCTTGTATGTCCTGGGATTTTCTCTTTTGAGCCTTAACAAATCATTCTCAAGTTCCTTTCTAAGTAAGTTTTTAAATTCTTTTATCAATGGTACCCAGACAGAACCTGCAAAGGGGACTCTGTGGTCCTAGTGACAACATTTGTGGAAAAAGATGGTCTAATAAAACTTTATTCCACAATGTAAGGGTTTCTAAATTTTTACCACTTACCTGAATTAACAGGTTTTCAATTATAAACATAATCTCCTCCTGGCTGAAAACATGTTCCATTATTTGCATGAGAAAGAGAATCGAAAAGTACAGGGGAATGTCCACCAGAGCCTGTCCACACCAGTAGGCAGAAGGGTATAGGCCTGAGATCCACAGCTGGGAAAGAACTTTTCTCTGATAAAAAACAAACAGAAAACAAAACAAAACAAAAACCCCCAGAAAGATCATTATAAAATTCTAAAAAGCTGAGGCAAGAGTAACTGTAAATATATAGTTAGGGCAAATATTTTTTATTATATACCTTTATAGTTATCGCTTTTGTTTTGCAAATGGCATTGCCATTTGCCACAGCCATACCCTGGAGGATGTGATAATATTTCAGAATGAGACAGATAAGCGATTGACTCAATTTTCCATAAGAATATTCATCTAGGACTTGAACATTTTTAATACTATCAAGAATATTGATGTTAATAATAGATCTTTATCCAACACTGTCCATGTTTAATATTCTTTGGATAAAAAATGATAAACTGTTGGGCATGACTCTTCAATTGGAAGCTATTAGATTCTGTGCTTGGCTACTTTGAGCAGAGACAGTAACTCTAGTTCCAGGGAATTGACACAATTTACTGACCTCCGTGGGCACTACATGCACGTGATGTATAGCACACATGCAGACAAACAGTCCTACACTAAAAATAATTCTTAAGGAATAGGAGAATGAAAACTGACCCATTGTTCATGGAAATAAGAAGTGATAGACTAGGTAGAATTTAGAGGAAAAAATAATCCTATTTTAATAGTGTTCATTCCTAGGGAGGAAAAAAAAACAGTTAACCAATGTGAAAAGCCCTGTGATTCTAAGTGCTATTTAAATATTTTTTAAATGAGGCAATGATGGGTAATCTATTCTGACTTACTCACCGGGGTGTGGCTTGGTCTGAAATCATTTTGGGGCTGAGATAGGAATAACAAGAAGTCTTCTGTAAAAAGAAGGGGGTAAAGGAGAAGGCAGCGGGCCTCAGGGAATGATCAAGTGATATTTGATATTGGTAAGTGTGAAAGCCATGTTAAAAAGTGGGGTGAGCAAAGGGGAATATGCAGAAAGAAAAAGGAGAACTGGACAGAAGAGGAATAATGCAGGGCTCTGACGGGCAATGCAAAAAATTAAGACAATCCTAGCTGGGTGGAGAAGTTAACCAGTTACTGCTGTTTGAACTTCTGAATGCTCATTCTGGTTGGGTGGAAGGATTCATTGCAAGTAAGGATGCCAACAGATAGTTACTGCAGTGATCCCGGCAGGAAGAGTGATAATACAGACTAAAGTGTAAACAGTGGCAGTAAGACCAATAGGAACACAACATAAAGGAATTACAGGTAGAATGTAAAAGGAATAAGGAAAGAAACAAAGATAAATCCAGAATTTTACACCAGAGCAAATGTAGATAATAATAATGCTTACTGAGGTAAAAAGGGGTTAAAGATGAGAGATCAACTCAAGAAATTTTTTTTCATTTGGTTCATATTTGAAATATCTATTTCTCATCTCTGGGAAAATATCAGGTGGTTCGTAATATATGTGAACATTGATAATTCTGAACTAAACTCTATGGTAGAGGGCCAAAAGGCCTTGCACACACAGATAAGCACTGGAGAAGCCAGGAAAGTTAAACAAAACAGCTCACCTCCTCAAAGGAATGGGTTGTGTAGCTGCTCTTCCTGGAAGGCTAGGAATGATGCAGTTTTACCACCTGGTGATCCTTTGCTATTTGATAAGACAGACTCTGCCTTATCTCCCAGAATTTATTCTTACTTATCCAAGACTTTTCCCCCCTAAGCCTTGATTGCTTTTAGACCATAAAACCTACTCTTAAGAAAGGGACAAGAACAGCCACCAGAGAAGTAAGATGTGTGGTAACAAGGCACAAGCCTTATGACAAAATATAGAATAATAGAAATGGACTAATTTAAGTTGTAAGAGCTAGTTAATAATAAGCCTGAGCTAATAGGCCAAACAGTTTATAATTAACATAAGTTTCCATGTGATCACTTGGGACTGGGTGGCCAGGAAATGGAAGCTCAGTCTCTAGTTACAAATGGCACCCAATGTAGGGGGAAACGAAAGCACAGCCTCCAGGGACACCCCATGCAATTCATCAGTGACAAACTAAGGCAAGCGTGTGATTAAACAGCTTATAAAATTTATTCAGCCTGAAAATTGAAGTGTTAAGATCAGAATAAACTCAAATCATCTCCAGTCCATAGAGACATCTCCTGAGCACTCATGTGGTTCAAGGTGATGAAGCAAACACCTGGTGCTGATACTGATGACATAAAGAGGGGAAAGTGGTTTCCATGGGCACTGGTCAACAATAGTCAAAATGCACTGATTGGATCTTGATTATTTAACTGAATAATTTCATAACAAGTGAGGGTGTGACTAGGTCTGTTGGTAGGTGTCTATTAATGAGACTAACTGATAAATATTTAAAAGTTGTCCTTACTACTAGTTCATGGTAATTTTCTGTTAAAGAAAAAATTTATTTTATTCATATTTTGACAACCTATTATTGAAATGATTTGCTGTATATTGGAACAAACACAAACATTAGATTCACTACCTGTATGAAAATCTATGTTCATAAGATTCAAAGGAAATTTTCCAGGGCACAAAAGATATCTGAAGACTTTCATGCTCCTTACTTTGTAGTCACTGATGCTGCTCATGGCGATGTAAGGAGTGAGACTGGCAGCCAACGGTATCCAGAAGAATGCGCTGTTCAAGTGTTCATGCTCGTAAATCATATGCTCCTAAAGTGATACAGACATGATGAGCAGATAGAAACCAGGCCTCTGACTCGTTTACATGGTCTTCACCATATCATCTGGATAAAGGAACTGAGATAGCCCCTCAAAGTCCTTCCCAAGGTCCTGTTTGTAGCATGAAGCTCAAAGATCTGACTCAGAGATTACAGCGTTCCCCATATCAATTACATGTATATCTGTATATTTAATTATATCTCTTCCTACACATACGCACGCATACAAAACTGATTGAAGAATACATATTCTTGGACCACTGATGGAGAAGAAGTTTTTTCCTACTCTTAGAAACTTGTGCTAAAGCAGTTCAGTTCAACATTTTTACAGAGTCATTCTTCTGCTTCCAGATAATGTTAAAGTATCAAATTTAAATGTTTTCATGGGACTCTCAGATAGAAAGTAATAAGTACATGAATGTTAGAAAATAATTCCCCTGAAAGCCTCCTCCCTGAGGACAAGCTTTCAGGGTACCAGAAAGTTCCATGTGACCTTCCAAAGGAGAGGAACCAGAAGGGGGTAGTACTACACAGCTATGGTGCCTATGAACTAAAAGAATGGCCAACATGGCACCATATTCCTAAGGGTGCAATAGTGCCACTCTTATCTTGTTGATAGCAAACAGCTGTTCAATTGGACTGAAGGGCCTGATCAACAAGAGGGAAATTGTTCCTGGTACAGCAAACCTAGCCAACTACCCAGGGTTAGTTAATTCAGGGATCTTAAAGAAGAACCTACGACCACCACTTTACTAAGCTAGCATAATTTCTGACCACATTCTAAATTTATCAATGTATAAATTCAAGGTCATCTGAGCTAGTAGCTAGCAATTTTTTGTAGCTAAGATTACTTATTTATGTCATTAACTTTTTGAGACAAAGTCTCATGGTATAGCCTGACTGACATCAAATCAATGAGCCCCTGCGTTTGCCTTCTGAGTGCCGAGATTAAATGCTTGTGGCACCATGCCCAACAAGACACTTAAAAAAAACTTGAAACAAACAAACAAAAAACAAACCCATGGTCATCTTAGAGGGAAAAGGAAAGCAGGTGTTTAGGGTTTAGCAACTCTCCCTTTTCTAATCCAACATGTCAGACTTTTGTAAAGGAAATGAAGTCACCATCTTCTCTCACCTTTGTCTTATACCACAAGTTAACACAGCAACATTATTCCTTTTTTTTCTTTTATTGTGACCTCAAAATTAAGTGACCCCAAAAATTCTATCAGGGAATGCCTGCAGCGTAATATGGCTGGATACAAGAGGAACTAAAAAAAAATTGGTAGCCCTCCTATACACCAATGATAAATGAGCTGAAAAAGAAATCAGGGAAATATCACCCTTTACAAAAGCCACAAATAACATAAAATATCTTGGGGTAACTCTAACCAAACAAGTGAAAGACCTATATAACAATAACTTTAAGTCTCTGAAAAAAGAAATTGAAGAAGATACCAGAAAATGGAAAGATCTTCCATGTTCTTGAATAGGTAGATCAACATAGTAAAAATGGCAATCTAACAAAACAATATACAGATTCAATGCAATCCCCATCAAAATTCTTCACAGATCTCAGAAGAATAATATTCAACTTCATATGGAAAAACAAAAGAAACCCAGGATAGTCAAAACAATCCTGTATAATAAAGGAACCTCCAGAGGCATCACCATCCCTGACTTCAAGTTATGCTGTAGAGCTGCAGTAATAAGAACAGCTTGGTTCTGGCATAAAACAGACACATGGATTAATGGAATCAAATTGAAGACCCTGACATTAATTCACACACCTAGGAACACCTGATTTTTTTTAACCAAAATTGTACAATGGAAAAACGAAAGCATCTTCAACAAATGCTGCTTGCATAACTGGATGTAGACATGTAGAAGAATACTAATAGATCACCATACACAAAAAATTTCAAGTCCAAGTGGATCAAAGACCTTAAAATAAACCCAGTTACATTGAATCGAAGAGAAAGTAGGAAGTAGCCTTAAACACATGGGCACAAGAGACTACTTCCTGAACATAACACTAATAGCACAGACACTGAGAGCAACAATAAATAAATGGGATCTCCTGAAATTGAAAAGCTTCTGTAAGGCAAAGGACATGGTAAACAAGACAAAATGGCCACCTACAGGATGAGAAAAGATCATCACCAACCCCAAATCAGATAGAGGACTGATCTCCAAAATACTTAAAGAACTCAAGAAACTGGGCATCAAAATACCAAACAATCCAATTTAAAAAAGGGGTACATGTCTAAACAGAAAATTTTCAACAGAAGAAACTCAAATGGCTGAAAGACATTTATGGAATTTCTCAACATCTTGAGCCATCAGGGAAATGCTGATTAAAACGACTCTGAGATATCATCTTACATCTGTCAGAATGCCTAAGATCAAAAACACTGATGCTTATTCTTGAAAGGGTATGGAGTAAGGTGAACACTCCTCTACTGCTGCTGAGAGCGCAAACTTGTCCAGTCACTTTGGAAATCAATCAGTATGGCAGTTTCTCAGAAAATTGGGAATCAATCTACCTCAAGACCAAGTGATACCACTCTTAGGTATATACCAAAGAATGCATATTCATACCACAAGCACATTTGCTCAGCTATGTTTATAGCAGCATTACTCAAATTAGCCAGAACCTGGAAACAACCTAGATGCCCCCCTCACCTGAAGAACTGATAAAGAAAATGTGGTACATTTACACAATGGAGTACTACTCAGTGATAGCTTGAAATTTGCAGGCAAATGGATGGAACCAGAAAAAAAAAACCATCTTGAGTCAGGTACTCTAGACCCAGAAAGAGAAACACAGTATATACTCACTCATAAGTGGATATTAGATGTAAAGGAAAGAAAAACCAGCGTATAATACACGACCCCAGAGAAGCTAGGTAACAAGGAGGACCCTAGGAGAGATGTGCATGGATGCCCCTGGAAAACAGAAATAGATAAGATCTCCTGGGTAAATTGGGAGTGTTGGGGAATGGGAAAGGGTGAAGTGGGGGGGGGGAGGAGAACATGAGGGAACAGAATGGTTGAGTTGGGGGAGGAACAGGGAGGGAGGGGAAGGAAAGAGATATCTTGGTAGAGTGAGCCATTATGGGATCTGGTAGAAATCTGGTGCTGGAGAATCTCCCAGGAATCCACCAGGATGACCCCAGCTAAGACTCCTAGCAATGGTGGAGAGGGTGCCTGAACTGGTCTGGTCTTCCTCTGTAGTCAGACTGATGACCACCCTAATTGTCATCATAGAACCTTCATCCAGTAACTGATGAAAGCGGATGCTGAGATCCACAGCTAAGCACTGTGTCAAGCTCCAGGAGTTTAGTTCAAGAGAGGGAGGAGGGATTATATGAGCAACGGGGTCAAGATCATGATGGGAAACCCACAGAGACAGCTGACCTGAGCTAGTGGGAGCTCACTGACTCTGGACTGACAGCTGGGAACCTGCATAGGACCGAACTAGGATCTCTGAATGTGGGGGACAGTTGTGTGACTGGGGCAGTCTGTGGAGCCACTGGCAGTGGGACCAAAATTTATCCCTGGTGCATGAATTGACTTTTTGGAGCCCGGTTCCCCATTGAGCGATACCTTGCTCAGTAGAGATATGGGATGGGGGAGCTTGGTCCTGCCTCAACTTGATATGGCAGACTTTGTAGACTACCTATGGGAGGCCTTACCCTTTCTGAGGAGTGGATAGGGGGTTGGGTGGTGGGAAGATGGGGAAGTGGGAAGAGGGGAGGGAGGGGGAACTGTGCTTGGTATGTAAAATGAAAATAAAATCTTTTAAATAAATTTTTTTAAAAAAAGAAATAGATTCTTTTCTCATACAATATGTTCTGATTATAGTTTCCCCTCCCTCTACTTCTCCCAGTTTCTCCCACCACCCCACCCCCCATATTCACTCCCTCTCTGTCTCTCCTTAGGAAAGAACAGGCTTAAAAGAGGTAACCATCAAACATTGAAAAATAAAATATAATGAGATGAAGCAAAAACTATCATACCAAAGTTGCACAAGGCAAATCAACAGGGAGAAAGGAAGTCCAAAAGCAGGCATATTCTTAATAACAAAAGGTGATTTTAACAATAGAATATAATCATAGTATCATTTTCTAAGGCAAAAGAAATTCAACACAGCAAGGTAAAATGGATGAGCCAACTATGACCCTTTCCCCAATCTAGATACTGTTAAAGGATGGAAGTACTCATGGACAACATATTTTAAATAAGAAAATCAAATAATGTGGTATTTGATGTCACTGAAGAGCTACTTTGATGTATGATAAAGATATTATAGTTGTTCATAAATGGTTCTTTTAAAAAAATTAGTGTGTGTGTGTGTGTGTGTGTGTGTACATGCGTGCACACGCGCACACACAGAAAACAACTTTCAAGAGTCAGTTCTCTTCTTCTGCCATGTGGGTCCCAGGGGCTTGAACTCAGAACATCATAACTCGGCAGCAAGCACCTTTACCAACTGAGCTATCTGCTCAACCACATTCTTCCCTTTAAGAGATATACAATAAAATATTTGTAGATAAAATGATATGATTTTAAGTTTAATTCAAATACTGTTAAGGCTATGAATTTGCAATAATGAAGTTGGCTTATAAATGTGGGAGGTTATTAAATTCTCTATTAAAGTGTTTGAAATTTTATATAATACATAACCTATAAAATAACCAAGAGCTACTTCCATGCTCCCACTTATAATCATCCAAATCTAGTCAAAGGTGAAAGTTCTATACTGAAAGCTTCTTTTAATGCATCTCTAAGCAAAATAGTATTACCAGCAATAATGATCATAACTTTAATTTATTGAGCAAATTACTGACCTATTCATGCCTCATTGCTGGTCCTTATACTACCTTGACCAAGTCAGCTAGTTGCACACTTACCACAGTTACTTCAGTAGAAACTTCAGTGGTAACATTTTATCTGTACATTTTGATAATTAGTGTATTAAAGACTACAAAATCAATTGTTTTTTGCCATGAGGGATGAGTCCACCCACTGTGACGGTGGGGCCTATCTAATGGGAACTCACCAAGTCCAGCTGGACTGGGACTGATGGAGCATGTGATCAAACCAGACTCTCTGAACATGGCTGACAAGGAGGGCTGACTGAGAAGCCAAGGACAATGGCACTGGGTTTTGATTCTACTGCACGTACTGGCTTTGTGGGAGCCTAGTCTGTTTGGATGCTCACCTTCCTAGACCTGGATGGAGCGGGGAGGACCTTGGACTTCCCACAGGGCAGGGAACCCTGATTGTTCTTTGGACTGGAGAGAGAGGGGGAGTGGGAGTGGGAGAGGGGGAGGGAAATGGGAGGAGGTGAAAATTTGTAATAATAATAATGAGAATTATGAAAAAGGAAAAAAACACCTATAAAATTAGGCAATAATGAATAGAATATGCAAGTGTACACACACATGCGCGCGCACACACATACACTAAATTACTTAATTAAAATTACTAAATTAAAAGGAAAACAAAAATTTCAAAAATAAATAACAAACATTTCTATATAAGAAACTTACCAATTACATTAAACATCTGAAAATTAAATATTAGAAGATGTAATCACAGTATGATGACCTCTGCCCCAGGACTTGGCTGGCAGAGGCAGAAAGACCACAAGTTCAATGGATACATGAGACCCTGCCTAAAGTTAATTGGCAAACAAACAATAGAACACTGTTAACTGTATTAATTAATTTTTGTGTCAGTTCTGTTGGGCAGCAGTGCAAGGCAATTGGGTAAATTTTTGTTGGTGGTTCTCCGAGAGCAGTTTTGGATGACATTAACATGGAAATCAGTGTGAGAAAATTACCCTCTATAATGTGAATGGGTTTCATCTATTTCAGGTGGAGACTATAACAGAATAAAGCTTGATGCCGATGCAGAGATAAACATGTGAATGTGTATGTATGTATTCACATATTCACATATTCACATGTATTCACACACTCAAATTGCTATTGAGGTGTGTTGACTCAATTTGCATTAAAAAACTTTTATGGTAGATTTATTGTCACATAAAATGTATTTAAATTTATGTATTTTCTTTTTATAAATAAATAAATATTTTAAAATAAAAAAAACGAAAGATGCATAGTCAAACATTGAAAACTTCTGCTATCAATTAAATCCCACTATCAAGGGCTGCAGAGGGCTCCACTTCTTGCTGTCTCACTGCCCTGGAACCATACTTTTTGTACTGTTTCATAGTCATAGCTGAGTCATGCAGGAATATATGTTGTTATTTATGTATAAAATATAAGACCATTGAGTTCATAAAAATTGATACAATGCCATTTCTTGCATTACAAGGATTTTATTGAAAACATCCAAGGTCTTTATATACTTACTTCAACAAACGTGCTTCTGTCTGTCTGGATGCGTTCTGAAGAATTAAAGATTCCAAGCAGCCCATTGCTAATAATATCCACGAGGACTGGAAAGCAGTTTAGTCTTTTGGTATTACACGCTATTGAAAATCTGAGATCCTAAAATATAATGAATATTTCTTAATTCTCAGAAAGCAGCTATAAAGCTTAATGACATACTATGTTAGAAAAGCATCGATATCACCGATAATGTAGCAAGCCAAGGGCAGGAAAACAACATTCCCACTGCCTATTACTATTAAGTTCCCAATATACTTAAGGGATTTATTACTTTGATATGGATTTCTACACCACTACCCCCTAACATCAGCCACACAACTATTTGTGCCCAGAATCTCACAAAATTAAATAAAGTGATTTTTAATAGCAATAGTGGCATGAACGTTACGGGACTACCAACCACTCTGGTTGGATTTAAGGCCCACTCCATGAGATGGAGTGCTGACCTTGTACTGTTATCAGGAATAAGAACCTGTGGCTAGACAGGCAACAGGTCCTAGAAAGGAACCTACTATTATTATTCTGCCAAATCAGAGTTTCTCAACCTGTAGTTCATGACCCCTTTGGGTGTCGCATGTCAGATATCCTGCATAGTAGATATTTACATAACAATTCATAACAGTAGCAAAATTACAGCTATGAAATGGCAACAAATTAATTTTATAGTTGAGGGACACCACAACATGAGCTCCATAGGGTTCGGAAGGTTGAGAACCACAGTGCTAAATGAACAAATGCAGTATTAAACAGACTCCTAATGACTTACTGCTATGTTAGTGCATAAATTAGTGCATCTCCTACTCCCTCATTAGGGATGCTGCTAGCAGTCGGTAGAAATTAATGGAGACCCTCAAGTGGTCAGTGTGCAGAAAATAAGAGATTGAGGAGTTCTTGGCCCTTAATGAGACATGTTTATTAGATGCGCTCCCCCAAAGGCTGAGGAATCTTCAAGGAAAAGGGAAAAGAAAGATTTTAAGAGCTGAGGTGAAAGATTACTGGTGTGGAAGGTCCTTTTGTCTATGTGTCGCTTTTATTGGTTAACGAACAAAGAAACTGGCTTGGCCTATAGCATGGGAGGAGGAAGGTGGAGTCAGAAAGAAGCCATGGAGCCGCTGGAGACAGACGCTAGGAATTTTACCCGGTAAACCACAGCCATGTAGCAATATACAAATTAATAGAAATGAGTTAAATTAATATAAGAGTTTGCCAATAAGAAGCTAAAACGAATGGGCCAGGTAGTGATTTTATTAATACAACTTCTGTGTGATTATTTTGGGTTGAAACTAGCTGGGAGGCCTGGAACCAACAAGCAGCCTCCCTCCAACAGATTACTATGAGGAAAGGGTATTTTCTGAACACAACAGGTTGATTACACACATGAGCTCACAGTTGTGACAACATGCTCAAGGTCTGTGAAGACTCAAGCCAGAAGGAATCCCAGCATGGTGTGGGAGAGGTAGGCACAAAGTTCCACTCCTAGTTGAAGAGCTATTGGCATTTGATAGCTTCTGGGACAGGAAAAATCAGTTTTCTTGAAGGATGTGTTGTCTAGTAAGTAAATTACATTTTAAGACAGTCCTACACTCAAGAGTAGCTGGGCAGTTCACATTGAACCTGATGGATGGTTGAAAGATAGATAGATAGATAGATAGATAGATAGATAGATAGATAGATAGATAGATAGATAGATAGATGGATGGGCGGATGGATAGATGGATGGATGAAATTCTCAAAGAATTATTAAATAGTTTTAAAACCTTCAAGATCTAGGCAAGTAATATAAATGAATGAGCAGTATGGAGATGCAGCAGACTGCAGATCCAAGGCTAAATCTAAGCTGAGCAGTTGTTCTCAGCTCCATCAAGAATACAATTTAAAATACTTAATGAGGCAGAAATTAATCGATACAATTTTTAAATTATTGTTAAAGCCCTTGGTAGTTATATTGGAGATAGCAAGTAAATAAGCATTGCTCAGCTTCTCCTATGAAAGACGGGAAACATCCTGTTTATATCAAGTCAGTTCATTTGAGCTATTCAAATTGCCCCTCACAGTCCGCCTTTGGTGAGACACAGCCATCAGAGTCTAGCATACCTTTTCGTCACCCGACACAGTGATAGCGCCATTGTATAGTACCTCTTCTGTGCCATTTCCGGTTCCCAGGACATCTATGTCTACTGCTATGCTCTGCTGTCTAAGTGAATGGACAAAGTTATCGATGCTGGAACCTACCAAAGAAAGCAAAGATAAGTCAGGTAGCAAAGAAAGCAACAAAAAATGAAACATGACTCAAAGCATGTCATTATTGCTTGCAGGTGTCCTTAGGAGGCCGAATTAGAGTTGAGTGCAAAAAAACCACTATTTAAATCAGGTATATAATAAAGATCCTCTACGCACGGCCTAAAATGTATTAATATTTCTAGTATTGTGTAATGTCTAGGAGTGTAATTCGGTAGTAGACCACTTCCTAGAATGAACGAGATTCTGGGTTCAATGCCCAGCACCACAAATTAGCAATGAAAAACAAAACAACTAACCAACCAGTAGTGTGACCTTTGATGCTATGAGATTTGATCTTCTTATGAATTTGGAGCATTTTGTTTTCACCGCCCAGCAACATAGGGAATTATAAAATGATACAGGAAGATCTCAAAGACCAGTAAGTGATTTGGTTTTCTAAGGCCTCTTTGATTGTTTTGGCAAAACCCTTAGAGGTCAAGTAAACTTCAAAAAAAAAGTATTCTAAAACAAACTAAATTGTGGTTTTTATTTTCTAATTAATTTTCTGTTGGGGTCTTATAAATGATTTTAATACACGGAAATAATTCTTTTCCTTATGTTTTATGTTTTCCAGACAATCTCCCACCAAACAAAAAACTGTGTTTGGATGTTATGACTTACCTGTTTTATTGATGACCAGTAAGTGGGTCAGAGGATCCTGAGGGGGCTGTCCTGGGGCAAGGAAATACATACTTGGAGACAGGCCCCATGAGTAATTCTCATGCTGTAGCTCATAGATTAGGTATCCCAAAACTTGGGGAAGAAAGCTAATGCCAAAAAGCAGTAGCCTATGTGGAAGAAAGTAAATATTAAATAGCAAGAATTAATAATCTGTAGCAACTTTTGGGCAGCGCTAGGTTTTAGTAGATAATGGATAGGGATAAAACATGGGCATGGGGACATTCAAATCCTGATCCTTCCTCCTCCTTCTTTCTAAAATGAAAGGGTACAGCTTTGACCTTTCTCTGAGTACCTACTCCTGCTTTTGACATTTTCTTTGGGCCTTCCATCTCTGATTTGTTTTAAACAGGTCCTGGCATAGTTCAGGAGGGCTTTGAATTCGTTATGTAACTGAGAATGTTCTAGAATTTCGGACGCTCCTACTTCCACTTCTTGAGTACTGGGAACACAGGCATACTAAAATCTCCTGTGAGACCTGATACTCTGAAATGACTGGAAGAAAAAAGCAGTGGGGACAAATGTCCGGCACTGCCAGCTTGTCTAAGCACTCAGGTCTGGGGAGATAGAAAGCCTACGTGGAAAGCATATTCCTGGTGGTTAACTAAACTGGCATAGCAGGAAAAACCATTCACACCTGGAGACAAAGGCAGCTCTCAGCCTAATCAGAGAAGACCCTTCTTACAATGAGTAATGGAGAGACTCGTGGCTGCCTAAGATATAGAAAATAAGCAGAGGATGGGAACGTAGCCCCAAACAAGTCACTGAGAGCACACCCTCTAATGCCCAGGAAGCATTGCAGAGGGAGTGGAAGTACGCAAGAGCCAGGAGATAGGGTGAACCTGTATGAAACTTAGGGTACTGGGATATGACCTTAAATGGAACTGTGGAAATTCAAGAGCACCCTGGCCTTGAATAGGAACCTACTTGGCTGGGAAGCAGTACAGATTTCCTCTTTATAAGTTCCTCATTTTGGGCATTCCATTACAGCAATAAAAAGATAATACAATGGCTTATGTCTGATTTATTTTAATGTATGTGCAAACATTAAACACCAGGACTACGTGTAGGCACGCTTGCAAATATTTGAGTAAAGAAGGCTCCTGAGAGTAGAGGCAGGTTTTTGCCAGGAGGCACCACTTACCAATTAGGTGGAAGTTGCAGGGGTTTGGCCTTTACAACAGGTTCTAGATGACTTTGAGAAGTTAAAAAAGAGGCACAGAGTCTCAGTGCCCAACTTGTTGGCAGGAACACCGACAGTAATGGACTTTTCGGGCTGCTGATTTCTCCTACGAATTTCAGTTTCCAATCCATATAGTAGTGCAAGCAAATTCCTTAAAATCAACATCTATCTATCTATCTATCTATCTATCTATCTATCTATCTATCTATCTATCTATCTATCTATCTTATATCTATCTATCTATCTATCATTTATCTATCTAGTGCAAGTAAACTATCTATTTATCTATCTATCGCAAGTAAATTCCTCTATCTATCTATCTATCTATCTATCTATCTATCTATCTATCTATCTATCATCTATCGTAAATTCCTTAAAATCAACATCCATCCATCTATCTATCTATTGTAAATTCCTTAAAATCAACCCCTATCTATCTATCTATCTATCTATCTATCTATCTATCTATCTATCATCTATCCATCTATCTAGTACAAATAAATTCCTTAAAATCAACCTCTATGTATGTATGTATGCATTCATGCATCTATCTATCTATCTATCTATCTATCTATCTATCTATCTATCTATCTATCTATCTATCTATCTATCTTATATCTATCTATCTATCTATCTATCTATCTATCTATCTATCTATCTATCTATCTGTCTGTCTATCTATCTATCATCTATCTACCTATCATCATCTATCTACCTACCTACCTACCTATCTGTACATTTATTCATCTGAATATCATCTCCCTCTCTCCCTCTGTGTATCTCCCTACCTCATACTATGGAAAATGTTAAGAGATTTTGGTGTCTGGGGAAAGCAGAGAATGAGGTCTTTGGTAAGGACAGAATCTGTGTGCAAATACAATCACCCTAAACTTTACTTATTTTTATTTCATATCCACAAGGGTAGGTTTTTATGAAACATTTAGAAGACTTACACAATTGCTGAAGTTTATTTTATCTACTTTTTGCACTGTGCTCTCAACCCATGGAAGACTCACACAGTCATCAGGCTTTTCCTTTCTCTCTTGAGCTTGAGGAAGCGAACCTTGGCAACAGCACAGAGCTGCTGCCTCCACAGCGCCATGCCACTCTTCATGTCTCCCGATGAATCTCGGGAGGACACCATTTGCTCCAGCTCAGCAAGGCTTCCCATGGCTTCCGCCCCTTCACTTTCTAAGTGCCCACTGCTTCCAATATCTGAAACATAAGATCAAACATTTGGAAGATGCCAGTTTATTTATGCATTGCTTAACCTTTCCCACAGCCATTTGCTCACTGAGAAGTTTCAGCATTAATGTTGGGAGCAAATACGCAATCGAATTCATGACTATATTAAAGCAAATACTGATCAAATGGGAGAAAATTAAAACGATTTGAGCAGTAAATAAAAAATTGCAATTTTTTTAAAAAGGCACATGCAGCTTTCTAAGACATATTCTAGGAAATCCATGAAAATTAATCCATGCAAAAGTGTTCTTGTTATACCTTGTTACAGTCTTGTTACCACCTTTATATTTCTGGCTAAAATAACAAAGATAATACATATAGAAACCTCTCCTTCCTTCAAGAACACAAAGATGGTAGATATGACAATTTTGATACAGCCACTTTACAAAAACCTAGATAAAACTTGGCTTCTTTTTATTAGAAACCTGGAGAAAAAAATGAAATTTCTAGAAAATTATAAAACATGTACAAGTTAAGTAAGGGTAAAAGACAGTAACACATCTCTTGCCTATCATGATACTGAAAAATAAAAGTGCATGGCTGAGTGTAGAAGTACCTGCTTTTCTCTCCAGCACTTTGTAGGCAGAATCAAATAGATCTCTGCGAGTTCAAAGCCAGCTTGATCTCCAAGCAGTCAGAGCTACTCCATGAAACCGTCTCAAAAATGAATGAATTTATTTTTCAGCGTAATTTTCCATTCCCCACAGCCTTTTATATTCAGGTAATAGGGCACCTCATATTTATTGTCTATTCTATGAGGACCTAGTGTCCTAGTAGTGTGGTACACTGCCATCTCCTCTAAGTCTGTATCTCTTCTCTACTTTTTCCCAAGGCTAGTACCAACAAAGCCCCCTTCCCTTCTCCATCTTCTCCCCGCCTCTTACCTGATTCGTCAGTCACTGACTTCCCTTCTAATTTCAGGAACACCTCATTCAGAGTTGTCATGGAAACACCATAATTCTCAATGCCTTGGTTAGAACACCTATCAAGTTCCCTGTAAAGGTCTAAAAGTAGGCACAAAGTAGATTACAGTATAAATTATAATGAAGCAGTTAATAATACCCTTCAGAGCAAGAAAATATTAATAATAATTTATGCGACTTTTATCATAAACATATTAATGTTCACTTAAATTATAAAACATAACTATAGAATATATTCATTTTCATGGTTCCTTCAGCATCAAAATATAACATAAACCTTTATGTTTCCATACTCAGAAAACTACACAGGTTTTCAAAAATTGATGTATTTAAAACCTTTTCATTCCAGAGGCTGAAGAGATGATTCAGTGCCTAAGAGTACATGCTATTCTTGTACTGTTCCCAGCACCCACATGACAGCTCACAGACACCTGCAACCCCAGGTCTGGGGGATCTGATGCCCTCTTCTGACTTCCAGGGACATCATGTGTGCACACGGTACACAGGTGTACATGTAGGTAACTCACTTGTACACATCAAAATATTAAGTAGTTTAAATTTCAAAATTTTAGGTGTGTGTGTGTGTGTGTGTTACCATGAATTCCAGAGGAGCTATAGATAGTTGTGACCTGCTTGAAATAGGTGCTAGGAAGTGAACTTAGGGCCCCTGGAAAATAACAAGCACTCCTAACTACTGAGCCATCTCTCCAACCCCTTTCATCCTATTTTAAATTCTCTTATGGGAGCGTGGTGGGGGGGGGGTCTAAGCTATGATTAAAGATGAGTATCTGGAGAACAAAACGTTTTTATTTTAGGTAAAGATTAGTTAAAAAACTATAATAACTGTCTTAGTTAGGGTTTCTATTGCTGTGAAGAGACACCAAGGTCACAGCAACTCTTATGAAGGAAAAAAATTAATTGGGGTGGCTTACATTTTCAGATGTTTAGTCCATTGTCTTTGTGGGGTGACATGGTGACACACAGGCAGGCATGGTGCTGAAGAAGTAGCTGAGAGTCTGTTGCAGGCAACAGAAAGTGATCTCCAACACTGGGCATTGCCTGAGCATATATGAGGCCTCAAAGCCCACCTCCACAGTGACACACTTCCTGCAACAAGGCTACACCTACTCCAACAAAGCCATATCTGCTAGCAGTGCCACACCTGTTGGGGGCCATTTTCTTTCCAATTGCCACGGTAACAAATGCAAAATCACTGATACTTACAGAGATAAGTAATTTCCATGGACTCATGTGAAAAATACAAATTAAAGACAGGACAAAGTAGACAAAGTACATGTCTGCCTTTCTGCTCTCCCTGGAAGACATTCTGCTCCTGTATTCATATTCTCTCTCTCTCTCTCTCTCTCTCTCTCTCTCTCTCTCTCTCTCTCTCTCTTTCTCTCTTTCTCTCTTTCTCTCTCTCTCTCTTATCCCCTCTTTATCTCTCCTTTCCTCACTTCCTTCCTTCCTCCTTTCCCTTCTAAGCCTACTATAAGAATTACTCAGAAATGCTGACATAAGGTAGATCCATGTGAGGGATTGGGAGGCCATTTTAAGAATTTGTAAATGATGTTGGAAATTGAAGCTATCCTAATTATATGCTAAAAAAAAAGATAAGTGTTCCTTCTTTCTTAAGTCCACCCTTCAAACATTTTCTAAATCAGTGGTTCTCAACCTGTGGGTCTCAACCCCCTGGGGATTGAATATCAGGTATCCTGCATATTAGATATTTACATCATAGTTTATAACAGTAGCAAAATGACAGTTATGAAGTAACAATGGAAATAATGTTATGGTTTGGGGTCACCACAACATGAGGAACTGTATTAAAAGGTCATAGCATTAGGAAGGTTGAGAACCACTGGTCTAAATGATTCGGCACTTTGCAACACATTTTAAAAGATAGTCGAGTAAGCCATTGTTGTTCAACCTTCATAAAGATTTCTGTCTTCAGGAGGATATGATGTGGTATTTCCCTGTGTATGCTGCAAATATGTTTTATATTTCCATTGGTTAATAATGAATCTACTTTGGTCTATGGCAGGGCAGATTAGGGAAAGGCAGGAGATACAAGCAGAGATATAGGAAAAAATAAGGCAGAGTCAGAAGGATGCCATGTAGCTGCCCAAGAAGCAAAATGTGAGGTAACGAACCATGAGTCTTGTGGTAAAATATAAAGGAATGGAAATGGGTTAGTTTAAGATGTAGAGCTAGTCAATAAGAAGTCTGAGCTAATAGGCCAAAGAGTATGTTATTAATATTAAGCCTCAGAGTGCTTATTTTATAAGCAGCTGTGAGTGAGTGGGGCCTGATGGGTGGAGAGAAACCTGTGCAGGGGGACCAGAGAGATGGAGAATGTTTATAGTTACATCTGGAACCCAAATGTTTGGGGCTATCCCATGTGGCTTGCTATCCACTTCAGGTCCAGGTGCTTGTACACTCTCTCTGGGTCAGGAGGAACATAGCTGAGCACGCACGCTCATGGCTCAGCTTGAGGTGGCTGGGATCAGGTTTGCTAGGTGTGCAGGGGCAAGAGAACATGGCAGATTTCTGCTGCCATACACAGAGACATTTCCAGGCTGCATAACATGCTGTATAGCAGATTTAGCTTTTACTCAGACAAAAATTTTTTAAAAAGGTTTATGTGCTGCATGGTGCTTCCCAGAGTTGAGTGTGAGCACAGCTCACACCCAGCAGTCCCAGAGCAGGTGGTAAATGTGCCTCCACCATACTGAAATGCTGAGAGAGGTGGAGCCAGCAGCTGGGCCTCCACGATCACACATTTTTTACCATTTTAAAAAATGCTCCTTGTCAAAAAAGGATTTCAGATATACAATAGGACAAATTCAGACACAAAAGACCTCTAAACAAGAAATAGTGTGTATAATAAACGTGCATAGGCTTGGAAAAGAGAAAAGAAAGAGTAGAAATAGTCATAGTTTAAAATAATGTTTTAAAAATACTTAAAAAGAAATAGAATAATATATATGTTAGGCCAAGTAAAGATGGAAAACACACAGAGAGTCTGGATTGTATATATTATTGCATTTTCTTTTATTTTTTTTGACTACAGAGACATTTGATTCTGGGGGCTTCTAAGCTAAACCAGCATATATATTTTAAAAGTATCTTAACTTCAAAATTTGAGTCTATGTATATGTTACTTTGAAAAAAGAGGTTCTTCTTTTGTTTCCATGGAAGATGGGAATCTTTGGATTTCTTCCAGAATAATGTGGTTTGATGGAACAAGACTCCCTGAGAAGTCTTTGTGAACCTGAAAAATAAATACTTTGTACAACAAAAATCAGGAAGCAGTTTGGAGAAAACTATGCCAAAATTCTCAAAATGATGTATTTCAATTAGATAGATAATCCATAACACTTCAAAGACCTACAGGATATGGCATTTAAAATGTTTTAAGAATTTAGACTTTTCTTGACTGTGAGGCATGTCTGCTTCTGGCAGCACAAATTACTTCAGAGAGGTTGATGGACACTGGAGAAACTCATTATGGAATTTGCCTTCAATGTGACAAGGCTAGCCATTTCAGCAAGAAACTGCTCTTGCTTGAACTTCTTGATGGTATGCTATATAAACTGGACATGCAGGACCCACAGAAAAATGACTATAGAACTTGCCTAAAGAAGGTAAGACAGTCCTTCAGGGTTCCTGCTTCATCAAAGAGTCTGCCATACATTCTGCAGGACACAGAAAAAAGTGACTGACAAACTGCCAATATAGGTGGAACTGCCTTTGAAATTTCGTGCTTCATGGAAAAGTCTGCTGGGTACTATGGGCCTGTAGGCCGAAGATGGATGCCCCAACATTACAGAACTTTGAGTGACTGTCTAGGCAGCAAGATGTTATAAGAGGAGGCCACTAGTTAGTTCCTGGCCACTTAGCCCCAAAATAATGACACAAAAATTTTATTATTTAAATCGCCGCTTGGCACATTAGCTCTAGCTTCTTATTGGCTAACTCTTACATATTAATTTAACCCATTTCTATTAATCTGTATATTGCCATTTGGCTATGGCTTACCTGCTATAGTTCTCGCTGGCTCTGGTGGGGCTACATGTCTTCTCCCTGACTCTGCTTCCTTTCTCCCAGCACTCTGTTTAGTTTTCCCCACCTAGCTCTGTTCCCCTATAGCTTTGCTATAGGCCCAAAGCAGTTCCTTTATTAACCAATGATATTTGGAGCATATAGAGGGGAATCCCACATCAAGATGCCTCTGTCAATTCTAGAGTTTTGGAAGTTACTTACAATGCACTTCCTGTTAACTTAGGTAATAATATATCCTTCTAGGATCTTTGATGGAGTTGAAGATTAGATACTTATAACTTTCCTTAGATATGATAAAAATAAATTAGATATGAAACTTTAGACTCACAGAAAATATTGTAACTGTCACTCTTACTTGATACCTGTTATGTGTAATTTTACTATGTTAAAGTTAAAACTTCCCTTTTTATTTAGACAGAAAATGGCAGATGATGTAGGATTCCCCTCTGTATGCTATGAATATGTTTTATTATCATTGGTTAATAAAAAAACTACTTTGGCCTATGGCAGAGCAGAATATAGCAAAGTGGAAATCTAAGCAGAGATAGAGGAAAAAAGAAGGCAGAGTCAGAGGAACGCCATATAGCCGCCCAAGAAGCAAGATGTGAGGTAACAAACCACAAGCCTTGTGGTAAAATATAAAATCATAGAAGTTGGTTCATTTAAGATGTAAGAGTTAGTCAAAAAAAGCCTGAGCTAATAGGCCAAGTAGTATACTTGGAATTAATATTAAGCCTCGGAGTGGTTATTTTATAAGCAGCTGCGAGAACTCGCTATAGGACCTAATAGGTGGAGAGAAACCTGTGCAGGGGGACCAGGGAGATAGAGAATATTTGTAGCTACAATGATATGTATCTCGAGGACATTGTATGTGCATCTAATACTAAATTAGATGTCCCTGTCCCTGCTTCCAAGATGAGTTCATTTCTTCCCTTTTTAGTATACAAAATTTCATTTATTCTTTGAGAATTTCATATGTGAACACAGCATATTTTGATCATATTCTCTCCTCAGCCCCCCCCCCCCATCCTCTCCTAACTACATGTGGTACACTTATTGTGTTTGTTGTTGTGACTAAATGATCCTTAAAAGAAATGATTCTTAAAATGAAGAATGCTGCCATTTCTGATCTTCCGATGGGAGGATGGGTCATGATTTAAAATGACAGCATTCACTCTTTTCATCTGATGTTCACAAGTCCTGTTAACTCAAAGCTAGAGAAACACCACAGTCACCATAACTTTGTTTTGACATAGTCCCTTTATATGTTATAGATATTTAACAACATATTTAAAGGTTTTACATAATAATTTAATCATCAGAACAGACCCATAAAGGTATGACTGCCATTTTTTTTTATGCAAGTGAGAAATCTGAAGGGCAGAGAGTGACGTAACTTGCTCAGGATTACCTGGAAATTTGTTTGTCCTTTCCAGGGGCAAGATAAAGACGAGCCTTTCTTCACTTTGTGTGGTCACTCTGGCATCAGGGATGTGCTTTTTGACCAGTGACGTTACACTCTCTGGATCACATATTTCATTCAGATGCAAACTAATATTCAAAAAAAGTAAGACAAAGTCATTTTATCTAACACTGCCTCTAAAATCAGCTTATGTTGCCTGTTTGTCTTATCAATATTCATAAGACAAAATTGTGCAATTTACAGAGGGGAAACTAGATGCAATGATACTAATATAATCTAAACAGTCTGTACAACATAGGAGAGGAACTAGTAAAAGAAAAGGTGAGATTCATTTAAGACAATTCAAGGGCTTTCATTTGAAGGAAAGAAATAATGAAATCCTGAGAAGGGCAAAGTAACTGGAAATACCAATCAGGTCTCCACCTACTAAGAAAACCCAGTTATGAATTCTTCTTTTTCAGCTATTCATGAGCTCTGCAAACACTTAAAACCAGTAAAAGAAAGATGGAGATAATCTTGTAGTCATTAAGAATATAGTATTGACATTATATTATACAGGTCCCAGAGGCCAGGTGAGCTGGCCACCATCTCCCGAATATGAGAATTTTATCTATGAGATAAAATAATACCCAGCTCTTACATCAACCTTAACAGGCAGAATGAAGCAGTATTTATGAGATAGTGCTGGGTCTTTCATGAAGTGAACTCTTAATACATGCTAGATAGTTTTATCATTTTGTGTAAAATTTATTCAAGTAATAGATGAAGTCTTTGAGAAGAGTCTATGAAGTTTTTTATGAAATGTGGAATTTTAGAAACACCATTGTTAGTCATGTCCACTGAAATGTACCGAGGTAACTTAGCCGTACAAACATCACACATCACTGATTACATGAATCTAAATGTAATGACAAAACTGGTCTGTGCTATGAAAGTGCTGTGCGTAGCATTATCAGGTATACCAGGCAGAAGAAATTCAGCCCCTTCCCTGACATGGCTTGCAGCAGGATTGCAATGCAAAGCAAGAGGTTTTCAGGAAACATTAGGGAGAGGGAAACTGTGTTAACTCAGTTAAGTGCTTTGTGTTCTGTCAAGTGTTCATCCATTACCATTAACCAAAAAATAGGTAGTACTGTATATTTACAGATGAAGTCACTGAAGACCAAAGAAATTAATTAAACAATGAAACAGCCTCTAAGAACAGATAAAGGAACTGGAGAGAGAGCTCAGGGGTTAAGAGAACTCTTTGCTCTTACACAAGAGGTAGGCTTCGTTCTAAGCACCTCCATATGATAACTCACAATTACCTATAACTCTAGCTCCAGGTATCTAATGCTGTAATGTGGTCTATGTGAACAACCATACACATACGTGCATGCTCACACATGGCACACACATATACATGAGTAATGTTTATACAGGGTTGAGCATGATGAAGGAGGAGGTAACAGATATCCTCCCTAAGACAGAAACATGACAAATACAAAGACCTTCACAGAGACTTGTCAAGGTACCAATGAGTATGGGAGGGAAATTATTTATTCTGCTTGTAACAATGGATAATGCTGGTACTGTAGAAAGCCCTTAAATATTGGGAGGAGTGGTAGGGGGTGGGCTGGGGGACAGGCAGGGAACAGAAGGAGGGGTGGGGTGGGGAGAACTGTGGATGGAATGTAAAATGAACTTAAAAATTAAATTAAAATAGAAGAAATTTAAAAAGAAACAGTGAGGTCTATTGAATCCCCAGGATAATGTTATTTTTATTGTTTTTAAAGATTCATTTATAATAATTATGTGATTATCCAAAATGAAAGAGATGGTGCCTGTCACCAGTGGGTTCAGCATGCATCTGTACCTTAGATGATAGCCAATGCCCCATTTCTTCTTCAGGAACAGAGAAGACCCTGCACACCTCAGTCTCCCATTGGATATAAACACCTTCCTGTCTATTTGGAAATAACCAAAAGATAAATTTTAACAAAGGATGATTTTTCAGTATTCATAAATGTGAAAAATCAAAATCCATGAACCAACGGCGATTTAGAAGCATGCCACACTAGAATAGTGGCATACTCCTTCTGTGACTTTCTAGGTACTCTGGTAACGGAAATGTTTGCTTCTCCTCTGAGTAGTCCAGAAAGTTATCAAGCATTTACATATTTCAAGCCTGCTGACATCTATCCACGTGGAATAAAGCATGTTTGAGATAGTACTGCCTGTTTTACAACCTTCCCTTCTCTGTGATGGGTTACGACTGCATTCATGGGGCAAAGCCCTTCACCTGGAACACAGAGAGTCAAATGGGTAGAAGCAAGTCTCCTGTGTTGGCTGTGGCTGTCACTAGTGAGATGTGTCTATGGGGCCTGTCTGCAAGCCATCTTTAAGTCCTTCTTTCTCACTATGAAACATGAAAAACAAAACCATAGTTACCAGCCAGGATATCAGCCTCATCCATGAACTGGGTACTAAAGACAATTACTCTGTCCACTTTCCTCTCTTTCAGGAGGTTCCATATGCGATGCCTTGAAAGTGGGTCCAACCCAGCGGTTGGCTCATCCAGTAGCAAAACCTGGACAGTAGAAAATACCACAGCTTCATTTGTCCCTCTGGGGCACGATTATTCTTAAAAAAAAAAAAAAACAACAAAAAACCCACCCATTGAGGTGTCAAAGTATTGGCATTTGTGCATAAAAGTTTTCTTAAATTTATCAGATTTATTGAATATAATAGCTTCTGCATCTTCAATCTGATTTCATGAGTGGTTTTTGATCACCTTACCTGAGGGTCTCCTAAAATGGCAATCCCAAAAGTCAGTTTCCTTTTTTGTCCACCACTTAAACTCTGAGCAAGAATGTCTTGAGTATTTTCCATTTCTAAGTCCCGCAAAACTCGCTGTACCTAACAAAATAAAGAATATTTAGTCTAAAGTCTAAGATGTTTGTTCTTATTTTTTGTTGAGATCAAGTCTCCCCTCTGTAACCCAGGCTGGCTTAAACTTCAGCAATACTCCTGCCTCCGCCTCCCAAGTGCTGGGATGACAGGTATGAATCACTCTGGCTCCCTTATGTTTAAAACAGTTTTCTGTCTTCAGAAAGATCCTGTGTGCCTAACTTTATATGGCAAATGTGTACAGACAACACAAGCACATTTAATATTTTCTAAGTGATCAGTTTCACGTTCATTGTTGTGTAACAGTGGACATGTTCATTTACCTCCTGCTCTACTTCATGTGGCAGAATTCCCTTTATTTTAGCAAAAAGTCTGAGATTTTCTCTTACGGTGAGAAAACCAAATTGTATATTGGACTGCGGACAAACTCCAGTGAGCTTGACGACAGCATCAAAGTCATCCATTTCTGAAAGTGTCTGATTATAGATGGTGACAGAACCTACGCAGAGAAAATAAGGAGTTACCATTAGGGCAAGGTATAAATTATGTACATCACAAGATTTGTTCAAGCATATTTTGTCTGCTTGCAACACAGAGAGGGTAAAGTGTTTATTATGCCATGTGGGAACTGGGGTTTAGATCTTCAAAATCATATAAAACCTGAGTGTGTGTGAGTGTGGCAGCATGGACCACAGACCTAGTGTGGGGAAAGATGGGTGAAGAAAGGAAGAGCCTTTGAACTCATTGAAACCCTGAGCCTGGCCAAAACATGGAGTATAAGGTTAAGTGCAAAACCTTACTTCAAAGAATAAGGTGAAGGCAATAGGAAGAGACTTCAAACTTCCAGCATGGATGGGAGAAGGGTTCCCAATGCCCCACTTTAAGCTGAAGAGCTAATGGCTTCTGAGAGAGGCAGAGTTACTTTGTGTGTGAAGATCGGTTGTCTGTGCCCCAGAGGAGGACCACACACATGCTCATATGGGCAGTACTGCTCTGCTTGGATTTATAATTATTTTAAAGACACGAAGCATGAAGTTGGGGTGGGACTGGGAGGTGCTGAAGAGCAGGAGTGCAGAATGGATATGACCCAGATACACTGTACACGCATATGAAACTTTAAAAAGAATTTTTAAACTAAAAAAAAAATCATTTGAAACAAAGAGGTGAAGAAGTGGTTGAGAAAGGTGTTGTATCATCAGCTTCCACATGTGCTCATCCAAGCAAGCTCACCCCCACATATCCATATACTACACACACGGAGAGTGATTCGATGCTCAGAATAGCATCTAATCTAGCAGAAATACCAATTAATAATTGAACAGTTATTGTCACTTGTATAGAACACAAACAGTTTCACAAATCTGTATAATTATGTAACAATAAAGAAACTTCTAACGTTTTTCTTAGCTTCTCAAGTGACATATGAAAACATAACATAGTATCTGCTAATGGGGAAATATGTAATTCAACATGTGGGTACACTGTGCAACATTTTAAGAGAAATTCCGAATTTTTTTTTTGTCCTAGTAACACGGTGCAGCAAGTTAACCAGTGAAAAGCACAGTTTATCTGTTTGTCCTGGAGCTTGTCTTTGATAAGTGACCTCTTACCTGTGGTTGGGGGTGACAGTCCACAGAGTGTATTTATCAGTGTGGTTTTCCCAGCTCCACTGTGGCCAAGAAGAGCAGTGATCTGGCCTTCATATATGTCAAATCCCAGACCTGATGTGGTGTCAAAGAGATTACATTCAGTACATGTGTAGCCATGTTATAGGTGCCACAGTTCACAATGTCTCACCGCATAGACAAGTGTGGGTACTAATCTTCAAAGTAAAATCAATCTTAAAATTGGTCCAGCTGTCTGTAATAGCTCTTCTTCATCCCTACTGAAGTTTTACAAGTCTCTAAATCAAACAGCTATGTTAAATATAATCTTATTTATTACCTTTTAAAGCTTCTACTTTTCCATGCTTTCCTGTATATTCCTTTCTAAGATTTCTGATCCTGCAAAAAAATTAAAAATAACTGTTTTGGAGAAATTGTAGAGATTGGGGGAGGCTTGATAAAATCTGGAGGCTCTTGATTTTACACAGACACAGTCAGAAGCATCCTGGGAATTCCATGAGAGGCAGCATCTCTGACAGTTGTACCTCAACAGAATGTAAGAGGAGGAGGGAGTAGCTAGCATGTGAATACACACAGCTCTGCACACAGGTCAAGGCAGATCACTGGAGAAGAAAGCTGGAGATGAGATCAGTAGTAGGAGCTCCAATGATGTAGGTGAAGGGACTCATGTCAGAGCAAAATGTCTTGAGCTCTGGAGTAAAACTGTGAGTGAACTCCTGTCTGTGTCACTTACACAGAGCTCGGGTATAAAGGCAGAATTCAGAGTCCAAGTCTTTGACAATAAAGCAAGGATGACAATACTAATTATCACATAAGGTTGATTCCTACAGGAAGCAAGAACTGCAGAACTCAAGATGTTTGAAATGTCAAAAGAGGAGGAAAGGAAAAGAAAATGGTGAAAAGCTGTGAAGCGTCTGTAGAATTGAAGTGTGGTGATGCTCTTGGGACCAAAGGAAGAAGTTTAGGAATATGAAGTCAGCCTGAAATACACTGTGAGTTCCAGGCCAGACTGGTTTACAAAGTAAGATCCTGTCTTAAAGAAAGGGGCGGGGGGAAGCATACAGAAACTTTCTGAGTTGAAGGTCTATTATGTTCCAAATCCTGTGCAGACCACAGGCATTAGTTTCTTATATTATCAAAGCAAAGCATCAGATGGGCTACAGACAAAATTCAAGATGATAAGGATGACTGAGATGTGTAGCTGTTGGGAAGTCAGCACTGACCACAGTTCATTTGTGGTTTCTGGGGTGTGGGGGGGGAATGTAGGGCATTAGTGCCCTATGGTCTGATCATCTCTTCCCATCTTTCTGGAACGTCTCTACCTCCCTTTATGCATCACTTATATTTTGTTTTCATGCTATCCACCAAGAAGGCCCTGAAAAGAGACAAAGTAGATTATAGAGAAAGAAGATGGTAATACCCTGTTTATCACCAAGAGGACATAAGAACAAAATATGAAGAGTAGACAAGGAAGACGATGAGAATGGGGATGGAGTATTTATTTGTCAACCAAAAGATATTAGTAGGTGTAAATGATGAAGATGGGGTGAAATACAGAGCTATCTACAATGAAAACATCCTTTGGTAGGAACAGTAGACTCGGAGAATGTGGGTCCAGAGGGGCTCAGAAAGAGATCTTTGTACATCAGTGTCTTGCCCTGGTAGGTCCCTCTTTTGGGGCCTGTTCTCCATGGCGCTTCCCTGTGATTTGTTTGTTACCTGATGGCTTCTTTCCCCTGGAATTCTGGAGGCACTGGTTCAAACGAGTCATTTAGTGGAGGATCAGAGTCTGTTTCATTCTCAAGGACCACGTTATTAGCTCTTCTGTGTTGAAACCAGTAAGATGACTTCAGGAAAAATAATGGGGAACGTCGATGTCCATACTTACCTATATGGACAGGTAAGTATCAGGTCAGTCACCACTCCAAGGATTGCGTTCCATTCAGCACAGAATGGCAAACCAACCTCTATGGCTCTACCCTGAGCCCACATTAGAGTATGAAAAAAATGCAGCATTGTAAACTAAAAGAAAAACGTCTTTAGGCCAGAGTGACTTGTTTCAAGAGGAACTTAAGTATTCTATTAAGATGAAAATGAATGGATAAATGTGGTACATATAAACAGGAAATATTACTAAGCTCTAAGAGAAAATAAATTTGCAAGTAAACAGATGGAACTGGAAAAAATGAAACTGAGTGAAGTAACTCAGCCCCAGCAGGACAAACGCCCTATGTGCTTTCTCGTATGCAGAGCCTTGCTTCAAATAGTTTCTTTTGTGAGTTTTACTTGGAGCAAAATGGAAGACAGGAAACTAGAGAGGGGTAGGGTTTGGGAGAATATTAAAGGAGGGGCATAGTAGATTGAGGTAAAATGAGAGTTGTGGAGTGGAATACCAGGGTAGAAGGTCTTGGGGAGTATGGGAGGCATGTGGGAGAGAAATGGGGCTAACCCAAAAGAAGAGGATGAGAAAAGCCATATTAGACTTCTGTTATCTCACAACCCAACTTAAAATAATATCAGTATAAGGATGGTAGAACACATGCAAAATGAAAGAAGAGGGGGATTCTGAGGGCTAAGGGGTTGAAGGTTGATAGGGATGCGAGAATGGGAAGAGGAGAGAGTAATGAGTGAGTTTACCAAAACTAAGAATTTATGAAAGGGCCTTACAGAAATCCACTAGCTAGTAAGCTAATTTCAGGAGTTCAAGTGAAATTACCATGCATGCATGGACAATGTCATTTTAGAAGACATGGGTAATTATTGAAAAAAAATTGGAATGCAAGGCATAAGGCACCTTCCTATGAGTTATTGGTCAGAGAATCCCCAGAGATTTCCAAAAAACAAAGGCATTGATGTTGTAATAAGGGCGGCAGGCTGCTTCCTGCCACCTGGCTAGCTTTACCCGAAATAATTACACGGAAACTGTATTCTTTTAAACACTGCCTGGCCCATTAGTTCTAGCCTCTTATTGGCTAGCTCTTACATATTGATCTAACCCATTTCTATTATTCTATGTAGCCCACGAGGTGGCTTACCAGGGAAGATCTTAACCTGCATCTGTCTGGAGTGGGAGAATCATGGCGACTCACTGACTCAGCTTCTTTCTCCCAGCATTCTGTTCTGTTTACTCAGCCTATCTAAATTCTACCCTACCAGAGGGCCAAGCAGTTTCTTTATCAGTTAACCAATGAAAGCAACAGATTAGAAAGAAATCACTCCCACATCACATTGATATTGTCTTTAGACACCCACCTTAACTATAGTAAGATCCTATTGCCTAAGATATCACACACTTTAGCAAAAGGACATGGAGAAATTAATGCCAGTTACTCAGGAAGCTTCTGACCAGTTTTCATACTGCTAAAAGATGCAGGGTTCAGACTGGACCATGTGTGTTACAACACTATTGAGCAAGATGTATCTCCTGCAATAATGGTCTAGCGAAAGCAGGTAAATAACTACTTTATGATTGGATTTAAGGTTTGCTCCGTAGGAGTAAATTGCATGTCTGGTACTATAATCCTGGTCAAAAATCCCATGACTTGGAGATCATGGGCCCTAGAGAAGATCTTGGTATTGTTATTTTGCTAAATGACCATGTTGTTTAAGTGTCTTCATATCTGGCTGCAAGTTCCAATTTTTAATTAAGAATTTTCACCCCTGTGCTTGTCTAATGTCTGCTCTGAACAGTTCGAGCCCCTATTACTGTTTTAAAATACATGCATGTTAAAATAAATCTCCAACTGGAGGACAAAATAAAACTCAAAAAGCTTTGTGTTAAAAAAAAGTCTTCTAAATACTTACGTCTGTACCCATTTTCTTAGTTAGGGTTTTAATTGCTGTGATACCATGATCAAAGTAACTTGGGGATGGATGGGAGAGTTTATTTCACTTTGCCACTGAGGGAAGTCAGGGCAAGAACTGAAGCAAGGCAGAAACGTGGAGATGGCAACCGAAACAAAAGCCATGCAAGAGTGATGCTTACTGGCTTGATTCCCGTGGCTTCCTCAGTCTATTTTATTATATAACCCAAGAGCGTCAGCCCAAGGGTAATATAGCCCACAGCTGACATAAAACTAGCCATCGAAGACCTGAGCTATTCTCAGTCTTCGTCAGAAAATTGTCTTTTTACCGTGGATAGCAGCCAATGAATGACCAGTCACAGTGCTAAGAGTCAGGGGATGAATGTTTAGCCCTACATGGGAAATCTATATTAACATCACCATCACCAAGGCTCAGGGAACCATTGTAGAAGAAGAGGTATAAAGACTGTAAGTATGGAAGGATGGGGGGTCTGCAAAATACTGTCTTCTAGGCATGATGTGACTACTGCAATCATGAGCCAAGAGCAGCTGTGATTATCTGCATTAGACCTAGACAATATCAAATCAGTAAAAATGTCAGCACAGGGGGGCTAGAGGAGCGCCAGGCCCCATCCCCAGCTGAAGAGATAATGTTAATGCATAGATGCTGGGAAAAGGAGGCTCATCTTTTATAGGGATATGGTCACTGACTCGTTTCCCATACTCCAGAGGATAGCCACCCCCATGCACGTGTGGAATTATTGGGTTATTTAAAAAGATAAAGGAGACATATTCAAGGGACATGGGGGTAAGTTGGAAGGGGAGTGGAGGGTGGACATGATCATGCTTCATTGTATGCATTATGGAATTCTCAAATGGTATCTGTAATTTCAGAAATTTAGAAAAGAAAATGCTATACCATTTATATTCAATATATTGTAGAAGAGTCGTTCTAAACCTGGGGATCACAACCCCTTTGGGACTCAAATGACCTTCTCACAAGGGTCAGTTACGACCATTGAAAATGTCAGATATTTACTTCATGATTAACATTGACAGCAAAGTTATAGTTATAAAGTAACAATGAAAATAATATTGTGGTTGGGGGTCACCACAGCCTGAGGAACTGTATTAAAGTCTCAGTATTAGGAGAGTTGAGAACCACTGTCATAGACAGTTACTTTAAGTAAATGCAAGTAATAGAAATGTATAAAATTACAATCATTTTACTACTTACTGAGCAAAATTTTGTCAAAATACAATGCCAGTACCAAATAGAGAAAAGCATCCAAAATCAACATAAAGAGGTTGGCTATGATTAGGTACGAGTTGTTTGGAGAGTCCAAATTAGCATTAGAATTCACGTCGTAGTCCAAATGAATAAGCTGAAAAAGAGATACATCAAATTTTTCAAGGATTAATAAAATTTTAAAGATATTTATAATCTTAATTCTGCTAGATATCAAGGGAAAGATAAATGAGACACAACATATATAGCTCAGGCTTATCGCCATTCATAGCAGCCACCATCTAATACAGACTACAGAAGATGGTGACATCTGCTCAGAGGAGATAAAGGGACTAGGAAAGTGGTATTTGAGACATATCTAACACAAAAATTCATCAGGATTAAAAGGAATAAAGGGGGAAGGTGTTCTTCAGTGGGGCACTCCACAGTGAAAAAATGGAGAAATGAAAGTTTATTAGTAGTTGGGCAGAAAAAAGAAGAAGAATTTCAATAACATAAAATGATTTCAAATGAAATTTTGGGGAGGAGATTTAATTTCATGTGGAAATGTCCAATGAGTTTTAATTTTCAAAAACTTATGATACTGTTAAGGCTTATGTTTCCCAAGCTTAAACCAGACAAATATTAGGTTAGGAGTCTATGCTGAACCACATCAACCATCAAATGTCATTCTACATTTAGAGCCATAAATTAACGATCATCTCAGTACCAGTCATGAGAACCCCCCTTTCAAGTTGCTGTTTATGGGAGTCCAATAGACTCCCCGAATAACACAGGCTATTGCTGCTGTCTGCCAGAGGTTGGAGGTAAGTCCTTATTGCTAAAGGCACCATACACTTCATACACAAGGCTCAGGGGATTTGACCCAGTTCTAACTGGAAAGCCTCCTCCCGAGGACTAGTTCTCATTGTACTGGATGGCAGTATGCAAGCTGCCGAGGGAGGGAAGCAGCGAAGAGTCATACCCAGCTGTCATGCCTACTAACCACACCAATGACCAGTCTGGTAACTAAAGAGGCAGTCGTGGTACCCATACCTTGACGTTAGCCAACAGCTCTGTAATGGGACTGATGCTTTACTCAACAAGAGGGAATTCGTGCCTGGTACAGGACACCTACCCGGGGCTGGTGAGGTCATTGATCTTAGAGGAAAACCTACTGCTGTCATTTTACTGAATCAACACAGATCCGAACTGCATTTTGAATATCTATCCTTATACCCACAGTTCAATGCAGCTCTCGCTTCTCATCAAAGGAGCTTTTCTTCGCAACAGATGGAGACCATTATAGAAAGCTACAATTAGTCAAAATGTAAAGAGCCCCATTAGTTGTGGAGCTCTTTGCTGAAATTGATACATACACTTACAACACAACTTGAACCTAAGGCTCAGGGGACAGAAGATAGCGAAAGAAGATTTTAAGAACCAGAGGAATGGGAAAGTTGCTATAAATGACAGAGAACTGCGTTCATTAGACTTCAACAATATGCCTAAACACGACCTGAAAAAGGTTAGCACCAATAGCTACCCTAATGTGAAAGAGGGAATTCTCACAGGGCGACTAAAGATGATGACAGATGAAGAATGAGTTATCCCAAAAGATGAGCCCCTTAATTGGTTATCCAATATCAAGTAGTCAACCCTGAAATCACATACATACAAGTAATACTAAAAGGATTCAGTTTGTATTTGTGGGTTTATACATTTGTGTCTCTGTGCATGTGGTGTGTGTGTGTGTGTGTGTGTGTGTGTGTGTGTGTGTGTGTGTTTGTGTGTAAAACAATGATAAAGAAAAGGAGACCACAAATTTTAAAGGGAGCGATGCAGATGAAGAGAAGGGGCATGGGAAGGGGTGGATGGAGGAAAGGGAAAGGGGAAAATGATGTGATTATAACTTAAAAATTACAAAAAAAATAAATTAAAAAATAGGAGAGAGAAAACCAAAAATGTCTCTTATCCCTTAAACTTCTATCTCTATAAAGATGGGGAGAATACTTTAGTGTTTGGTGGGTATTGCATAGATCATAGAAGGAATAGTGCTGTGTACATAACTAACATGGGGGACAGCAAGGACAGTTCAGCTGGTAAAAGTGCCTGAGTGTGATCCCCACAACCCATGTGGTGGAAGGAGAGAGCTGACATCTGTCTCACTGTCCTATGACCTCCAATGTCACAGCATGCCTGTGCATGTACACACACACACACACACACACACACACACACACACACACACATAAACAGATAAAAACAAATGTTCTTCATTCTTACCTGGGCCATTCCGGCAGTAAAGGCAAAGGGGCTAAGCAAACACAAGCTCCATTCCATAAAGGCAGGAAGGTGTCTGTACAGCGCTGTGAATCCCAGACTTCCCCAAAAGATGGTGAGGAGGAAGACGGCCAAACCAGTGAGAAAAGGTTTTTTTAACAACACACTCATGAGGAAAGCTAATGTTATCTGAGAAGAGAAACAAAAATGAACCGCTATGGTAGTCTGCGGGCCATCGCTAGCACACTCAAAGGAATTTCCTATTTGGATAGGGCTGTCCAAACGCGCCCGTGTTAAAGCCTCCAGCCAAAGGCACAATCGAGAGGTAATAGCATCTTTAAGAAGTGGGGTATGTGGGAAGTTCTCCTGTCATTGGATGCTTGTCCTTAAAGGGGTTTATGAAAGCCCCACCTCTTTTTCTTTTTAACATGCTGGCTGTGACGTGAGTAACTTTGATCTACCATGAACTGCTGACATGACAGAGACAGGCCAGAGGAACAGGGTTAACCAATCCTGGACTAAGAGCTCCAAAATTATAGGGAAAAATAACCCAACCCAAACCCTTCTTGTTAGCTGAATGTCCCCGGCATTTGTTATAGGGACTGAGAGCTGAGCAGCACAGTATTTGAAAAGTATATCTCATCAATTTTCAACTGGATTCTACGTGGAGAGTGCCTTGTGCAGATACTGCACAGAACAGAAAAGATAGAAACAAGCAATGGTGCATGATCAAAGGGAAGGAAGGAGAAAGTGGGGGGAGAGAATTCACCAACTTACCAAAGACAGGCCATAAAGGAGAAAAAGAAGGAACACCACCATGAAACCAGTTAAGACAACAATCTGGGCAGATTTCACAATAAGAGACATCAAAGTAGCCATGACAAGGATAAAGACAGCATACATCAAACCCCAGGAAAGCCTGGCCAAGAAACACAGGATTAAATTAGTCGGGTATTTTGTGGATATAACATGGTGATAGGCCCACAGTGGACAGCTAGTTTCCTTTCATTTATATTAGAAAATCCTGTCAAGTTCAGGACCAGTTTTAATCTGCCTGCCTTCTACAGACTTCTTAATTTCTCTCCATTTAATTTGATACTGACTGTTGGCTTGCTATGTATTGCTTTTATTATATTTAGATATTTTCCTTGTATCCCTGGTCTCTCCAAGACCTTTATCATGAAGGGGTGTTGGATTTGGTCAAATGCTTTTTCAGCATCTAATGAAATGATCATATAGTTTTTTTTTCTTTCAACTGATTTATATAATGGATTACATTCTTAATTTTATTCAAATAAAATATTTCTTTCCTTCAAGGAGGAAGAAAAGCCCTAATATTTTTAATCTCTCCTCAGTAGTTTTTTTTAAATATATTATCTTCTACTGTCTCTTCATTGATTTCAATACCTTTTAAAATCTGGTAAAAAAAATTCTCTTCAATATCGTGGGCATAATTTTAGTGCACAAAGGGACAAAAAAAAACCTTGCAGTGTATCAAACCTGCCATCCCTTTTTGAAAGATATATTTTATTTTGCATTATGTATATGTGCATCTCTGTGGGTGGGTGTGGGGGAGAGAATGTGCACACGGGTGTTTGCCTATGGAGACCAGAAACATCAGCATCAAGCTCCCCTGAACCTGTAGTTACAGGCAGATGCAAGCTCCTCTGGACCTGACCTGTAGTTAAAGATAGTTGTAAGGTCCCCTGACTTGCAGTTACAGGCAGTTGTGGGGTCCCCTGACCTGCAGTTACCGGCAGTTGTATGCTTCAGTGTGGGATGCCGGGAAGCAAACTGAGAAACAAACCCTCAAGAGTGCCTGTGCTCTTCACCCTTGATCTATCTCTCGAGCCACTATCTTCTTTCTTTCCACACTAGTATAGTGAGCAATATCTTAGATAAAAATAACAAATTTGGCTCAAGTCAGCCAGCAAAATGTGTAGTCTTCCTACTCAGCAGGGTTTCTCTTCGGACACTATGTATAATCTCCATACCATCTTTAACACTGAAAATGCTGGTCGGTTCGTAAAAGGCAAATTTGACATTCAAATCACTGCTTTCTGACTCTGTGTTCTTTCCTACCTCTCTACCTATCTCTAATGGATCACTTGGTTAATCTTATTTGGAAATCTTGTCACTAACTATTGGGCCCTCAGTTTCCTAAGTTACATCTTCTGTTCTCTCGTGATGCACTGGTCTCTACACTTTCACAGCAAATATCTAACATCGAGCATTTAATGTTTCTCAACTTCCGCGGAAAGTACTCTAAGTACATTCTATTTAATCCTGCTGCCAGCAAGAAGTAGAACTATGATTGGTGCTTCACATAAAAGAAAACTGGGGTTTACAAAGTTTAAGTCACACTCCCAAGGTGGAAGCTACTAAGGGCTGAGATGAAGACAGCCTGCGGCTTCCCATGGGGCTGGTCACTGCCCTAACTGCTTGCTTTCTTGTCTCTGCTAAGGAAAGCTCAGGACATACTAGCTTTCTCTTCCATGGCCCATGTAAAGTGGGGTCAAATCATCATCATTTTTAACATAGTATCTGAAATACATATTTCATGTAACACAGTATACAAAATACATATTTCATTTTCCCCTAAAGACTCATAACTTCTCATATATGTCAGTTCACATAGACACAGAAGCTAATAACTGAGAGTCATTCCATGTGTCATCAGTGTCATGAAGATAGGAGCCCCTTTGGCTTTCTTTAAGTCAAAGAAATACAGAAAATTCCAGTTACCAGGCATGTAAGTCCATGTGTTTCAAGCATCCTGATGCCCTAGCTTAGTAAAGTATCAAGACTAAAGACTAAGTATGACATAAACAAACCTAGGGAGTTCCCTTAGTTAACATGCTGATTGGTGTATTACAGACAAGCGATTTACCAGAAAGCAGACTCCCGAAGTCCCATCGTTGCCATCAGTGTCGTAATGTATTGCCTTTCTTGGGTAATGTTGATGGATAAATAGTATATAAATGAAGAAAAGGATATAACACAGAAGAAAATTAAAAAATCAGTTGCAACTCCTCCCTGGGAAATAAAAGGTAGTATCTTCATGTGTGACCCAATAAGTGACATCAGCTCTTCCATCACTGAGTGGTTTGTTGCCATCTAAAGCGAGACACCAATGAACAAATTATTATCAGCAATCTTATTGCAGCCTTGGGCTCTTTTCTTCAGTCTGTAAGAAGGCATTAGCTTGTAGTTGTTGGTTTCCAAGATTCTACTTTAAGTCTTTCAGTGAAAAAAAATTACCATTGTTTTTAAAACCCAACTGGAATAACACTTCAAGCTAGATCTTCTCTGGGGCTTCTAATCAGAGTATCTCCTGTTTTATTGTTTATGCAGCACACGATTTACTACCCCACGATAGACCCTAAAGCCCTCCTAATGACCGTTATCTATATTTTTACCTCTGTATTACCAGGATCTCTGCTTAAAAGTACCCGTACTGTGCATATTTTCATGTCACCAGTATCTTGACACTACAGTCTGGATAAAGAAGCTGTCTTTCATTACTATGCTTAGTGGCTAAAAGCAAATAAATTACAAAATAAGACAATCCATATCACCACCCATCAAAATTCAGTATACAATGCACCTAGTTTCCATTAACTTAGTACTCACCTCTATGATGCCAGCGTTAATGGCAGCTTGGAAGGCTACAAACCCTCTCTCCCAGAAGATTGAATTTCTACAAGTTATTTTGTCACCCATCGTTTCGCAAGGAGCTTCAAGAAAAGAAGACACAACCACTGTTATGCGACCAGACAGTACTAGTTATGGGGCAAATAAAAATCTGTAATTCTCCAAAATGTCTTTAAAATCTATAATAGGACAATATGTGGTAAGGCATATTGGTTCGGGTTGTAGAGCATGACCGAAAAGGACATACCAAGACTGCTTTGTCGACATTCTTTAAGGTAAGTTCTTGATTATTTTTCCTGCTATTTTATAGTAGTTTCAACTTTAAAATGTTTGGTCCTTCTGTTGTTGGTGCCAGAAAAACAAAGAGTAAACTCACTGACACAGAAAACACTGAGCTATTTTTAAATAAGTGGGGATAACTTAAGCCAATTTGTTGAAGTTTTTAATATATCAAAGAACAGAAAGAATGACGTGCAGCTTTTGGGTTTCCTCAAAACAGGATCTCATTCTGTAGTTCAGGCTGGTCGTGGGCTCACAGGAAGGCTTTAAGTTCATAGTGGAATAAAGAACTTAAAAGTATAATTTTCAAATAAGCATGGAGGCTCCTAAAAATAATAAAAGTGGAGGTGTGATATATAAAATATCTATCAGGCTGGAGTTTATGCCAGGACTCTGGGTCTACATACCATAGAGGTGCTTGAACGCCTATGTTTAATGTAGCACTATTCATCCTAGTCAGGTATAGAGCCTGTCTTATCTATCAACAGATGGCCAAATATACCTACTTACAATGAAGTTCTATTCAGCCATAAAGAAAAAGAATTGATGTAGTTTGCAGGAAAGTGAATGAAATAGGAGGTCATCATATTAAACAAAATGAGTTAAACTCAGGACAAATTATGACATTCCCTCTCATTTATAGAACCTAGACTTTCTATAAATACATAAAACCATACATACATATACATGAATGACATGATTGTAGAAGCAAGACCGAATAAGAATAATAGGAGGGAGAGAGGAGAAAAGGGAGAAGGTGGGGTAAATATGGTCAAAGTATACAACAGGCTTGATTGAATATAAATCCATCACTGTATGCAAGGAATAAATATATCAATAAAATTATATTTTTAAAAACAGAGGTTTCATTTAATAATGATCAATCCTTTGGACATTGGAAATTATCATGGGGGTTGTGGTGTTCATCTAACTTCTTCTGTATGTGTCCCTTGGGTCTAATGACATAATAGCAATATCTACATTAATATATTTTTCCTAATGGCAAAGTTACCTGAGTGGTCTCTGTGTTCTTTTATTTGTGGGATCCTCTGACCCCATGAAAATTTCAAATGATATGAGAATGTATCCTTGAAGATGACTCTCACTGCGTCTGTTGAGTAATTTAAATCCAGTTCGCTCATACATGTTTCATCAGGACATGCCACAATTCTTCTTCCTGCCATGTGAAGACACGGAATAGTTCAGTAAAATTCCCATGTAGTTCAATGGCAGCATACCAGATTCAAGAGACTTGAGACCGTTTTACGTTTGAGTTAATTCTTCCCTAGTCACATCGTTTAGCAGATTAAAGACTCATGTAATCAGAAAAAGATAGAGATATACAGTAAAGACAGATTCAGAAGGGAAAAAACTCTAGTTTACAATGTTTTTAAAAAATATACGTAGGCTTTAGATAGAAAAGAAAAAGGATAGAGAAAGTCCTAAAAAAATAGAGTAGTTGGGTATGGTGGTGCATGACTTTAATCCCAGTACTTGGGTAGCAGAGGCAGGTGGATCTCTATGAGTTCAAGGCCAGCCTATTCTATAGAGTGAGTTCTAGGAAAACCAAAGATACAGAGAGAAACTCTGTCTTAAAAAACTAAAACTAAAACTAAAAATTAAAATTAAAAAAATAGAGTTAAAAACCCCACATAAAAATGGAAAATACAGAGACTCTGGATACTGTATGTTATTGTGTTGTCTTTGAATTCTTTGACTGCTGAGGAAGGAGCAACAGCTGCTAAAAGACCATTGATTATAAATGCTGCTGGATTAATCCAACCTGTATTTTGAAAATGCCTTGACTTAAAATTTTAAGCCAAAAGATGTATTACTTTGGAGAAGAGATCTTGCTTTTGTTTCTACAGGAAATGGGAGGCTGTAGATTCATTCTGGATTAAGAAAAATAAGGTTTGATCCAGGAAGACTCCCCCCCCGAAAAATCTCCAATAGTAACAGATGGCCCAGATGATCCAACATTTCAGAGCACCTCTGTTGCAGTTTCCTCTGAGTTCTACATCCAGAACAGCCTCAAAACTTGCTGCCTGAGATGATCCAGCCTCACAGAATACTCTAGTCATGACTTGACTATAATCCCAAACTTTCTTTGAATCCCCATAAGATTATCAGTACTACCAATAAGCAGGTAGTAGCCTTGAAAATTATGCCCACATTCCTAAAAAAATGGTTCATGAATGTTTGTTTTTGTTTAGCATGCTGATTGCAAGTTTTTACGGATAATGACCAGGAAAAACAGCTAAACAAAGGAGAAGAGATTCAGGGTCTTGTTTTACACTTAAATAACCCAAGACTCATCTCATTTTGATATAATTTATAAGGAATATTAATTCTCTTTGAAGTACAGTTGCTCAAAGGTATTACTGGAGTAAGATATTCTCCTTGATATCAAAAGTAATACCCATCCATGTTGTTAATCAACTTTAGCAATGCCAACATTTAACACATTTTTTTTCAAGAAAATCCTAAAATAAATTTGAGTATAAAAACAAAAGTAAAGAAATGATTTCATGAACTGCCACAGAACATACCTTTCATGAAGGGAGCTGATGCCACTTTGTTCATTATCTCGTAGACAGTTTTAGTCTCAGGAGCAAATGCAATCATATAGCTAGAATCATTAAAATCATCAACACGTCCTAGATCCATTTCAGCAATTTGAGGAGCGTCATGAACTTGATGTAAATCGGAGGACAGTTGATATGTAAGAAATATTAGAAGAAATGAGAAAAACCATTCCTACATAGTAACAAGAGAAAAGAAAGAACATCAGGCTTTCTCCCATGAACAACCAAAACAATGTCATCCTGTCATACAGCTGCTGCTCCATTTTTTTCTCTTCCATTTTAAAGTCATGGATTTTACTTTTGTCCTCCAAAGATCCATTTAATTTATGTCCAGTGGGCGGAAGAGGGCATCAAGAGGTAACAGATGACTGTGAAGTCACTGTGTGGTTGCTGGGAATCAAACCCAGATCCCCTGCCCGAGCAGCTTGTGCTCTGAGCTGCTGAGCCAGCTCTCCAGCTCCTACTTTGCTCTTTCATCTGCACATTTTGTGACAGGAGCATTGTTCACCAAGACAGGGTTGTGACAGCAGTTCCAATGGTCTGATCTCCAAAATATATAAAGAACTCAAGAAACTGGACTTTAAAATGCTAATTAACCCAATTAAAAAATGGGGCACTGATCTGAACAGAGAATTCTCAACAGAAGAGGTTCAAATGGCCAAAAGACACTTAAGATCATGCTCAACCTCCTTAGCGATTAGGGAAATGCAAATCAAAACAACTTTGAGATATCATCTTACACCTGTCAGAATGGCTAAAATCAAAAACACCAATGATAGCCTCTGCTGGAGAGGTTGTGGAGGAAGGGGTTCCCTCATCCATTGCTGGTGGGAATGCAAACTTGTGCATCCACTTTGGAAATCAGTGTTTTGGTTTCTCAGGAAATTCGGGATCAACCTACCCCTGGACCCAGCAATACCACTCTTGGGAATATACCCAAGAGATGCCCGATCATATGACAAGGGCATTTGTTCAACTATGTTCATAGCAGTTCCAATTATAACTGAAAGTGTTTCCTCATTCAACACTGCAAGGCCAGACGCTTGTCACCTCTAATAAGTCTCGTCAGAGGCCACATGACCAGGAGAACGGACCACTCGCTGGTATTTGAAGGGAGGGCGGCACGGCATAGGTAAGTACTTCCCTCAACAGAAGCACGGCCTTATCTTGTTCTTCGGCTCTCTACACATGGAAGAGGCAGTAAAATACTGCTCACCAAAAAACATATAGCTATCCTCCTGGGTAGGGGAAGTAGACAAGATTGCCAGGCAAAAAATCGGGATCTTAAGGGTGGGGTGGGAGGGGGGTAAGGGGAGATGGGGAGAAAAAAGTGAGAAGGGTTGGATGGGGAGAACCAAAAGAATTTTAATGTTCTTTATCGCGGTCACTGCGTTCTAGAACTGTAAACACAACAGACCATGTGTGAAGCCCAGTGCAAAGAATTCATTTTGCCGTTCTAGTTTGACTTAAAGAGGGAACTCTAATTGAACTCGGTCGCTCGCACACAGTCACACAGAGAAACACGAAAGAAGAATGGGCACCTGGGAAACGAAGGATTCTAGTGAAAGAGGTGATGGTCAAAAGCAACTAAAAATCATTATATAAATGCATGAAACTGTCAGTTATAAAAAAGGATTTATTTGTTCTTCTCTCATGGTATACCACATCCATCATACACAATTTTAGCTATGTGTATGTATGTACATGTATGTATGCATAGAATTTAAAAGAGCGAACGTTTGGAAGTGTAACAATTACTTAAAGTAGGTTCTTTTATATTACTATTCATATGACCTTTGCTTTATCCTTAAAGCTCTTGAATATTTTATTCATTGACAATCCAAACATTCATCAAATGTTTCTTGGATGAATATACACACTGTTCATAGAATACGACATTAATTTGGTAATTCTTTTAATGAGTGACTTTAATTTGTGTTTATCATTAATTCTACAGAAAATATATATCACTGTTAAAACAAAAAGAGTACTAGTGCAATAAAAATAAAGGCCCAGCTGGGCAGTGGTGGCACACACTTTTAATCCCAGCACTCGGGAGGCAGAGGCAGGCGGATCTCTGTGAGTTCGAGACCAGCCTGGTCTACAAGAGCTAGTTCCAGGACAGGCTCCAAAACCACAGAGAAACCCTGTCTTGAAAAACCAAAAGTAAAAATAAAAATAAAAAAGAAAGACCCAAATATGATTTTGTTTCTGTTGCTGTCACCGCACCTTGTAGCTACCGTGTGCTCGCTGAGAAGGACATGATAGCTACATAGGTATCTTTCTAGTTTTATAATTTCTTTGTGGAGAGTATCTTTTTCCCCGGCAAAATATGATCATCTTTTAAAAATCCACTAAATTTTTATGATATTTTAAATTATGCAGGTGTTTTATTTTTAAATAATAAAAGTTATACTCATTTATGTGTACAACATATTTCAACACATGCTCGCGTGGTAGAGTGGTTAAACAAAGCTCGTTACTTATCACTAGCGTGACACTTTTTGACAATATCGCATGGGTTGGATCTTTTCAAACTGAAGAAAAATCAGCAGTCTATTATTACACACACGATGTGCTCACTTTGCTAATCACACCATCTACAGCACTGTGCCCTATCTTTGTTACTATTTAGAAATGACCGCAACCTTTCATTTTGCATATCTCATCACACTTTCATATATACATGGTAATACACAATAAGTACTTTTAAAGTATCTGCTGTGTTTCATGCTCCTGCAGTTTTGTATATATTTAACCTAAAGTCCTTTCCTTAAAATAACCCTTTCATGAGATGTTTATCCACGTTAATGTCTAAACATTAAGCTTGCTTCCGTCTGTGTTTGAGAATACACCCTGATAGAAACCTCAGTAAGTGAATTATTCTTGTCCTGTAGATGTCACAGACAGCTCTGAGAATTGTTTTGGGCGTGGAGTTGTAGGGAACGGGGAGAGTGCCAATGGGAATTCTTTGTGAAAGGCTTTGCTCATTTCCTCTTAAACCTCAGGTTACACTCTGAAGCAATTACGGATTAAAGTTTGCTTCTTTGATGATGCCCTGAACCTCAGTGTCTATGCCCTCATGAGACCGAAATTAAAACAGATGTTAATTATTATTTCTGTTATATAAAGGTATAGCTTCATTTTATAGGGCATGTCTGAATATGAGTTGTTTTAAAATATCTCTAGTAAGGTATTTAATGTTACATATTTAAATTTTTTATTTGAAAAAAATAGTAGAAAGGCCAGGCTGAAAAATTCTAGCCTGTAAATTATATCTGGGTTATATAAAAAAATCATTGACTAATCACCATGTGGCTATCACTGAGAAAATACTGTTTTCTTTTCCAAATATGAGAGCGCATAGATTCTCAGCCATACCATCGCTGTTTCTCGTCTCATCCTGCCCTTCTTCAGCCAGTTCTTGCAGAGAAGAGCCCACGTCTGCTGACCCACTCTCAAGTGCCTCTTCCTCATTTCGGCTTGTTTATTGTTCTAAAGGATGTAAAGGAGGCAAACGTGGAAGTCTGAAACAGAAAGCATTGTGCAATCAAACTAAAAGGAAACATTTGAGCAGCTGTTTCCAATTATGTGCCTACAGAAGCAGGGCGCCAAATACAGACAGAGGAAAGGAAGGAAAAAGGAGGAGGTGGCAAAATCTACTGAAAAAAATAAGAGTCTTTTCTTCAATGGAATGGCTTTTCAGAGACTAATAATAATGTCACGTGCTGCCCCCATGAAAGTTGGCAGCTAAGCTGTCCAAGCTTTATATAGGCTGGTGGGAGGTCTCCCGTTACCCTGTCAGTTAGTTAGTTATTACTAATTACCAGTAGTTACTACTAATTACTAGTTACTATTCAGCAGAACCCCACTACCAGTCAGTTCTGTTCCTGGGTCTGTATGCCGAGGTGTGGGTTCACCAGGGACCTGTACTCAGATTCTTCCAGATGTAGATCACCGTGACAGGGTGTTACAGAACACGCCTTTACACACACTATTCAAACAGAACTCTGTGGGACTCAAAAGCATTGGGTTGATACCCACGGCTTAACATAAGAAATCCTAAATAATACGGTGTCAACTAAGTCTTTTTTTTTAAAAAAAAGAGAAGGTTGATTTATATAAGAATATAATTTATATGAATTCACACCATGAGCAATACATATCTCTAAATAGATCCCAAACGCTAAAAGATCATTACCAGATACAATTTTAAAAGATTATCTTGGGAAGTAGGAAATAGGGATGGAGGTCAAGTATGAAATGAAACATTTGAGTCAAAGGAAATAAGTAAACAAAAAGAAAAGACAGGCGTTTTGTATGTCATGAACTCAAGACAATGATTAACTCAGCCCTTTACTGACCTTTCGCAACTGAAGTCTGAAAAACTCTTACAAAAACCACTGAAAAAAACCACAGGTCAATAGTAAGTAGCTAAGTTCAAGGGACACAAAAGGACATTTTAAATAATTTCATATTGCTTCCAATGTTTGGATTTTCCACTTACGTAAATAATCTCCAAGTAATAATATCATCAATAGGCTATGACAATTGGAAACTCCAATTAATACTAAATCACATTTTCAATTAGAAATCAATGCTGTAGCAAGTCTTGGTATCCAAAGCATAAAGATATATTGTTCAAGTGCCAATTCTTCTTAGATAGTTAATGTATATGGAGGAAAATATTCATAAATAAAAACAGTTGTATAATCTAACCATCATGCATTAGGTTATTTGTTCCTGGCTGTTAAGAATTAATTATTCCATTGTGCATGCCCATGCCAAAATGCTATTTGCTCTAGGAGAAGAAAATATTAAATTAACTTCAATTGTTTTGAATAGCAAATTGAGTAGTTTAAAAATAATACATTGGTTGTTAAAAGCTAGTAATTTCCCAGTATTCCTGCTACTCGGGGATGACAAGCATTGCACAAGTTAAATTATTTTACATATTTAGTATGATAAACAGGGCCAATAGAGTATTTCCTAAGTTTTCTTGATTAAAACTCTCAAGTCAGTTAAAAACAACTCAAAGCTCACAGAATCTTGCATCCCTATGTTTACATTCCTCTGGCCGTAAAACTGGAAAGCGCTGCACACAGAAGGGGAATAAGCAGTTCTAGAAGCTTTGAAAACAGCACGAGCCAAACAAGTTACATTCCTTTCCACTTACCCGCTCGCCTGGTCCAACGTATGTGCTTTTTAGAAAAATGCTTTAGTCATGCAGCAAAATGGAAAATTCTTAGTTTTCCAACTGCTTATTTAGCCGTACAGTATGAAATACTCAAAGGTTTGAAAAATCAAAATGACTTACTTGTAACCTCCACCGAAATGTTTGGCATGACTTTGATGTCTTTTCTTGTCCCATTACATAAGTGCTAACTAATAACCACAGTTTAGAGGCTAACTTACTGAGGGAAGCTAAAGCAGGAATCTTCAAAAAGTTCATCCACAGATCTTTGTCCTGGAGGAGAATTCACATCTTTTTGTTCGGATCACTGCTACATCTTGCTTTGAATTTTGCTTATCGGGAACGGTTCTGTTCACTCTGGTTTCTGAAGAGAATTCTTGACTGAGTTCAGCCTGACTGCCAAAGCTCTGCTCATGTAGTGACTCCTGAGCTGCTCTTTCTTCCTCTGCTTCCCGCCAGCTCCTCAGCAGGGAATTTGTGGTTGCAGATGGTTGGCTGGACATATCGGAACGTTAGCAACCATCAAACCAGGAAGAAGCTGGGCTTTTTAAAAAGTATTTTTCTTTCTTTCAGATTAGACCCCAAATAGACTTGACTCTGAGCAGCAGCGTTCTTTAAACAAAAATCAGAAAAAGGCCAGCTCAAAGCAGAGCAGAAAAGAATTTCCTAAATTACAAGAATAAACGTACACATTGGATAAGATCATTTCTCAAAGCCCTTCATTGATTTTTTTTTAAAAAAAGCTGGATCTGCACACGACAGCATAGCAATGTTTCCAGGGTTACAGGGTAAATCTGCACTTTTGCCTACATTTCTGTAGCATTGTGTGCATCCTATTTCCATCGTCATTTATGGCAGAAAAGTATAGTAGAGAGAGGTGTTCTCAGGCTGCGGAGAAAGTTCACTTAGTAAAGTGTTTGCCTTGCAAGCCTAAGGAACTGAGTTTGATTTCCAGAGCCCATGTAAGAAATGCCAGGGGTGTTAGCTTGGGATCAATGCACAGTACTGGGGTGGGAAGTGGGGAGACAAGAGTATCCATGGGGCTTGCTGGCTAGCCTGTCTGGAGGTGGGGGATGTTTCTAAGGATGAGAGCCAAGGTTGTCTTCTGGCCTTTATCTGAATTATCTGAGTGTGTACACACGTGCAATGTACCTCCGCCCCTTATGGGGGGAGGGGCGAGGAGGGAGGAAGAGATTGATACATTAACATCCAATCCCAAGAAGCAAGTTTCTCTGTAGACAACCACTGGTTTTCAGTATGTCCTGTTCCCCGTGTTGTCAAATGTTTGCAGCAGGCACTGGCTACATTATCATGAACTTCTTGTGTGCACGGAAGACAAAGCATCACACAGATATGAAATATTCCTTCGGTATTTATTTAGGCTTATTTACTTGTTTGCTAATTATATTAGGTCCAGAAATTGCTCAGCAAAGTCTGCACAACCAGATTGAACTCATAATCGGTGAGAACAACAAGCCTTGTGATTGTTTCTCTATGTCTGGTGCCTTCCGCAGAACACGCATTAGCACATTTACTAACACTGCTAACATTTTGTACACAGAGATTATAATTTAGAAAGGTCTTATTTCTTTTTTGCACTCTTAGTTTTTTCTATTTTCTTTTATTTTACATTTTTAAAAACTCATTTTACATGCCAGATACAGTTCTCCCTCCTTACGTTCCTCCTGCTGCCCTCTACCTCCCCCCATCCCATCCTTCATCCCTTCCTCAGAAAGAATAGGGACTCCCATGGGTGGGGCGAAGATCATGACAGGGAAATCCACAGGGAAAGCGGACCCAAGATAGTGGGAGCTCACAGACTCCAGACTGACAGCTGGCGAGCTGTATGGAACCTAGGCCCTCTGCATATGTGGGTGAAAGTTGCGTGGCTTAGTCCGTTTGTAGGATCCCTGGCAATGGGACCAGAATCTTCTCCTAGTTCATTTTTGTATCGTTTTTATTGAGCTATATATTTTTCTCCACTATCCTTCCTTCCTCTTCTCTCCTCCCCTTCTACCCTCTCCCATGGTCCCCATGTTTCCAATTCACTCAGGAGATCTTGTCTTTTAGAAAATGTATTATTTCTTAGAAATGAATATATTCCCTCTTTCCTCATACCCAGTTGAACAACATACATGCAGGTTTTGTCTGATATCATTCTTAACTATATATTGTTTCTTTAAAACATAATATGTGATCCCGTCTCTCTTTGGAAGAGATGGCTGCAGCACCCCTTCCCCCCTCTCCCTCCTTCCCTTTCCTTCCATAACTCACTGAATAAACTACACACAAACCCTCAAAAAATAAAAAAAGCATAATATGTAAGGGATTGGAGAGATAACTCGGTGATAACTATAACTTTCTGCCCTTTCAGAGGACCAGTTTGGTTCCCAGCACTCACAGGGCAGTTCCAGAGAGATCTGATGCCCTCTTCTGGTCTCCGTGGACATTGCATGCATGTGAAGTAAAGATGTATTTAGGCCAACCTTACTACCAACATTATGAGCCCCTCCCCCAATACAATTCCCCATGTTGTGGTGCCCTCAACCATAAATTATTTTCGTTGATACTTCATAACTGTAATTTTCTGCTGTTATGAATCATAATGTAAACATCCGATATGCACATGGCCTTAGGTGATGCCTGCGAAAGGGCCATTTCACCCCCAGGAGCTGTGACCCACAGGTTGAGAAGCAGTGGTTTAGGCAAAGCACCCACACACATAAAATGAAAAAAATAAATATTTATAGACATATATTAATCAAATTAAACTTGATTTCGTTTCATGGACTTTTCCCATGGAATATTCTTTTAACAATCTATTTCATCCCTCTACTTCAACTATTATTTCTCAGATATATTTTGATCAAGAACCATTATTTTATATGGAAGATTTCCTTTTTAAGCAACTTAATAAAATTTCCTCTTTTATTTAATTTGATTTTTTTAAATTTTACTTTTATAAAATAAATACAAGTCTTTAAAATGGTGAATCGGTTTCCTCCACTCATGTGGTTTTAAGCATGTCTTAATTTATCCCTGGTGCTTTCCAGTTCTTCATTTTTACTCAGACTGTGTTTCTCTGTGCCTTTCTGTGGATCCCTTTACATCATATCTTGTCTAGGGAGTGCTGGATATTAACTTTGATATACTGCTTATCTTTAAGTGTTAACAAACATATTTGAACTTCAGCTACTCTAGTGATATAAAAATTTATATCTAGTGATATAAAAATTCAACTTCTGTTTGCATTCACTTTTTTTTTCATCCTTTCAGTTCCCTAAAGGTTAAACATATTTGAACTTCACCTTCACCTGTACACTATTTATTTTACAGTGCCGAGCAAAGAATTTGCCCTAAAAGCCTGAGTCTCCACATTTATGAGATCCAAAGCAGACATGATAATATCCATCATTTCAACAGAAATCATTTTAAAATTTAATCTTTGGGATCTAGGGCTATAGTAATGGTTAAGAACATTGGCTGCTCTTCCCCAGGACCTGAATTTGATTCCCATCACCCACATAGTGACTAACAACCGTCTGTAACTCCAGTGCCAGGGGAACCAATGTCCTCTTCTGGTCACAGGAAATGGGCACATACATGGTGCACAGACATGCACATACAATTTAAAAACAATTTAAGAAATATCTTTGGGATTTAAGGAATAAAATGGAAAAAAAACGGGAAAGACTCATCAAATGTTGCTCTTAAATTCTTTTGTTGGGTTTTGGTTAGTGTCTTCTCTACATTAAAAATAATGTGATTTTTCTTATTTCCTATAGTACTGATGATAAGAATGTCTGTATGAGTGCTGGAGAGATGACTCACTCACAATTTAAGAATGCTTGCTGGTTTTGCAGAGGACACGAGCTCAGTTCCCTGTCCTCTTGTAGGGCATTTTGTTTTTCTTACTTGGAAATTTAAAATATACATATTTTACCACAATCTTTCACCACAATCATATGGAATATCACAACAAGTTCAGATGTAGATTTTGTTTTGTCTTGTATGGAACTTGGTAGTCATTTATAAAGATCTTGAAGTTTGGTTTGGTTTTGAAGTGCTGGGAAAATTTCAAGTAAGTCCTTTTGTCAAATATTGCTTCACTTCTGGTCTTTTCCTGGAAATTTATTAGATAATGGAGACACATTACACGCCTCTATCTTTTGCCTGTTTGCCCCTTAGAAATCAGAATACAACCCTCTTCCACACCAAATAAACAATCTCTAAGACATGCTTTTTGTTGTGTTCCACTCAGGAATGCCTTGATGACGGCCTGCCTGCTGTCTGGTTCTGACTTATCTACAACTCCAGCCACAGTGGGTTGTGACTGTACCAAGTTCTATGTATTTACCTCTTTTCTTTTTTTTGGGGGGGGGGGGGTTCGAGACAGGGTTTCCACATCTGTAGCTCTGGAGCCTGTCCTGGAACTCCCTTGGTAGACCAGGCTGGCCTCGAACTCACAGAGATCCGCCTGCCTCTGCCTCCCGAGTGCTGGGATTACAGGCGTGCGCCACCACCGCCCGGCTCTATTTACCTCTTTTCTTTAGTAGACTTCACTACTACTCTCCACAGGCTCTCTCCTAGTGACAAAGAATGAGACCTTTGGAGTCCAGCGTTGATCGTTTCTCGACTCTACAATGCCTCTTTACCAATCCTCTGGGGGTTGGATACCATGGCCAAGTTCTCTTATGACCTATGATGGATACTGCGTACAACTCATTTCTTTATAGACTGGGTACACTCATCTCTTCCCACAGAGTGTAAAAATCCAGATGACGTTAAAGAATCAATAAAGGGAGCTGAAGAGATAGATGGGTTAAGGGCACTGGCCACTCTCGCAGAGGACCCGGGTTCTGTTCCCAGAACATTCATGACTGTTTACAATGTCTTATCGTTTTTGTTTTTTTTTTTTTTTTTTTGAGAGAGAGACAAGATCTCCCGAGAACTGGGAAAGTGGGGTGGGGGAGAGAAGGAAACGTGGAAGCAGAGGAGGAGGGGAGAAAGGGAGGAGGAAAAACTAGAGGGAATGGGACGGATGAGATGGGGGAAGGAAAGAAACAGAGAACAATGAAAGAGATATCTTGATTGAGGGAGCCATTGTGGGGCTAGCAAGAAACCTGGCACTAGAGAAATTCCCAGGAATCTACAAGAATGACCCCAGCTAAGATCCTAAGCAATAGAGGAAAGAGTACCCAAACTGACCTTGCCCTGTAGTCAGATTGATGAGTGCCTTAATTGTCACCATAGAACCTACTATCTAGCAACTGATGGAAGCAAATACAGAGATCCACAGTGGAGCACTGGGCTGAACTCCCAAAGTCCTGTCAGAGAGAGGAAATAGTAAGAATACAAGCAATGAGGTCAAAACCATGATGTGCATGCCCACTGAAACAGTTTACCTGAGCTAATGGAAGCTCACCAACTCCAGCCTGACTGTGAGGGAACCAGCTTAGGACTAAACGAGGCCCTCTGATTGTGGGTGACAGTTGTATGGCTGGGGCAGACTGTGGGGCCACTGGCAGTGAGACCAGGATTTATCCCTACTGCTTGTTCTGGCTTTTTGGAACCCATTCTCTCTGGAGGGATACCTTGCTCAGCCTAGATATAGGTGGGGAGGGCTTTGGTCCTGCCTCAAAGCAATGTGCTAGACTTTGTTGACTCCCTATGGGAAGCCTTGCCCTCTCTGAGAAGTGGGTGGTGGTGGGATGGGGGGATGGGAGGGGAGGAAGGTGGAGGGAGCAGGAGGAGGGGATGGAGTGGGAAATGGATTGGGCATGTAAAATGACAAAAGATAGGTTTTTTTTAAAAATAAATTTAAAAAATAAATAAATAAGAGAATTTGTATTGTATTTACCACATAGCCTTCACATGAAAGTTGCTCATAATAAGTGATTTGAGTTTATGTGTATAGTGAAGAATATGAAATGGAGAAACAAAAGAAAAATATCTATTGTTTTCTAGCAGTAGGGTTTTGAAAGATTCATATGGCACCTAAAAACTAGTAGTTTTGGGTCAAGAGGTTCTTTGTGTATTTTCTGCTGCTGTTAAGTGTAGGATCTTTCTAACTAACCCAGCCTTAAAGCACACCGATCTTCTTGTCTCCCCCTCCCCAGTGCTGCAGTAGGTGAGAGAACCATGCCTAGCTTGGTTTTACCTTTGTTAAGGATGAAACTTAAAGGGACAGCGAAGAGGGAGATGCAAAATATGGGAGAAATCAAGTAACAAACAAAGGGCTGTTTCTGATTTTGTTTTAATGTGGTCCAGAGAAGGGTTGCAGAAGAAATACGATAATAGTTCTCCTTTGAAGAAGGCACATATACAGAGCTGGTGAAAGCTGAAGGGATTCTCGCTAGTAGGGGCAAAGCTTCTAGCTGAGCACCAGCTTGCTTCCGCCATGCTTGATGCTATAACTATGTGGTCTCTTCAGCAAAGGGGTCTTCCCATCACGTTGTGGAAGGTAACCCATAGTACTGGTAGTAGTCAATAATGTGATCATTGAGGGGGCATCTATAGGACCTCTTTGGCCAATAGTTCAAAACGATGTAACTCATTCCTGGTTCTAGGGATTTTATTTGATAGTTTATGATGTCTAGTTGGGCATTGTCTCCCCCATTATGTGGTAACTCCATTTAAGTTCCATTCGTATGAGTTTATATTTTAGGAAAGCATCGAATGGAAGGGTCTAGACATGGTCAAGAGTAGAAAAGCGATCAATATCACACTCGGCTAAAACCCTGTGTGTTACAAGAACATCCTGCTTTCGAGCTGTCCTGACCTAGTAATAGTGGCACAAATGATATGGGAACAATCAACCACTTTTTAAAACTGGATTTAAGGGCTGCTCCATGAGATGAAACTCATACCTGACACTCTTAATGAGGCCAAGAGCCTTAGGCTAGATGAGTCTGCTAAACAACCATAGCAATAAAATGACTCCTTTTAGGGCCCTGTGGGAACTCGTGGATCTCCCTAGGAAAGGAAAATAAAAGAGATCTCATGAACAACCCCTTGTGTCTTAGGGATTTGAGTTTTTTTAAAAGAGAAATAATATGAAATTGCATGAGTAAATGATATTTGATGAGTTATAGGGGAGGAAAAGAATATGAACAAATACACTATATGATAATTTTTTTTTATTAAGAAAGAAAAAAAAAATTTTCCGTCTCCTCCCAGCCTCCCACTCCTCCCACCCTCCCCCCCCTAACTTCCCCCCCTCCTAACCTCCCCCCCTCCTCTCCCCCTCCCTCTCGAGTCTGAAGAGCAGTCAGGGTTCCCTGCCCTGTGGAAAGTCCGAAGTCCTCCCCCCTCCATCCTGGTCTAGGAAGGTGAACATCCAAACTGGCTAGGCCCCCACAAAGCCAGAGCTAGAAGTAGGATAATTTTTATAAAAAAATAAAACTGAAATGATGCTTAAATATGAAGCAAAATTTCAGTAGAGAGAATTCTGTGTGTGAAACAGAACATTTTAAGACTGGCAATATATGTGGTAAGCAACTGATTAAAATGTTAATTCTAGAAATACGCATTAAAGAGATCCGAAAATTATTTACTTGTGATAATAGCTCTCAGGTTTTGTTTAAAAAAAATGTCCTGCTGATGTAGGCGGTTCAACTTAACATAAAAGTGCAATTTGTTTCTGAGTTGATACTTCAATATATATTTACAAATCTGAATGCGGATGGGCTTTCAAAGGTCTTTTCCTCTCCCTGGGGAGCTACTGACAGCTACAGTTGCGGGAGAAGGGTGTTTTACTTGGGGTTTCTATTGCTATGATAAAACGTCATGACCAAATCAACTTGGAAGGAAAGGTTTTATTTCATCTTAGGATTCTCAAGTCCCATTCCATCACTGACAGAAGTCAGGGCAGGAACTCAAGGCAGGATCCTAGATACAAGAACTGCAGCAGAGACCATGGAAGAATGCTTACCAGCTGCACTGTGGTTTACACAGCCTGTTTTCTTCTACCATCCAGAAACACATTCTGAGGCAATACCTCCCCCAGTGGGTTGAGCCCTCCCGTATTAATCATTAAGGAAGGAAATGCCCTCATATAATAGCATACAGGCCAATCTTGTATATGTTCCCTCTTCCCTAATGACAAGTGTCAAATTGACAAACAAACAAAAACAAAGCAAAACAAAACAACAACAACAAAACCAATCAGGACAGAGGGCAAGACATTTTTTCAGTGTAGCAACTGATAAATTGCCAATGCTATGATAAATAACCCCATCTTTGCTCATTTATCTAGCCCTAGTTCAACTCAGTAGTGTGTGCATGCAAGCGTGAACACATGCATGCACACACATAGTACGGGAATTAGGTGGGAAGCAGAAAGAGTCCAGTGGGATGGGAGGGAAGCAAGAGAAGGTAATGAGAGGAAAAGGGATCAAAGTACAATATACACAGGGGACGGAATCATTAAAAGTTAATCAATAACCTGATAAACAATCAAAGACAAGTACAAATTTGATAACCCAGCTAAAATATGATTCATTGTAGAAGAGTTGAGTGAGCCAATCTTCACACACGAAGAAAAAAAAAAACACCTGAGATTTTTGTCTCTGAAGGGGCTACTAACAATTTTACTCAGAAGAAAGTAGCTTCATACTCAAAATTTACAAATCTATTTGTAAGTGAAATAATTATTTGATGCACAGAGTCATGATGATAATGACTAATTTTGTAGGAGGGCAGTAAACATAGCGGTGAGCTAAAAATCTAAAAAATGTTATTCGGAGGAGAGAAGCATGGTCACAGCTAAGCTTCCTATAAACCTCACAGTTGAAGATGAGGTCAAAATACTGATTTACTTTGGAATTGCACTATCCAATATGTTAGATATCAGTCCCAGGTAGGAATTTAAACATAAGTTTTTTTTTATTAATTTAAAATCCATAATACTTAAAATACAATTCCTTCACCTCTGACAAGTAAGCACTTAAGATGTTTGGCTCTTTAACAGATCAGTCTTCCAAGACAGTGGTATCCAACTGCCAAACACGCACCTAACCTGGTTCATTACATATGAATCCTGTAAATGGGTAATGAGTAAGGCAAAAACCAATGAGCAAAGCTCATCCTTAACACAAACCTAAATGCAAACATGTAATGCTTCAACAGCATCCTAGATTTGAAAGCAGGTGAATATGTCACTGTGGCAGCAGTAAATACAAGTCAGCGTGTAGTTAGGAAATGTGTGTGCCAAACACAGTAACCGCTCTATAGACATAGCTCAAAGTATGTAAACAAATGACGTATATGAAGAAACTATAGGGGCTCTTTTATTGAATTTTATCCAATTTCTGTATTTTCTCCATTATACAAATACTCTTTTATAAAAAAAAAAACTGTTTTCTGTATACGTGGTCCCTGAGTGTATGTCTATGCACCACATGTGTGCAGGAGCCCATGTGTGAACAGAAGAGGCATCGGATCCTCTGAACTGAAGTTACAGAGAGTGGTGAGCTGCCATGTGTGTGCTGGGAACTGAACCCAGGTTCTTCGCAAGAGCATAAGCACTCGACCACTGAGCAATCTCTCCAGCACCTATAAAAATTTAGTGAAGCCGGGCGATGGTGGCGCACGCCTTTAATCCCAGCACTCGGGAGGCAGAGGCAGGCGGATCTCTGTGAGTTCGAGACCAGCCTGGTCTACAGAGCTAGTGCCAGGACAGGCTCCAAAACCACAGAGAAACCCTGTCTCGAAAAACCAAAAAAAAAAAAAAAAATTTAGTGAACAGAAAAATGTTATATGTAAGCTATATAAAATATTATAAAATTAGAGTAGGAATACTGCCTAACATTTGAAATATTTTTTCTGCTGTTGGTGTTACATAGATATATCAGGGGAAATTAAAATAACATGCAAAGTTGACATATGAGAGACATCCACATAGTGTACACATATGTACATATACTAATATAAGTAGAAAATTGACTGAAATTAATATCAAATATACAGAACACTATTTGTGAAGAGATGAAGGAAATCCCGAGAATATGCTATTAGTATTTAAAACATTCTTAAGTGAACAATTATTACTCTGAATCCCTTTGTTTTTAAAGGTTGTATTTGAGCTGTGTTCAAGATATGTCCCTATTTGTGGTCCAGGGCCTTATCATTTCTACTGCTGTTGAAATAATCCCTGGAAAGGTTTGAGGAAAAATAATATCTCATACTTTATGTAAAAGAAGAGTCATAAATTTTATATTTGTCAACTACCATGAAGTCCCCATGCAGCTAAGGGCACTGAGCATGCTCCTCACCTACCTCATCAAGTGAATGTTCCAATCATTGTTATGAATGACTATTTTTTTCAAAATTGAGTTTATAGTTTTGTTTCTATAGTCCTTTACTACTATTTTGTATTTCTTTATAGCCTCTAAGTTTTAGGGCATGGATTATTATAAATTTTACTTTGTGGTTCACTAAGCAGGTAAAATGTGTATAGCACTGATATGAAAACATCTTTGAAATGATTAATCCTACTAGTTACTGCAGAAAACATTAGTTTTAGGTTGGGGAGCCTAGGTCTGAGACATCACGGTTCATCCAAGTGAGGGAGCAGTTTCCATCTCACAGTTGTATCAGTTTCTTCATGAACATTTTCCAGCTCCTGTTCCTTCGAAAGTTCTAAAAACACCTAAACAGGAGACAAAGCAGGAGTATGGTTATTGAGCTGTTGGCTGTCCTGCAGAGAACAGGGAAAAGCCATGTTCCTCTCATGAGTGTATAGTCCCGACACGAAGCCAAACGAGTTGACTCACTTTGTCCAGAGTGCACTGAGAGAGGCTGTATTCTTCCAGGTTAAAGCTGCATTTCACTGAAACACAGATAAATTGATAAAAGACAATGAACATAGACTCACAGTTTATTGTCAAGAAAAGTCTCAAAGTTGTATACACCAAAATAAAATTATTAAAATGAGCAAAAGATAAATTGAATAAATAAATACAGGGCAGAACAATGTCATGAAATATATATATACATATATATGTATATATATATATATATGGAGTTCACACAAGAGGAATCATGGCGTTTCTACAGGTAAGTGATGGATTTCAAGGATTTTAGCAAATTTTCTCAAATAAAGGTTGAAATAAAAATAAATATCAATAATATGAATGCATACCAAATTCACCTAGTATTGGGTTTTTCTTATATTATATTTTGTTAATCTCTGCTATTTAGCATATATGTCTTTGGAAGATATGCATTTTACTTAAGGAATGACACCAATGATCAAAATATTTTTACATATGAGGAAATTTTCACTCCATAGTCTTTGAGAGGATCCAATCTATATTCCCTTCAGTGGTAATACCTTATCAGGTCTCCATTGGGGACATCAGGAGATCTATCTACATGACAGTTGTCACTAGATTTAGATGCTTACTTGTTTAAAGTTTATCACTTAGACAGTGGGAATCCCCTGTGTGAGAGGCACTTTTAAATGCCAGTGACAGATCAGTAAGGGGAAGAAACAAAACCCTTGGCCTCTCTGTCTGTGCATTTTAGCAGGAGAAACATGGACATTATATTCATATGCATTTAAATATATAATAAAATATATTATATTTTTATAATACAAGATAAAACAAGAAATTATTGCATACTCTTTTTACATAGGGCCACTGAGGAAGTTATAGTAATAACTTGATAATTGAGCAGAAACCTAAAAATGTGAAGGAGCAACAACCTAAATATTTAGAAAACATAATTTCAAAAAGAAGGAAGAGCAAGTGCAGAGTCCCAAGGCAAGAATGTGTTTGACTAGCAACAATTAGGAAGAGCCAGGAAGTCCGCTATCAAGAGTGAACAACAACAGAGATTCATATTATCTCTAGCACGATGAGGCAGGCACTGTTCTGGGCACTTAGTAAATTAACTCCTTTACTCCTAATGCCCTTGTAGAGACACTGATTCTCCCTGTCACTGTAGAGACAAGCTATATAAAAAACTCAGGGATTGGGTACATTTTATCCACTGTCTCTCTGCTAGTGAGCAGCAGCACTATGATGGGAAGCCAGCAAAACTAGCTTAAGGGTTAGAGCTCTTCAGAAAATTACACAATGATGATCTGCTGCTAGGAATTATCTAGGTAGTTGAGTGTAAGACAGACAGACAGACAGATAGAGTTAGTAGCAAGAATAGTTCTGAGCAACCAAAGAAGGACCTTAGCTATCATTCAGTAACAGAATGTTGTTGGAGGTCCTTCTGTCTATGTGTTGCTTTTATTGGTTAATGAATAAAGAAACTGATTTGAGCCCATGGCAGGGAAGAACAGAAACTAGGCGGAGAAAGCTAGGCTGTAGGCTGGGAGAAAGTAGGGCAGAGTCAGAGAGAAGCCATGGAGCCGCAGGAGACAGATGCTGGGAACTTAGTCAGTAAGCCACTGTCACATGGTGGCAATGCACAGATTAACAGAAATGGGTTAAATTAATATAAGAGTTAGCCAAAAGAATCTAGGCCAATGGGCCAAGCAGTGATTTAATTAATACAGCTTCTGTGTGATTATTTCGGGTCTAAGCTAGCCAGGTGGCTGGAAACCAACAAGTGGTGCCCTCTTCCAACAAAAGAAGGTTAAATCCATTAGCACAGATAAAAGGATGATGATGGGTGAGGGTCCTATTACTTTCACCTCATCAGAGTAATCTGAGCACATCAATGATGTGAACGGAATATAAACACACAGACAAGCGGAGCATGGTCATGGTTTCTCTTATGTTAACGCAGTTATGATTCAAGAACAGCTAAGCTGCACTGTGTGGCCTCTGCAGCTTCAGTCCCCTGCTGCAGATGAACCTCTTTCCAGAGGGCTGAGTTTATTACTATTAGAATTCTCAAAATCAACACCCTGCAGGGTCCATTTTTAAAATGTATTGCACACCCACCCTTCATTATATTACTCTCCAAGTCCTTTAGAAGTTTGTTCTTACCTGCTTCTAATTTGTAAAAGGCCTGAGACAGAGGATAAACATCTGTTATGGGTAGCTTGTAGGTCAGCAAGGAGAGATAGCTGGGAATAGGAACACATCAGAATAAATCCTTGTATAATCAACCATTTCTTTTCAAAAATAAAGTTGGTACAAGGTAATATATGTATTAAATGTGAAAGCAAATTATCTAACAATAAAGTCTTTTGAAACTATTGAAGAGAACTGGCTGTTGTAGATATCTGTAGTAATGGCAGAGTATTTTATATTATTACTTATATCCAGTTAACTCAAACAGTTTTCTTGTTAAAATCAGAAATGCTAAACTACATCCATCCTTAGACAAGTCCAAATCAGGCTGGAAAATAATTCAAATGAGTTCAGTATTATAACCATAAAGCCAACTCATAATCGGAGTTCTAAGGCTGGGGAGAAGCACAGGACAGTTATGGAAAGATTTAAAAACCCTGGAGCCTCTAAGGAACAGACTGATCTGGGGAACGTTCCTTCTGGTACTGCTTCCAACAGCATCCTTTGCTGTTTCTCGGTTCACTCCCAGAGTAACAGTGCAGAGTTACTAAGTGGCAATAAGACTGACCAGACCTCCAGGGCTGGATGTCTTCAGACCGGACCACCCTCTTAATTTCTTATTCATTATATTCCCATGTTTGTTTAAAAAAACATATGTATTTCTTTGACTAGTGACACTGAAAGTTTAGGAGTAAGAGCAGGTTTTGAGATATACCTTAGGTGACCTCTACACTTACACTCTATGAAGATGAGAATGACAGTTTTGTGTATTGTGTCTCTGAAATGCTTATCCCTATAATTTTAAATCCAGCTTCTGCTTTATCTCTTTTGTCCTGTTCCTAATAACATACAGACACACACACACGGCAAGTGTACATATGCATGCACACACACAAACACTCATTATAGTCTCCATTTTGAAACAAGAAGTATCTATTAAAGAAAGACCCTTCACCTTTGCTGCTAATTCCTGGAGGAAGAGACCCACGGTCCTGTGTAGTTTGTAAACCTCTTGTAACCTAGAAGACTCAACATATCTTCTTTGAGGTCCCTAACTATCACTGTGAAGCTCAATCACTCGTGTTGGCACAGAGCTAACAGAAACCTGATGTGGGAATGTCATATATCAATCTGTTGATTTCATTGGTTAAGGAATAAAGAAACTGCCTAGGCCCCTTGATAGGCCAACCCTTAGGTGGGTGGAGTAAACAGAACAGAAGGCTGGGAGAAAGAAGCTGAGTCAAGGAGTCGCCATGATTCTCCTACTCCAGGCAGATGCAGGTTAAGATCATTCCTGGTAAACCAGCTTGTGGGCTACACAGATTAATAGAAATGGGTTAGATCAATATGTAAGAGCTAGCCAATAAGAGGCTGGAACTAATGGGTCAAGCAGTGTTTAAAAGAATACAGTTTCCGTGTAATTATTTCGGGGCATAAGCTAAGCTAGCCATGCGGGCGGCAGGGTGCTGGGGACGCAGCTCCGCTGCTCTTATTTCAACAGAAACCAGTGTCTGTAAAGCATACATAGATCTCTACCATAAACAGCTCTCTTCACCTTTCCTGACGTGCAGCCTGTGGGAACAGCTCCAGCATCTCCCTGTGCACCGATGCCACTTGAGAAGTTTCATTCACTTTTAGTTCTAGAATGTAATCCTTGCCAAACTTCCTTTTCAGGTGTTGGATTGAACCAATGCATCTGTGAGTAGGAAGAACATGATGGGGAAGAAAACACTGTCATTTAATTTCTGTTATTCTTAAATGTCAGAGAGAGGAGAAAGGGTATCAGCGAGGAAGGCAAAGGGATGGAACTAGCTGCTAACAGTGACTTGCTCTTTCTACAGGCAATCCCGAATCGGGCTCTGGAGAGATACCCACCTCAGTCTTCCGGACACCATGATGGCCACTCGGTCACACAGAGCCTCAGCCTCAGCCAGGTCATGGGTGGTCACGAGGACGCCCACCTCGTTGTCTTTAGCAGCTGCCTTGACTGCCTGCCTGAAGTGCATAAAGATTAATAGAATTTAAAATCAAAAGTAAAGAACAATAGGAAAGATAAAGAATGAGGGAAAATGTATAGATAGAATACAGTTTACAAATCATATTTATGTATTCAAAAACACCAGAGAAATGAATGCTGACTAGTTTAAAAAAAATAAAGAGAATTTTAAAAAATATTTTGGTATGTTCATGGCATCACAGTTAAACTTTAAAAGGAAGTTTCCTTGTATTTTGGAGATATTAACTGAAATAATGATGAATACAAAGACATGCTGCTTCATATTTCCTTTAAGATAATAGAAGCTGCAAGAGGAAATGTATTGAGAATTAGATGAAATGAAGTTGACCTTCTAGTGACAATGATTGGAACTGAGTGACAGGTATAACAGATTCATAAATAATTCTTTCAATGTTTGCATTAAATAGTGATAACAGAGGTTTATTTTAAATGGGAGAGAGAGAGAGAATACTGAATAATTACAAATATGAAAGTAAATCAGGGGTTTTATTAGTCAAAAGGGTGATTCACAGGTAAGAAATAGGGAAAAACTAAAATGATATGTAAGATATGTAAATTTGACAGATGTGGAAATAAGGAAATTATGTCACTAAGCTAAGGGTCTTTGAAAACAGCCTAAGCACCAAAATAAATTGTTATAAAATTCTTAATAATTAAAATACAAAATTAAAATTATTTATTATTAAGCCCCAAACTAAAGAATATGGAGCATTTTGGATCATCCACTTGTTAAATATTTGCTGCCCCAATAACATGAACTATCTCTGTAGCTGGATTTCTGCCTTGAATGTCTCATAAAGGTCCATGTGCTAAAGGTTTGGTCCCAGATGGTGTCATTAGGAGGTGATGAAATCTTTAAGAGGTGAGGTCTAAGTGGAGACGTTTAGGACATCAGTGCCTCTATAGGGGATCGTGGCACCTCAGTGCCTTCCTCCTTCTCTGAGCTCCTTGACTTATAAAGAGACCATAGCTATCATGTGTTCCTGCCATGGCATGCGACCTTACCACAGCCCCAAAGCAGTGAAGCCAATCTCAGATGGACTTAAAACCTCCAAAACGTCAAGCCAGAACAAATCTCTTCATTTTAAGTTGATCATCTGGAATATTTGCTATGATAGCCGATGATACGATGCTATTACATACCAGATTTGTATCACTATGATAAAAATGCTTGGGATAATCAGCTCAAATGGAGAAGTTTATTTTGCATTAATATTTCAGAAATTCTAAGCCATGGATGATTAGGCCCATTGCTTTGAGCCTATGGCAAGGTGGGGAGTGCTTTGGGGAAATACAGCAGCTTTCTTCAGGACCACAGGTCCAACGTCTTCTTCAAGGTCATCTTAGCTTCCCTACACTAGGTTCCTAAAGGTGCTAGCTAGCACCCCTCAGCGGCACTACTGGCTGGGGAGAAAACCTTAAACAGACAGGTATTTAGAGATCATTCAGCATCCAGGCTATAGCAGCTAACTAGTACTATTTCAACTGAATCAGGAACATGTTTATCACGGTGGGTCTGGGGCCTATAAAGATGCTCACCATATTTGCTGTTTCCCTGGCACATCTAAGCCTGTAGACGGTTCATCCAGAATCAGGACAGATGAATTTCCCAGGATGCTCAGCACAAAGCACAGCTGCAACGAAGGGAAAGAAAAAAAGGTCCCCTGTTTGCTTCCATACTGCATAAGCCCTCAGAAGAGCACCAGCTACCATACGTACCTTTCTAGTGGCTCCCGCAGCTAGTCTCCGCACTAAAACATTCAGCTGGCCATGTAGGTTAAAGGCGTTCACTAATCTGATAGAAAATAAAATGGGAATATCACACTAAGAGAGAACTTTGGGGAAGTGAAATCACCCATAAGTATAAAAATGTTGGAGGAAGTGTGGCAGTATTGCTCTCAAAATTTGAATCATGATAAAAAGTTATTTCACTTTTTGCCTCATGAAATGTTTTTTTTTCCCATTATAATTCTGAATGAGAATTCATGTTTATTCCATTCCCATCTTCTCACTAGAAACCTGAAAAGCGCAATTATTCACGAGTATAGACTCACTGGCTCTTTGTCAACTATTTGCTTCAATGATTTTCAAGCTTCCACACTGAGTTATGTGGGGAGTCAGGTGTTGTCTCTCATTTCTGTTCTACCAGCAATACTCCAAAAAGTGAGAAATGCCTTTCTGCTCCTGTTCCTCATTAGTAAGATCATTGCAAGTAGTGCCTACCCACCTCATGGCAAAAACGGATGACACACTCCCTCTGCTGTACACACCCCCTCTGCTGTACACACCACCTCTGCTGTACACACACACTCTGCTATACACACTCCCTCTGCTGTACACACCCCTTCATCTGCCGT